>NC_134356.1:505141270-505483770 GCF_048569485.1 Anomaloglossus baeobatrachus | reverse complement strand
TTAGGAAGAACACCAGTGGCGAGTCTTTCTGTAACACAAATGAACAAATGATGCCCTAAGGGTTGCTTCACAAAATAGCACTTTTTTGTCCAATTTTTTGTTGTTCAATGTAGTTTCCCCACACGGAAATATTTTTTTTTTTTTTTTAAGCATTGATGGTTTTAAAAAAATAAACAGAGGCATACCTACCTGATGTCTGCACTAGCTCCAGAAGCGGAGTCTGCTCTGATCGGAAGTCACTGGACTTCGGCACATGTGACTGTCTCCTCCAGGTGGCTAGAAGAGCACGTCCTCAGAGAAACAGTCCTGTTACTTCAAAATAAAGACAACATTGCTTCTGGAACCAGTGCAGATCTGTGACCTGGGTACACCCCCTGGTGTGGGCAGTTCACCGCTGTAGGTGGATCCCAGCACCACTTTATTGTAGCCCAGCATTATTTGCTAGTGCAAATTCCCTCTATCACCTGTAAATGCTGTGATCTCAGTGGAGCAGCCACAAAAACAGAACTTCTCCACTCAGATCATAGCAGTTAGAGGTGATAGAGGGAATTTGTAGCAGTGCATACTGCTGGGCTAGGCTTAGGTGGTTCTGGGATCACTGTAATTACCAGTGAACTCAGGTCCAGGCAGCAGCGCAATGATTTCATCCAGTGACATACTCAACACTGGATGAAGTCATGGCCAGAGCTCTGGTGCCTGGACCTATTCTCACCTCTCATTACTGTTATCTAAGCATAGCAGCTGCAACAACATGACTGCTCCTCTCACTGTAATTATCGGTGAGCACAGATTCCGGGACTAAGACTGCAAGAGTGATTTCACGTCAGTGGATAAAATCACCCCCGCAATGATGATGCATGGAACTGTGCTCATCATTACTTATAGTGATCTGAGCAATTATATTATTGCGGCTGCTCTGCTCAGATCACAGAAATTGTGAGCAGAGCTGTGCATCTAATCCTATCATGTGTGATACAGTCCACTGGGCCATGCATGTAATCCTATCATGTGTAATGTAGTCCGCTGAGTCTCGTATCTAATCCTATCATATGTGATACAGACCGCAGAGCTTTCTACCTAATCTTATGTGTGATACAATCCATTCAGCTGTGTATTTAATCCAATCATGTGTGATACTGAACGCTGAACTATGTAATTACTGTGATTTGAGCACTGCAGCTGCAATGACGTGACTGCTCCACTCAGATCTCAGTAAAGACCAGTGAGCAGAATAGCGATAAGTAACAGAATCATTGTTTCTAGCTGTCCTCAGGGACACTCTATTCATGTCGGTATTAGGGTACCGTCACACTTTAGCGACGCTCCAGCGATCCCACCAGCGAGCTGACCTGGTCAGGATCGCTGGTGTGTTGCTACATGGTCGCTGGTGAGCTGTCAATCAGGCAGATCTCACCAGCGACCAGTGACCAGCCCCCAGCGACGCGTGGAAGAAATGCTGTGCTTGGTAACTAAGGTAAATATCGGGTAACCAAGCGCTTGGTTACCCGATATTTACCTTGGTTACCAGCGCACACCGCTTAGCGCTGGCTCTCTGCACTCCTAGCCAGAGTACACATCGGGTTAATAAGCAAACCGCTTTGCTTATTTACCCGATGTGTACTCAGGCTACTTGTGCAGGGAGCCGGCACTGGCAGCCTGAGAGCAGCGGACGCTAGTAACCAAGGTAAATATCGGGTAACCAAGCAAAGGGCTTCGCTTGGTTACAGCTTACCGCCGGCTACCAGACGCCGGCACCCTGCACATTCAGATCATTACTCTCTTGCTGTCAAACACAGCGATATGTGCTTCACAGCGGGAGAGCAACTTCCAAAAAATGAACCAGCACTGTGTGTAACGAGCAGCGATCTCACAGCAGGGGCCAGATCGCTGCTCAGTGTCACACACAGCGAGATTGCTAATGAGGTCACTGGTGCGTCACAAAAACTGTGACTCAGCAGCGATCTCGCTATGTGAGAAGTACCCCTTACTTTGCAGTCACAAACAAAATGGCTCAGCACTGTTATGCTAAACTTCATTTTCCCTTATTCTTTTGCAAACACTCAAGGGGAGGATGGAGTTACATCAGACACATGGTAGCCGATCCTGCCAACATTTACTGCAGTCATAATGAGAGCTAGCAGTATATTAGGTTTTCATGGCAAGTTTCAGCAGCTTGTTTTTGTTGACATATTTTCTTTAATTGCCACTATATCTCCTGTGCAAGTGAAATAAGGACTAAAATACAATTTAGAACAAGTCACAATTAACTACCTAATTATTAGGATATCTGTCCTACTCCACTATACACCATATTACATTGAATGGCCACTTTACTGGAGACAACAGCCTTTTAACAATTTGAACTTCCCTGTATGGAAATCAGACAGGTGACCCCATAGTGCAACATGAAATCATAGGAATACATTGTGGCTCAATTTTAGTGTGAATCCACATTAAAATGAAAAGAAAAAAAAGAGTGATCTAAGTGACTTAGAATGAACATGGTGGTCGGAGCTAGATTAGCCAAGGCAGGTATGGAAACAAAATACCGTATATACTGGCGTATAAGACGACTTTTTACCCCCTTAAAATAATGGCTACAGTGGGGGGTCGTCTTATACGCCGGATATACGGGGGGGGGGGTGTGTATGTACACTGCAGCGTCCAGGGGAGTTGGTGGAAGCAGCTCTGGAGCACAGGGGAACGCTGCGGCCTGCATCCTTTGATCTCCTGCACCCGCTCATATAATATGCACAGCCGCTGTCCATCTCCAATGGTGCTGAAATCGCACGCAGTGAGGGGCTGGAGCAGCGGTGCATATTCTATGAGCCTGCGTCCCACTGTGATCGCACATGTCCCCCATGTGTTAGATTTGGCCCCCAGGCTGCTGCTCATTCTAAAATAAAAAAGCTTTACTTACCCCTGCAGCGTTTCTCCCTGTGTCCCTGCTTACAGTGTGATCAGGCAGAGAGCTCAGCCTGCTGTGCCGATCACATGACCGCACTGACAACCAGGAAGTGGAAGAACAGAAGCACGGAGCCAGACAGGAGGGAGCTCAGCGCTGCAGGAGATAAGGAAAGAGGGTTTTATTTTACTTTGGGCAGCAGCCTAGGGGCCATATCTGACACAGGGGGACTTGTGCGATCTATAGGGGCCATGGGCAGCACTATGGGGGCGATATCTGACACAGGGGGACTTGTGCGATCTATATAGGGGCCATGGGCAGCACTATGGGGGAGATATCTAACACAGGGGGACTTGTGCCCATTATGGGCCCCAGTGAGCTGCTTCTAACCCCCCAGATGTATGCCCTGCCAATCCCCCCCCCCCCCCGCCGATGCCGCGGGTGCTGTACCCGCCGAGCCGCGGGTGCAGGCCCCACAGAGCAGCAGAGTTGTGTGTATTTCTGTATGTAGCAGAGTTGTATGTGTTTGTCTGTATGTAGCAGAGTTGTATGTGTTTGTCTGTATGTAGCAGAGTTGTACGTGTTTGTCTGTATGTAGCAGAGTTGTATGTGTTTGTCTGTATGTAGCAGAGTTGTATGTGTTTGTCTGTATGTAGCAGAGTTGTATGTGTTTGTCTGTATGTAGCAGAGTTGTGTGTATTTGTCTGTATGTTACAGAGTTGTATGTGTTTGTCTGTATGTAGCAGAGTTGTATGTGTTTGTCTGTATGTAGCAGAGTTGTATGTGTTTGTCTGTATGTAGCAGAGTTGTACGTGTTTGTCTGTATGTAGCAGAGTTGTATGTGTTTGTCTGTATGTAGCAGAGTTGTATGTGTTTGTCTGTATGTAGCAGAGTTGTATGTGTTTGTCTGTATGTAGCAGAGTTGTGTGTATTTGTCTGTATGTAGCAGAGTTGTATGTGTTTGTCTGTATGTAGCAGAGTTGTATGTGTTTGTCTGTATGTAGCAGAGTTGTACGTGTTTGTCTGTATGTAGCAGAGTTGTACGTGTTTGTCTGTATGTAGCAGAGTTGTACGTGTTTGTCTGTATGTAGCAGAGTTGTATGTGTTTGTCTGTATGTAGCAGAGTTGTATGTGTTTGTCTGTATGTAGCAGAGTTGTACGTGTTTGTCTGTATGTAGCAGAGTTGTACGTGTTTGTCTGTATGTAGCAGAGTTGTACGTGTTTGTCTGTATGTAGCAGAGTTGTATGTGTTTGTCTGTATGTAGCAGAGTTGTACGTGTTTGTCTGTATGTAGCAGAGTTGTACGTGTTTGTCTGTATGTAGCAGAGTTGTATGTGTTTGTCTGTATGTAGCAGAGTTGTATGTGTTTGTCTGTATGTAGCAGAGTTGTATGTGTTTGTCTGTATGTAGCAGAGTTGTATGTGTTTGTCTGTATGTAGCAGAGTTGTATGTGTTTGTCTGTATGTAGCAGAGTTGTGTGTGTTTGTCTGCATGTAGCAGAGTTGTGTGTGTTTGTCTGTTTGTAGCAGAGTTGTGTGTGTTTGTCTGTTTGTAGCAGAGTTGTGTGTGTTTGTCTGTTTGTAGCAGAGTTGTGTGTGTCTGTAGCAGAGTGTAGTACCATTGTTTCAGTCCAGTTGTGGCTTTATACAGCAGGGAGGAGCATTCCTTGCTGTACTAAGTGAACATTGGAGCGATTGATCTGTCAATGGCCCTTTAAAAACATATTGTACGGCTCTTGCGGAATTAAAATTAACATGTTGCAATCAAAGCAGACTTTTTTTCATTTGGGAGCGGGGTAGTCTTATACAGTGAGTATATCCCAAATTCTATATTTTTAGGGCAGAAGTTGGGGGTCGTCTTATACGCCCAGTCGTCTTATACGCCGGCATATACGGTAACTTTATTGTATAAGGAAAACCCTCACAGTGTCATAAGAATACAGACAATGGTGTGATCGAGGTAAAACATTCGGTTAAACAGAATCCTGTGGACAACTTGTCGGCAAGTGGGATGTTAAGAACAAACAGGCTGTGCAGTCAAGCAATATGCAACCAAAGATACTGCAGGGGTCCATGTGCACAATGACTCATTTCTTGGCATCACTGTCCAAGAATAACAGGAAGGTTCCAGGGTGCAAAAAAACCCTAACAAAATGGGATCATGGTGCAGTGTTATGACACTGCCTCGTAAGATGAATCCAAATTTATGTTACACCATTCTGATAGGCGGACCACAACTTCTCACGAGCAGCGTGAATTGTTGAACCATTCCTGCCAACTGTTTAGGTTGATATATTTGGAGTGACGGTATAAGAAGTATTTTCGGAGCAAACCCTGGGTCATTTATAACCAGCGGATGGACAGTATGGCTTATTGTGGCTAACTAAGTTTGTCCCTTCATGGGTGCAGTTTACCCCATGGCAGAACACATTCAGTATGAAAAAGCACCATGGTCACAGGGGTCATATAGTCATGGATTACTTCTAGGGACAGGATGGTGAGTTTTCCCGCACTTCCCTGCCTTCAATTCCCTTTTTTATCCTAGATAATACCTCTCTGGGATGGGCTTTTACGGCATGTCAGTGCCTCAATATGATTTTTAGCAATCCAGTTCAAATGTATGAAACGACCTACAAATACTTTCAACCCATAGTGGAATCTTTAGCTTTCAGTAATACAGAAATCTGTTGTGGAAAAGCCTTGGGGGAGGGGGTCTAATGTTTACTAGATGGGTGTCCCTAAAAAAGTCACCATTTAATGTATATAGCTGTAATACAGAGTACAACTAAACCTAGTAAACGCTCTCTAAAAGTGTCAGAAACTGGTCTAAAATGGATTTTCTTCCCTCCCGGAAGTGACAGTTTTCTGCCATAGAGAGGATAACACGACACTACTAGTAATAGTAATAATATGCATTTCTGAAAAGCTAGGACACCATTACATGATCCCTCTGGGATACAGTGCCTACAAGTAGTATTCAACCCCCTGCAGATTTAGCAGGTTTACACATTCGGAATTATCTTGGCATTGTGACATTTGGACTGTAGATCAGCCTGGAAGTGTGAAATGCACTGCAGCAAAAAAGAATGTTGTTATTTCTTTTTTTTTTTTTTAAATTGTGAAAAATTTATTCAGAGTGTCATTTATTATTCAACCCCTCAAACCACCAGAATTCTGTTTGGTTCCCCTAAAGTATTAAGAAGTATTTCAGGCACAAAGAACAATGAGCTTCACATGTTTGGATTAATTATCTCTTTTTCCAGCCTTTTCTGACTAATTAAGACCCTCCCCAAACTTGTGAACAGCACTCATACATGGTCAACATGGGAAAGACATAGGAGCATTCCAAGGCCATCAGAGACAAGATCGTGGAGGGTCACAAGGCTGGCAAGGGGTACAAAACCCTTTCCAAGGAGTTGGGCCTACCTGTCTTCACTGTTGGGAGCATCATCCGGAAGTGGAAGGCTTATGGAACTACTGTTAGCCTTCCACGGCCTGGACAGCCTTTGAAAGTTTCCACCCGTGCCGAGGCCAGGCTTGTCTGAAGAGTCAAGGCTAACCCAAGGACAACAAGGAAGGAGCTCCGGGAAGATCTCATGGCAGTGGGGACATTGGTTTCAGTCAATACCATAAGTAACGTACTCCACCGCAATGGTCTCCGTTCCAGACGAGCCCGTAAGGTACCTTTACTTTCAAAGCGTCATGTCAAGGCTCGTCTACAGTTTGCTCATGATCACTTGGAGGACTCTGCGACAGACTGGTTCAAGGTTCTCTGGTCTGATGAGACCAAGATCGAGATCTTTGGTGCCAACCACACACGTGACATTTGGAGACTGGATGGCACTGCATACGACCCCAAGAATACCATCCCTACAGTCAAGCATGGTGGTGGCAGCATCATGCTGTGGGGCTGTTTCTCAGCCAAGGGGCCTGGCCATCTGGTCCGCATCCATGGGAAGATGGATAGCACGGCCTACCTGGAGATTTTGGCCAAGAACCTCCGCTCCTCCATCAAGGATCTTAAGATGGGTCGTTATTTCATCTTCCAACAAGACAACGACCCAAAGCACACAGCCAAGAAAACCAAGGTCTGGTTCAAGAGGGAAAAAATCAAGGTGTTGCAGTGGCCTAGTCAGTCTCCTGACCTTAACCCAATTGAAAACTTGTGGAAGGAGCTCAAGATTAAAGTCCACATGAGACACCCAAAGAACCTAGATAACTTGGAGAAGATCTGCATGGATGAGTGGGCCAAGATAACTCCAGAGACCTGTGCCGGCCTGATCAGGTCTTATAAAAGACGATTATTAGCTGTAATTGCAAACAAGGGTTATTCCACAAAATATTAAACCTAGGGGTTGAATAATAATTGACCCACACTTTTATGTTGAAAATTTATTAAAATTTAACTGAGCAACATAACTTGTTGGTTTGTAAGATTTATGCATCTGTTAATAAATCCTGCTCTTGTTTGAAGTTTGCAGGCTCTAACTTATTTGCATCTTATCAAACCTGCTAAATCTGCAGGGGGTTGAAGACTACTTGTAGGCACTGTAGCTATTATAAAGCTACAACCCTCAGTATACCTACAGACTGTCCAAGAATGGTGGGAGTTGTAGTTCCACAAGCAGCCATAGAGGTCAGAGACCGTTCCCGCTACAGACGGTCTTATTATACAGAGGGGGGAGCCAGCACTACCTCTGAATGACATGCAACAAATGAAAAGTGTAAAATTCACAAATTCATTCCTACTGTACTATAATGCAAAATGAGATTTTTTAGCAAACAATTGATCAATATTTTGAGCCACCCCTGCCACGTCAAGGTAAATCTCAATAGGGAACGGTTCTGAGATGTCACAGGTATATTTGTTGCTTTTATATGGTTCTGCTTATTAAAATATTTAGGAGGCCATATGGCACAGTGGTAAATTATATCATATAGAGTAGGACCCCCCCTATTGAGATTTGCCGTGACGTGGCAGGGGTGGCTCAAATCAATTGTTTGCTAAAAATCTCATTTTGCATTATAGTACAGTAGGAATGAATTTGTGAATTTTACACTTTTTATTTGTTGCATGACATTCATAGGCAGTGCTTGCCCCCCCCCCCCCCCCATAATGTCTTATTACACAGGGTCTCGCAATGTGCTGCACTTCTTTCTACTGAGGATTTCTCCTAATGAAATATATTAAATTTGAAACCCCCTATGAATGGACTGCAGCCATTAGGTATGTCTCCGAATATCTGACCAGTCAGACGCACTGAGCTACAAGGGCCAATACCTCATAGCAGCCGCCATTCCAGAACTTTTTCATTTCTTTTCTTCTCCAGGCAACGACAGAGCTGGCGAAAAGGGTGCAAGGCACGAGATACAGCAGGGCGGGCTGCCCCATACTGAGGACAATCAGGACAATTAGAGTTAAGATCATCCCCACAGCGTAACCTAGAAGAGGACATCAACATTAGCACGAGGCACAATAAACGATTATTACAGTTCTACAAATTACTAATGAAGTGAAGAAAAAAACATCATTTACATTATCGGACAGATCAGGAGCCACATTGTACACAGTCGATGATGAATACCAGTCATGGGGTCCGTTATAGGACTAGTACTGATACTACACGTACCTATAGTGCAGGATATGTAATATGTGCTAGAAGAGGTGAACCGTACATCAAATCTTCTGCAGTATGCTACCAGCAGGCCTACAATGCAAACACAAAGCCGGGGTTTATTACAGTGTACATAGCCTTTATCCTCCACATTAAATCCTGCTACGAACACTCATATACACAACGGTGTTAAAAAATAAGGAACAGCATAAGCCCATGTCTACTTACTGGAGAGCCCCTGCTATCCAGCAACTCAAAGATTCTTCATCACATTATACACATGTTTATTGCTTCTTGACTAAAAATGTCCCGTTTTGTGTCTCCAGCTCCCAGGCAGAACTATGTGTCTTCACGGTAACAGAAACACAAATCATGTGCCGTTAATGCTGCATCACAGCGCCTGTCTCCCCAATTCAATGTTCTATATTGTTAAAAAGTGAACGAACTTAATGAAGTCAGTGTAACTGGAAGTTTAGGGAATATAGATTGTAATCTGTACTCATGGGGATACATAGAATTGCATTGGAGCTGTAAACACAAAACCGTAGAAGCTTTTTAATAAAGGAAAATTTCCAAAACAATGCAAAAGTGCATTTACTATTTGAGGATCAAACATTATGCAAAACTGACCCTAAGGTAAAGAATCTTAAAAATATTAATAAATAACTAATACTTACTCCTTGATCCACTCACCACCATTGCAGTGCCCCCTTGGGTAAGGAAAGTGGATTATATCCTGTATATTCGCAACCTGACCACTGTGGCCCATCAAGGACAGTACCAGTAGCGGTAGTGATTTCCCCGCTCTAGTGCATTATTAGTTACTAAAAAGATCCTGTCAGTATGAATATTAGACAAAAATTGGAGAAGCTGCAGCAGAATCTCACTGTCCCTCAGCATTTGGGCTAATGCAATTTTGGTGGACGAGTGCTATCCGTGGTTTTCACAGATAGCACTTATAACTAAGAATGAGCGAGCACTACCATGTTCAGGTCTCGTAGTGAGCAGTTGGTACTCAGATGGGCATGACTCGAGCACCTGAGTATAATGGAAGTCAATGGGGAACGCAAACATTTCTCCTTGAAATCTTCTGGAAAAACACTCTAGTCCCCCATTGACTTCTTTTATACTCGAGTAGCACCCATCTGAACATCCAACTGCTCATTACAAGTACTGAGCACCCACTCATCACTACTCATAACCATGTTATTCTATGGGAATACGCAAGTCCCATTTTTTTTCCTTGGACTGAGTGGTTCGCGGAAACAAGTTGGAGACATATGCGATTTTGATCTGTAGGGTTTGATCAAAATTGTCAATGCAAGTGTATGGGTTCATGAAGAAAAATTTGATAGCGTTTGGATGACATCTGAGTGCAGTCTGAGTTTAATGGACTAACAGAATGGAGAAGGTGGGGAACTCACTTTTTTCCCTCTACGTACAAAAAAACCTGATGGCACGCTAACTAAAGTCAGATCAGGATAATCTGACCATTTTTCTTGGATGTGGAGAAACTGGTCGTGTGACCCCAACCTTAGTGTGAGGCTCCTGCTGTGGAAGGGATTAGTAAGGATCATGTTCCAGTTTTTATGCCACAGTCTGTGTGTGACTTTCATGCTGTGAGAGAAGCAGAGAGAAGCATCAGAGGGAAGCATCTGATGGGCGAGAGCTCACAGCACAGCTCTCCTGGTATCCTCTCAGCACAGTTATAAAGAGGAAATCAACATTTACAGATAGAAATTAGACATTTCTGGTTGCATTTAAATGAATTTATCAGAAACTGTATCCCCCACCCAAACCACTAACATGACAGTGCATTGGGGCATGACGACGCACTTACAGCTCCTCAGTCTCCACTGTATTCCTGAACTAGCAGCACAAGATGTACATAGAGTAGTTTTTAAGTAATACATTCTGTATTTATTGGGAACCTGACAGCAGTTTTATACAGCTCGAACCACAGGCAGCATGAAATCAGACAGCCGGATAGGTTTTACTCTGTTTCCGAGACTTTGCACAGACTTTGCAAGCAAGCCAGGGACTATGTGACTCTGATGACTAGTCCGAGGTAGGTCCTCGGTGGCTTGTCTCCACATCTATAGACTGACAGGTCTCTCTGTAGGAGTGTCTAAATAGTGACACTTGTCAGTCTAGGTAAGAAGAGCAGGAAGAAGCCACCGGGGACCGGCCTCAGACGGTTAGTCAGTACTAGAAGTGGGTCAATATCATGCAATAAACTATAGATTATTCATAACTACCGTAGAAGCTGTGGAGCCGACTACTTCCAGGAGCCATGAACTAGGCCTAGAAATGTACCTGTCAGTACACAACTAAGGGCAAGTATAATATAATACATTTAGGAACTTTTATTTCAAATGAAAGGACAGATGTATAGGTTTTATCGCTACATAACACCAACACAACAATGATCTCTGCAAAGGTGAAGAACAGTACAAGTTACTGTAAGCTGTTCATAACACTGAAGGCTGAATTAAATGTGTTCACAAACAATAGGGTTTAAAAAAAAAAAAAAAAAAAAAATCATAGAGTATTGCTAATTGTTTTAATAAATTACACCACTTTTTTTTTTTTTTACCAATTTTAGGGGGTGACCTGTGCATGGCTAGTTATGGTTTCTAAATAGAAATTAAGTACATGTCTCCCCCTAGTGGTGACAACAGGCATCACATTTATCAAGAAAATATTCCAAGCTATTTCTGCAGCTGATTTCTAATATATTATACACATTATCATAGCATAGAAAATGACTTTTTTTTCTATACTTACCGGGTACAATGATATCTCCAAAGCCCAATAATGAAAAAGGCATCACGCATAATTTTACAGCAGAATAGTCCAGCCTAGGTACCCTAATAACTACAGGCAACTGGAAGACAAGAAAATGACAGCCATATTTGAAAGTCTGACATTAAAGCTGGCTCTAGATATAAAGAGCTCCATTATAAAACAACCATCTGACAGCTTGTTAGAAAGGAGAATAAATCATATGTATTGTAGGAAATATGAGCAGGAGAAGATGTATGGAAGTAAATATAGAAGGGACAGATTCTGAAATAGTTATACAATCTTCTCAAAACTAAGAAGGAAAAGTCATGAAATTTTTGATTCATAGAAACGTTAATGTTATGTAAATGGTGAAAAAATGGAACCAAAATACTAAATGAATTGAGATATTTTAACAATTGATTATGAGCGTCAAGTGCAGAAATACTAGCACTTACACGCCTTGGCATGTTATCAATGATGTCCGAGGAACGTTCTGCCACATGGATTGCACTTCGGCAAACAAGTTATCAAGATCCTCTGCTGGCAGCTCCCTTTGTATTTGCTGACTAATGATGTCCCAGATGTGAGTGACAGGAGGCAAGACTATTGATGACGCAGGTCATGGTAGCACGTTAGGACTACAGAGGTTGCGCTCAGTAACATGAGCAATATATGGCCAGAAAAACTGCTCCTAGGACACTTGGAAGAAATGGCTGTACCACTGGTTCCATGACGAAATCAATGTAATGCCGTGTTGTTAAAGGGGTTGTCCGACATAACAAAAATGTTTGAGTTTAAGCTAATCTGTGCTGTATTGTCATATTAATCACCCCTACATTGTTATTTTTTGTTTTCTAACTTTTGTTCCTCTTCAATTATCCCTTTATTCTCTGCAGCTTCTTGTTTACATTCAGCTCCAGCAAACATGACCACTTCCTGTGCTGAACCTCCCAGTCACAGCTAGCACCGCCCGGCCTCAGTGTCCAGCCCCACCCCAGTGTCCAGCCCCACCCTCTGCCCGCCCCCTGCACACACTTTCCCTGTCAGTATATTCTGCCCCAGCACTGACCTCTCATCACTACACGGCAGATCACTACAGGGCAGGACACTGCAGGGCAGCACATTACAGGACACTACAGGACAGGACACTACAGGTCAGGACACTGCAGGGCAGCACATTACAGGACACTACAGGTCAGGACACTGCAGGGCAGCACATTACAGGACACTACAGGTCAGGACACTGCAGGGCAGCACATTACAGGACACTACACGGCAGGACACTACACGGCAGATCACTACAGGGCAGGACACTACACGGCAGATCACTACAGGGCAGGACACTGCAGGGCAGCACATTACAGGACACTACAAGGCAGCACATTACAGGACAGGACACTACAGGGCAGCACATTACAGGACACTACAAGGCAGCACATTACAGGACAGGACACTACAGGGCAGCACATTACAGGACAGGACACTACAGGGCAGCACATTACAGGACAGGACACTACAGGGCAGCACATTACAGGACACTACAGGACACTACAGGGCAGCACATTACAGGACACTACAGGACAGGACACTACAGGGCAGCACATTACAGGACACTACAGGACAGGACACTACAGGGCAGCACATTACAGGACACTACAGGTCAGGACACTGCAGGGCAGCACATTACAGGACACTACACGGCAGGACACTACACGGCAGATCACTACAGGGCAGGACACTACACGGCAGATCACTACAGGGCAGGACACTGCAGGGCAGCACATTACAGGACACTACAAGGCAGCACATTACAGGACAGGACACTACAGGGCAGCACATTACAGGACACTACAAGGCAGCACATTACAGGACAGGACACTACAGGGCAGCACATTACAGGACAGGACACTACAGGGCAGCACATTACAGGACAGGACACTACAGGGCAGCACATTACAGGACACTACAGGACAGATCACTACAGGGCAGCACATTACAGGACACTACAGGACAGGACACTACAGGGCAGCACATTACAGGACACTACAGGACAGGACACTACAGGGCAGCACATTACAGGACACTACAGGGCAGGACACTACAGGGCAGCACACTACATGGCACTACAGGGCAGGGCACTACAGGGCAGGACACTACAGGGCAGGACACTACAGGGCAGCACATTACAGGACACTACAGGGCAGGACACTACAGGGCAGCACACTACATGGCACTACAGGGCAGGGCACTACAGGGCAGGACACTACAGGGCAGGACACTACAGGGCAGGACACTACAGGGCAGGACACTACAGGGCAGCACATTACAGGACACTACAGGACAGGACACTACAGGGCAGGACACTGCAGGGCAGCGCAGTACAGGACACTACAGGACAGGACACTACAGGGCACTACAGGGCAGGACACTACAGGACACTACAGGGCAGCGCACTACAGGGCAGCACACTACACGGCAGCGCACTGCACGGCAGCGCACTACAGGGCAGGGCACTACAGGGCAGGGCACTACAGGGCAGGGCACTACAATACAGCATTGCAAATAACAGCCCCACATCGGGCTCTGCACCCCACACCACATCAGGCTCTGCACCGCATACACACACATCGGGCTGTGCACCGCATACACAAACATACATACACACACACACCGGGCTGTGCACCGCATACACACACACACACACGCACACACACACACACCACCCCATAGGGAGTACATACTCACCCATCATCGGTCCCCGCCGCTCCTGCACGTTCGCGCGCTGTCTGTGCTCTAGACCTATCAACACAGTGGTGACTTCACCGCTGTGCTGAAGAGAGCTCAGACAGCGTGCAAGATGAGAAGCAGCGCTGCGCTGCTTCTCATCAGCACTTTCAAATGTACCGGCATCGGTGATCTGTGATGCCGGTATATTTGAATGTGTGATCCTGAGCAGGGGGGGGCCGGTGCTGGAGCTGACACCACGGCAGCTGCCGCCAGGCCCCGCCCCCAAGTCACGGACCCCCACAGCAGTGCAGGGGGAGGTGCGGGGAAATGTGTGGGAGGGTGCAGGGAAGGGGGGCGGGGCTCATCGCACTGTACAGCCCAGCATGGAGGCGACATGCTGTTTCCACATTTGCATGTCAACATGGCCCTGCCCATGTAGACATGAAATGACCGGAAGCAGCAAAATCGCGGCAGGAGCGGTCACAAGACCGCTCTGAGCCGGGGGAGAGGGGCTGACAGCAGGGCAGGTAAGTGGTCTCTATCTAATTACCTGCCCCAATGTAGCCCAATAGGGAAATAATAAAAAAAAAGCAAATTAAGCCGGATAACCCCTTTAAGTGTTTCTGGAATGAAGACTAGATGGGTCTGCCTACAATATATTAGGCCACCAGACACCATAATCCCAGAAGAAGGAACGGTGTGACATTACCTCATGAAAGCCACTTTATTAACCTCAAGCCAACACGCAAAGGCTATCGGGGTGCAAAGCAAGACAGCAATGGAGGCCTATCCTCTGTAGTGAGGAGTCCTGTTCTTGTTTTGTACAAAATGATAGCCAAAGATTGATCTGGAGAGCACGTTGGCAATGCCGTTGAGAGGCCTTCAAAAGGGAACATCGCACTAGTCCAATCCCTGGATTACAGTCTGGGGTGACAATGTACAGTAGCTGGGCCACTCTAGTTTTCATTCCATATAAACCAACAGTTCGGTGTTACATTGATTTAGTTGTGGGACCAGTGATAGGGCCATTTATCCAAAGTGTCTCATGAGCAGAGACGTTTTTTTCAACACCACAATGCTAGGCCACGTGTGGCTCATGCTACTGTGATCTGGCTGTGTGACCTAAACATGCTACCGTTGCCTGCAGACTTATCTCCCATTGTGCACATCTGGGACATCACTGGTCGGCATATACAATGGGAGTTGCCAGTAGAGAGGATCTTGAGGATTTACATGCCCTAGTGCATTTAGCATAGCAGAACATTCCTCACACAACCATTAATAGCGTCACTGAAAGCAGTCAAGGCGAGTAAGTGTGGGTAGTTCTGTATGTGGCGCTCATATGCAATACTGAATGAATAGTAATGATAAAAAAAATTATGAAAAAATGGAAACAAAATGTTCTATTCATTAACATGTCTATCCATCCTGTGAGTTACAGAATTCTATGACTTTTCCTTCTAAGGCTATGTGCCCGCAGGACCTTGTTTCTGCGGATTTTGCCGCGGAAAACCTGCGGATTTTTCAGGATTTTCCAGATAAATCCGCAGGTTTTAGCATGTTGTACAGTCACTCCCCATGTTATCCTAAGGGATATGGGGAGTGCTGTGTCCACGCTGCGGAAAGTGCAGCTGCCGAACATGCTGTGGATGTCCGCATCCGCACGTATAATTGCATGTCAATTATTCCTGCGGATTTACCTGCGGATGTCCCGGACCTCCGCTATGGAGATAGAGGCCGGGACGTCCGCAGGTAATTCGCATGAAAGTCCGCATGTTTCCCGCAGCTATTCCGCTGTAATCTAGCAGCTAAAAATAGCTGCGGACGCCGGCGGGCAGCTGCGGGAAACATGCGCTCGTACCTGCAGATACATCCGCAGGTATGAGCACCCGTGGGCACATAGCCTTAGTGCTGCAATTTTAATTTGAGTAGATCTGGTTAGTGACTTGTGAAGTTGCCATTTGCAAAGAGTGGGAGTAGTTTTGATAAAATTGGGTAGTCTAAAGGCCCTGTCACACACAGAGATAAATCTGCGGCAGATCTGTGGTTGCAGTGAAATTGTGGACAATCAGTGCCAGGTTTGTGGCTGTGTACAGATGGAACAATATGTCCATGATTTCACTGCAACCACAGATCTGCCAAAGATTTCTCTGTGTGTGACGGGGCCTTTAGTCCTTTCTCCCTTGGGGTCAGTAATCAGCCACGTTTCTTCGAAAGAGGAAATTGAAAATGATAAGTTAACAAGATAATGCTGGACACAAAAGCACTGCCACATTATCTGGAAAGACTAAAGACTCGGCTTTTCTAATTTAAAGAGTTATTCACATTTCTTTTATGAACAAAAAAATTGCAAGCCATTTGCAATTTTTCTTTTCATTAAAAATTCTATCCATTCGTCATACTGGAGGTATTTTTAATTTCAATGTTTATGGCTTATTGGCTAGGAAAGCAGCCACTGCTGAAGTGAAGCCAGCAGTGGCATAACGCGCTCCTTCTTTATCACGCTTGCAAGAACGACTCTGAAGATGGCTGTGGTCGTGTGAGCACCTTAGCTCCCGATTCAGCCAGCTTTGGGGCTAATGAACTCTAGCAGAGGCAATGTTGCCACATACAGCGCAGTTCGTGACAACCCATTTAATGGTACAAAACAGAAGCAAGTCAAGGAATCCAGCAAGTGACATTATGCGTCCCCAATGGAGTCAGTCATTCTTAGGTAAAGCTTTACTCCAGCCACAAAAATACCGGCTTGAATTAACACATGAACACATGGGAATTATGTAGCATGAAGTGGGGAAATGATCAGAGTACTACAGGCTATGTTATGCGAGTGATTACACATGGATGATAAAGCTGAACATTGTGATTGACAATGAAAGGGAATCTGTCAGCAGGTTTTTGCTATGTAATCTGAGAGCAGCATAACGTAGAGGCAGAGATCCTGATTACAGCAATGTGACACCTGTTCGGCTGAATGCTGCCATTTTGATACAATCACTGTTTTCTCTGCTACTGATCTATTAGTGCTCAGAATGCAGTATACTGTGCATTGATAGAAAGTTTCTAATCAGTGATGTGGGAGGGGATAATGAAGAGCAGGAGGACTACATGACATGAGATGCCTAGTCCTCTAGTGATAATCTCATTCTGATAAAACACTGATTTTATTCAAAAAGCATACTTAGTGACACCACTGAAATCTGAGATTACATAGCAAAAACTTGCTGAAAAATTCCTTTTACTATATTGGCCCAATGCTATGATAGCCAACTACTCAGACAATGTTAGCATTTACAAATATGTTTAGCACAGCTGCCCTATAACTGTGACAGGTAATAAATCTAAGCAGACAAGCATATCAAGGTGGACTTAATTGGATTAGAAGAGTTTAAAACACAATAATGATAAAAATGTATTTATTTTTATAACTGGCTCCTGAAATAGTTTTCCTAATTCCTTAGGGGGGTTCCGAGCTATGTTCCTGCGTATCCTGTTGCCTAAGTGCAAGTAATATAACGCTATGTACTGTTATAGCTGGTGGAACTTCCTGTGACTTTTTCTGTAAATGTAGCCAAAATGTATTTAAACAGTAGACACACACACACACACACACACACACACACACACACAAACACACACATCATCAAGTAGTCCGAAGAGTCACTAAAGCCTGGAGAATTCACTCACATGAGAATCAAGAATAAAGAGGAACTTTGAGTCAGCAAATAAAATAATAATTCAAAGGCTATGTGCGCACGCTGCGTTCTGTCTAGTGCAGAAAAAACGCACCCTCTGGCACACTGGACAACTGTAAACACTGCATTGTAAAAAAAAAAAAAAACAAAAAAAAAAAAAACTGCAACCAAAACGCATGCATTTTGGATGCGTTTTGTATGCATTTTTGTCAGTGCAGTCCCCTAGCAATTCAGCTCTGCTACATGCCCGCTGACAGCAGACACAGACAGTCGCGCGATGAGAATGAACTTGGATGAACTTCACCCGACTTCATTGTCACCCCGCGGCTATGTCTGTGTCGCATCCTGAATAGGGGTCACCCGTGAAGGACTCACCGGTGACCGCTAATCCCCTGAGTGACTGAAGTAAACAGCACGATCAGCGGTACCGTCACTCAGGTTACCCGCGGCCACAGTTGGAGTCCTCCACCTGAGAGCGGTGGCCGTGGGTAACCTGAGTGACATCATCGCTGATTGGGTAGCTCACTTCAATTGCTGCGTGGAGCTCACAGAGAGCGGTCGTGGTCTGTGGCCGTTTTATGTAGCAGAGCTGAAAGTGTCGTGGGACCTCGTGTGGATTACGTCGGACCCGGATGGGTGTTTGGGGATTAAAAAAGTGGTGAAAGAGGGTGGGTTTTTTGTCTTTTATTCCAAATAAAGGATTTTTTGGAATGTGTGTTTATTTTCTTTAACTTAGAGGTTAATCATGGAAGGTATCTCGGGGAGACGCCTGCCATGATTAACCTAGGACTTAGTGGCAGCTATCGGCTGCTGCCATTAACTCCTTATTACCCCGATTGCCACCGCACCAGGGCAATTCGGGATGAGCCGGGTAGAGTCCCGGGACTGCCGCATCAAATGGATGCGGCAATTCCGGGCGGCTGCTGGCTGATATTGTTAGGCTGGAGGCTCCCCATAACGTGGAACTCCCCATCCTGAGAATACCAGCCTTCAGCAGTGTGGTTTTACCTTGGCTGGTATCAAAATTGGGGGGGGGACCGCACGTCATTTTTTTAAAAATTATTTATTTATTTTACTGCACGATATAGACTCGCCCACCGGCGGCTGTGATTGGTTGCAGTAAGACAGCTGTCATTCAGCATGGGAGCATGTCTGACTGCTACCAATCATAGGCGCCGGTGGGTGGGGAAAGCAGGGAATACGAGATGGAATAATGAGTGGCCGGCATTTTCAATACAGGAAAAGTCGCCGGAGCTTGTGACAGCCATGCAGCGCCACGCCGGTGATCGGTGGGTATGAAAGAGAGAGGGAGAGACTGACCGACAGACAGAGAGAGAGACAGAGCGACCAACTGACAGAGAAAGAGACCGACCGTCAGAGAGAGATTGACCGACAGCGACAGAGAGACTGAAACATCTGCATTTTGTTTGTCAAAAAAGCATGCGTAACGCAACAAAAATGCAGTCCAAGTGCATTTTGGTTGCGTTTTGACTTACATCATTGATTTCAATGGGTGGAGAACGCAGCTACAACGCACAAAAGAAGTGACATGCTGCTTTTTTTTCCGCATCGATTTTTGGCATCCAAAACGCTGCGTTTAAAAAAGCAGCGTGCGCATTGAATTTTTGGACTTCTCAGACTTTGCTGGGGAAGCAGAATGCATGCAATTTGGCACTGAAACACTGCAGTTTAAAAGGCAGCGTTAACGTGGGAAAAAACGCAACGTGCGCACACAGCCAAAGGGTTGCATGAAATTGAGAAGGTGAGTATCTGATTTTTTTTTGTATTATATTATTTCCGCCTATGAAAATAAATAGATCTGTTTTCCGTGATGACCCATTTATGTGAGCATGGTTTGCTTTCTTGAACTGTTTTGGATCATAACTGGATTTCACATATTTATAGTTTGAATGTTGCAAATTTCTATGAAATGGATTAAGATGCTATAAAGTCAGGGAACTGTTATTACATATTAATGTACAATTACAGTGGTCACCCATGACTTAAAACACAAACAAACAGCTAATAATGCAATATAAAAAGAAAACATTATTATTTCCACCGACCATATAATACTGACGCTTCACTCTGATCTTGTTTGCATACAGCCTGTAAGTGACCACGTCAGTCGATAAGTGGCTGTGGTGGTCATGTGATAGATCACGGACATAAAAAGGCAAATTGGACATAATTTCACACAAAACGTCAAAAATGGGCAGGACAAAATTGTTGGCGCCTTCAACAATATTTGGTTGCACACCCTTTGGAATAAATAACTGCAATCGCTTCCTATAACCATCATCAAGGTTCTTCTTACATCTCTCAACTGGAATTCTGTACCGCTCTTTTGCAAACTGCTCCAGGTCTCTCATGTTCTCCTAACAGTAATTTTAAGATCTCTCCACAGGTGATCAATTAGATTTAGATCCGGACTCATTGCTGCCACTTCAGAACTCTCCAGCACTTTGTTTCCATCCATTTCTGGGTGTTTCAGGAAATATGTTTGGGGTCAAAATTTTCTATAAAAATTTTGTCTTCTTTATTGAGAAATCAAATGCATGATAAAATCAAATATATCCCATGATGTAGACCTAATAAGGCCACCGCCTATGAGTAAGGAGTCATCACCGAAACGCATAAGGCGGGGGGTCTTATTAGGCTCACATCATGAGACATGTTTGATTTTTATCATGTATGTGATTTCTCAATAAAGAAAACAGAATTTTTTATGGTAAATGTTGGTGCTTTTCTCCACCGAATTCTTTCTTAGAAGGATTTTGGCTTATTCATGTACATTTTGGCAAACTGCAGTCCAGCTTTTTATGTCAGCAGTGGGGTCCTCCTGGGTCTCCTGCCATAGCCTTAGTCTCCTGCCTTTCATTTCATTCAAATGTGGATGGACAGTTTGCACTGACACTGATTCGCCCTGAGCCTGCATGAGAGCTTGAATTTTTTTGGAAGAACTTGATTGGGGCTGCTTATTCACCATCCAGATTATCCTACGTTGCAGCGTTTTATGAATTTTTCCCTGCCGTCCATGTCAAAGGAGGTTAGCTTCAGTGCCAGGGGTTGTAAACTTCTTGATTATGTTGCACATCGTGGACAAAGTCACATCAAGATCTCTGGAGATGGGTTGGTAACCTTGAGATTGTTGATATATATTTTAACAATTTTGGTTCTCAAGTCAGTTCTCTTCTCTTTCTAATTTCCATGCTTAGTGTGGCACACACAGACACAATCCAAAGATTGAGGCATCTTCTCCCCTTTTTTCAGTTGATTTTCATTTTGCCAAAACCTGTTATTTGCCACAGACGAGTCTGAACCAGCATCACATGCTTGCAACCAACTTGTTTACCCACAATTTTGGAAAGGTGGGAACAATTTTGTCAGGCCCATTTTTAGGGTTTTGTGTAAAACTATGTCCAACTTTACCTTTTTTTTCTCAGGTTTTTTTTGTTTTGTTCCAATACACACAATGGAAATAAACAAGTGTACATAACAAAAGTCGTATAATTGCAATAACTTTAATGAGAAAAAATAATTTTCTTGAGCAATTTCAAGGGGTCCAACGCTTTTGGACATGTCTGTATATGTTCAATAATTGCAGCGTGCTGATGCATTTTGTTAGTATATATGTTTAGATATTGGCTATGGGGTACATATATAAAAAATAAAATAAAATAAATACCATGGTCTTGTTCACATATCAAATTAAAAAAAAAAAGGGGGGGTGAGAGCGGTGTTTGTGTGTTGCGCTGTGTGTATTGCGTTGTTTGTGGAGCGCTGTGTGTCTGTAGCGTTGTGTGTGTGTGTTGCGCTGTTTGTGTGGGTGTGTGTGTGTGTTTTGGTGGGAGGTATGTTTTGTGCAATGTGTGTGTTGTGCGGTATGTGCGTATATTTTCGTGTGCTGCGGTGTTTGTGTGTTGGGTGTTGTGTGTGTGCGGCGTTGTCTGTGTGTGTGGGTGTCTGTGTAGGGCGGTGTTTGTGGTTCCCAGTGTGTGTGTGGTGTGTTGTGCAGTGCGTGTGTGGCGGTGTGTGTGTTTTGGGGGGGGGAGGTGTGCACTCCCCATTGTGCTCCATCCCCCATGCTGCGCATTCCCCATCGTGCTCCATCCCCCATGTTGCGCACTCCCAAACGTGCTCCATCCCCCATTCTGTGCACTCCCAAACGTGCTCCATCCCCCATGCTGCGCACTCCCAAACGTGCTCCATCCCCCATGCTGCGCATTCCCCATCGTGCTCCATCCCCATACACGCACACACCCGATCGCATACACGCACACACACATTGACGATATTGCACATACGCGCTCTCACTCACAACATCCGGAGATACCACATGCTTCTGGCCATGTGATCTTCTGGCAGGTCCTGGAAGGTCACTGCACGCACAGTATCGCCGCCGAGAAGCAAGCGATATCACTGGAAGTTGTGAGTGTGTGGATGCGATCTGATGTGTGTGTGAGGTGTGTGTGAGAGTGAGTGTGATCTGATGTGTGTGTGTCTGTTGTTATGTGTGTGCGTGTGTGTGTGTTCCGCCGCTGCAGGACCTTGATGTGCTCACCTGGGAGCCGGTGTACGCTGGTAACCATGCTACACAATATTACTCGATGTGTACCATGGTTACCAGCGTACCCCGCCCCCCGCTCGCACGGGAGCCCACACCAGCGTACACCGGCAACCCCAGCAATGCGAGGGTATGTGTCGGCTGGGTTGCCGGCGTACGCTGATGTGGGCTCCCGGGGGTACAGCACTCACCTGGGAGTCGGGGCTCCGTGTCGGTTCGGAGAATGCGTGCGGGGGGCGGGGCCAGAGCGAGCGTGCAATGCGTAAGGGGGCGGGGCGGGGCCGAGTTGCCAATGCGTGCAGGGGACCGGGGCGAGAGGCCAATCCGTGTGGGGGGGCGGAGCCTTGGCGAGCGGACAAACCGTGCGGGGGAGTGGAGCTGAGGCGAGGCAAGCGGCCAATCCGTGCGGGGGGCGGAGCCGAGGCGAGCGACCAATGAGACGCTTGTCGCGGTAAGGACAGAATTTTGGAACAAGACAGACAGACAGACAGAATAAGGCAATTATATATATATAGATATACACACACACACACACACACACACACACATATATATATAATCTGTATATGTATATTTACATTAACAGCTATTTATAAAAGGAAGGTATAAGCGGGGTAATAAGATCTGCAATTACATTTCATAAAAAATATCATCTGTTCTTTTCAGTGATGAAATAGTGATTCAGACACATGTAGCATGACAGCAACAGATTAAATGAAAATGCTATGAAAAACAAAACAGGAGGTCAACATGATTATGAGCATGTGTCTCATGTAGTGAATATACAATAAGATCTTAGAGTGTGATAAAAGAATCCATTGAAGACAATGGAAGACAATCCTTACTTTCTCGTAGGTGGCTTGAGAGTCAGGAGGGACTTCCACATAGTTCTCACCATTCTAGGATCAAACCCAAGTCAGAGACATTTAATATCCAAAATGGATCAGCCAAACATAGGCCAGATTGTTATATTTAGTGTATTTGTAGCTCTTAAATCTAAAACTTATGGTATTAAGCAATCCCAGGACTATTGACCACTTCAAGCGTCATGACTTTGGGTCTCCTAATATAAAATAAAACACTATGAACATTTCTACCTTGCAATGAATTGGTTAAACATACAGATACAGGCCCGATCTCAATGTAAAGTGATGCCTTGCTTAAGTTACTTCTGGCAGTGGTCTCTGGTCTGTAGTGTTCTTTTGCCCAGAGCAGCAAATGCCGAAGATTTGGCAGTATGCGCCGCTGCAGGAAGTTTATTCACATGGCGGATAATACCTGTGTGGTATCTATTCCATTCTGCCTGCACGGATGAGTTGAGGAGATATAGATTATCTATCTATCTATCTATCTATCTATCTATCTATCTATCTATATATATATATATATATATATATATATATATATATACAGTGGAACCTTGGATTACGAGCATAATTGGTTCCGGGAGTGTGCTCTTAAACCAAGTTACTCTTATATCAAAGCGAATTTTTCCATAGGAAATAATTGAAACACAGACAATTCGTCCCACAACCCAAAAATATTTACTGTATTTATACAAACTTATTATAGTAATACAAAATAATGTCCTGTGTTCATATAAAATTATTACAGTACACTAATACAAAATACTGTACAGTACAGTAAGAAACATGTAAAACAAATTAAACTGCACTTTAGCTTACAATAGAACTGTTGGTGTGCGAGAGGTACTGTACAAGCAATGTGCTGCACTGGTTAGCAGAAAAAAAAGTACAATACTATATCCACAACTGCAAATTGATACAAATGCTATATGTACTGTACTGTTTAATGGTATACTGTGTACAGTACATATGGACAGAAAGTTACCTCCAGAGCGGGTCAGAGCGCGGTAAAAGGATGGATCCAGAAGTGTACACTGTGGGAATTTGCTCTTATAGCAAAGCATTGCTCTTAAACCAAGTTACAAAATTGTAAAAAGCTTTGCTTGTCTTGCAAAACGCTCTCAAAGCAAGTTACTCTTAAACCAAGGTTCCACTGTGTATATGTGTATATATATATATATATATATATATATATATATATATATGTATTGAGTGTGTGTGTAATATATATACTTCCAAAGACTTTTTTTTAGCATCACAGTCTTGCAATCATGCTACACAGTCAGGTTATCCCTGAATTTAAAGTAGTGTATGGGATTAGAAACACATGGTAGTCAATCATCTGCAGTAGTTGCAGAATATTATTTTCTACTGCTTATAAATAAATAAATATCTTCTATTTGGAATGAAGTTCCAACATATTCATTATAGTTTAACATCTAAGGCAGATAGTGCTTCGGACAACTTGAATATCAGTATTACAATAGTCATGCTCTAGAGAGGGAATTTTAAACTCTCCACCTATGAATGATTAAATCAACATAAAAACAATCTACTTTAATTATAAATGCGATATACTTGATATTTAATTTATTTCTCTGGTTAAATACATACCCTTTCTGTACTTCCTGATGGTCCAGCGGCCACCTCAATCATGATGCTCTGTCCATTCTGAAATTACCATTAAAACAGAAGAAAACTCAGTATAAATTATATTATACACACACTATACACAAATATACAAGAATACTGCCCATTCCTTATAATGGTATGTGCACAGAACATTATTTTCAGGTGGATTCTGCCTGAAAAATTGATTAATAAACAAGTAATAATGAACATATACACAGCAATGTCAAAAAATGCTTTGAAATACGTGAAGTGGCAAAGTGTCCAGTCCATTCATCTTGTGGCTTCTGCTTGAAAGCCGGCACTATGTTATGTTATATATGGAGGAGAAAAAAAAAACCTCAGGAAAAACACCACTGGAGTTTTCCTAAAGCGTATTCTGCTTCATAAATGATGCAGGAACACCGGCGTTTGAAGACATTGTGTTCACAAACCCTTAAGGCCACTTTACACACAGAGATAAATCTTTGGCAGATCTGTGGTTGCAGTGAAATCATTGACATATTGTTCCATTTGTACACACGCCACAAACCTGGCACTGATTGTCCACAATTTCACTGCAACCACAGATCTGCCGCAGATTTATCTCTGTGTGTAAAGTGGCCTTTAGACTCTACATGTCCAATTCCCATAGAGCGTAACATTTGTTACTGACATATTTGCATGAGTGTATCTAGTACGAGGGGCTGTTGATAAGTTTTTGGTTTTACCCAGGAAGAAACGAGATAGGATAATGAAACTTTACATTTATTCCACATACTCTCCACTGATGACAACACATTTCTTACATCAGTTCCAATTTTGTAAGCCTAGCTAAAAGAAGGATTTCTGTTGTGCCTCAAACCAGGCATCTGTAGCAGCCATGGCATAAAAAATGGTGTGAAATTTGGTACCCTTGAGGTGTTTCTTCAGGTTTGGAAATAGATGATAGTCGGACGGAGCTAGATCTGGTGAATAAGGTGGGTGGTCAACCAGCTGGAAGCCCCGCTCTGCCAGTTTTGCCATGGTCACTTGTGCAGTGTTAGCAGAGGCGTGGTCTTGCAGAAACATAATTTCTTTGGCCAGCTAGCCGTAACTTTTGACCTTCATAGCTGCCTTCAATTGGTCCAAAAGTTCAATGTAATACCATGCATTGATGGTGGAACCCTTTTGAAGGTAGTCCACTAGCAGCATGCCCTCCTTATCCCAGAACACAGATGCCATCACCTTAGTGGCTGATTTTTGCACCCTGAACTTCTTTGCACGAGGAGAACCACTGTACCTCCACTCTTTTGACTGCTCCTTGTTTACAGTGTCATACACATAAATCCAGGTCTCAACCATAGTGACCAGTCAATCCAAGAAGTTCTTATCAGTTCAGAAATGCTGACAAATGCACCGGGAAGTTTTCACTCGCATGCTTCTCTGATCTGTTGTCAAACATTTGGGGACCCACTTTGCAGATGGCTTCCTCAGGTCTAAATGTTCATGGATAATGACACACACACGTTCACGGGAAATCCCCATGATGTTTACTATTTCTTTAGCTGAAATTTGTCAATTTTCCAGTATGAGGTTGTGCACAGAATCGATGATCTCCAGAACAACCACCACTCTCTGTCATCCAGGACATTCCTCATCATTGGTGTTGAAGTCGCCCGTTTTAAATTTGGCAACCCAGTTCTTAACTGTGGAATTTGAAGGGCATTGATCCCCCAATGTCTGCGACATATCACCATGAATATCCTTTGCAGACTTTCCTTGCAGAAACAAGAATTTTATCACTCCTCTGCTCTCAGTTGCTGTGAATATCGCATTAGACTCCACCATTTTGTTTTTTCGCGTGCGTAGAACACTGTTGCCATAAGCAACAAACACAAAATTATGAAAACATACAGTATATTAGACACATAATGCTTTCATGTGATGTAACATTCGTTACCATAGAAATAAAAAAAATCCCAAAGCCAAAGATTCAGCAGGAGCCCCTCGTAAACAGTTTGTTTTTTTTGGTTTTGCACTCTTGAAGTATCCCAGTATCTGGTCTTGTTTTTTAAATGTTTGAAAAATCCAGTGATTTCAATGTGAGATCCATCAGTATAACCCAAGTATACAGAAATCTTATAGAGTCGTCAGTGCATTTTAAAAAAATTAGAGGTTCTGTACAACAGCAAATAAGATCAAGTACAAACATTTTAGAAAGGATTTAGCTAAGGGTAAGTTCACATTTCTGTTGTTTTGCTTCCGTCGCAATCCGTCACCTTGAGTAATTACGGCATCCTGCAAAATATTTTGCAGGAATCCGTTTTTTTCCCATAGACTTCTATTAGCGACGGATTGTGACTGATGGCCTTGCATTGTATCCGCTGCGTGACGGATCAGTCATTTACTGACTGACTGTGAGGCGGGATCAACGCTGAATGTAACTTTTTTTGGAGCGGCAAAAATACGGACTCCGCAGGTGTCCGTCACCATCCGTCAAAAGCTATAATGGATGTCTATGGTGCTGGATTCCGTCATGCTCTACTGAGAATGCCCGGCATGTTTGGCACACCCATTGGGCTGTCTCAAACACAAATGGATCACCACGACAGGATCCATCAACAAACAGATGCAAAACGGATGTAACAGACGCGACGGATCAGTTTTTTCACAGGATTCCGTTCACAGGAATAACACATCCGTTGCGTCAGTTGGCATCTAAAACACGACGGATCCGTTGTTGCGTCGCAACTACGGACCTGACGGAAGCAAAACAACGGAAGTGTGAACTTACCCTAAGATTTGAATAAAATACAAAATACTGTCAACCTCAATTTATCAATGACTTCAGCAGCTTTATTACATACCTTTGTGATGAATGGAGTTATAAAGACAAAGAATACATCATAGAGAAGCAAGAGGCCAAGGAGAATGACACACGCCTGTAGCAAAGATAAAAAAAGGCATTATTGAAACAACTACGTTTCTTCAAAAGTAGAAAAACAATATATAGTGTATTAACAAGCAGAAATAATACCATCGGGATTCATATAAACAGCGCAGATGAGATTTATCTGTGCGATTAGAAAAAAATGGTATACAACCCTTCCACACACTACCTCAACACAAGTTATCTTAGTTGTTGGTAGGAGGAGTGGCTAATGTGGTACCCCCAGATGAAGCCACAGGGTGAAACTCACATCGGGGTCTGAGGGGGAGACTTGTTTGGCAATATTTTGTCTGTATGTCAGTACTGGTTGGCAGATAATTTTACTTTGTATGGTTACTTATTCCCAATGTGGTGTTACTGTTACATCTTTTGTATTTCTTCATACTGAGACCAGTACATTATATGTATTTAGCCATTATAGCGTATAATGAGCCTGATCATTATTTTGGTGTTCATTTGCTAACTGTACTTTTGCAAGTATAACTAGACCATCTATGTAGAGCTGGGCAGTTTTGACAGCAAACAATATAATCTCGATTTTTCTTTTTTAAATTATAGACTATTTTTCGATTTTGATCTTGATTTTTTTCCTATTACTAATCTTGGTCTAGATATGTAGAAAAAAAATAAAAAGCTACTGTATATAATCTCCCCACCTTTCCCCTGACACTTCTGTTGTAACGTTTCCCTGAACTCCTGCCATTCTCTGAATCTTAGGCTACATGCGCACGCTGCTTTTTTTCCTGCTTTTTTGCTGCTTTTTTGGCTGCAGTTTTGTCAGCAGAACTTTCTGACATCAGACTTCCCAGCAAAGTCTATGAGAAGTCAGATTTGCCATGCGCACATTGCAGTTTATTTGTCATCGTTTTTTTTGTCAATAGTTTGTGACAAAAAAAATGCAGCATGTTCATTCTTCCTGCGTTTTTGTCAACATTTGTCACCCATTGAAATCAATGAGGGAATCAAAAACGCAGGAAAAATGCATGCTAATCAAAAGTGGTGCATTTTACCTGCCTTTTACCTGCGTTTTTGGTACCAAAAACGCAGGTGATTTGTCAGGAAGTGAGGTCAGGCAAGTGGTCCCGTCCCATCCTCCATGTGTTCCCCGAAGTACCGCTGTCCCCAGGGGAGATGATGTGGAGGACGGGACTATCAGCAGCGGCGGCAGCAAGAGGGAAAAATCAATGTTTTCAGCTGCCAATGTCCATCCCCCTCTCGCCGCCGCCGCCACTGATAGTCCCGTCCTCCATGTGTTCCCCGAAGTACCACTGTCCCCAGCGTGCACGCACAGGGGAGATGATGTGGAGGACGGGACTATCGGCGGCGAAAGGGGGATGGACATTGGCAGCTGAAAACATTGATTTTTCCCTCTCGCTGCCGCCGCTGATAGTCCCGTCCTTCACGTGTTCCCCGAAGTACCGCTGTCCCCAGCGTGCACGCACAGGGGAGATGATGTGGAGGACGGGACTATCAGCGGCGGCGCCAGCGAGAGGGAAAAATCAATGTTTTTAGCTGCCAATGTCCATCCCCCTCTCGCTGCCGCCGCTGATAGTCCCGTCCTCCACAAGTTACCCGAAGTACCGCTGTCCCCAGCGTGCACGTACAGGGGAGATGATGGACCCCTCTCACCGCCACCGCCATCGCTGAAAGTCCCGTCCTCCACGCTCCTGTCAGCTCCATGCAGTAGCGCGATCAGCTGAGCTGTCACTGAGGTTACTCGCGGCCACCGCTGGATGCAGCGGTGGCCGCGGGTAACCTCGGTGACAGCTCAGCTGATCGCGCGGCTGTCTTCATTTGCTGCATGGAGGTGACCCGAGCGGCTGTGTCTTCTGCAGCTCCGGGCACCTCCATGCAGCAGCGCTGGATGCGGCGCTGGACCATCCTGGATTACGCCTGACATGGAGGGCTTTGTCGGGGTTAATAAATTGGTAATGAGGGAATGTGTTTGTGTTTTTATTTCTAATAAAGGATTTTTCGGGTGTGTGTGTTTATTTACTGTAATTTACAGATTAATCATGGAGGGTGTCTCATAGACGCCTAACATGATTAATCTAGGACTTATTGGCAGCTATGGGCTGCCAATAACTCCTTATTACCCCGATTTGCCAACGCACCAGGGCAAATCGGGAAGAGCTGGGTACTGTCCCAGAACAGTCGCATCTAATGTATGCGGCCATTCTGGGCGGCTGCTGACTGATATTGTTAGGCTGGGGGGCTCCCCATAACGTGGAGCTCCCCATCCTGAGAATACCAGCCTTCAGCCGTATGGCTTTATCTGGCTGGCATTAAAATTGGGGGGGACCGCACGCCAGTTTTTTTTAATTATTTATTTATTTCTAATTTTTTTTTTTTCAATTCAACAAGCTTTATGGGCTTGTTTGAACTGAAAAATACATGAAACAATTGTTGACAAAACTGCAGCCAAAAACGCACCAAAAAAGCAGCAAAAACGCACCAAAAAAGCACCTACATTTTTTGTGACATTTCCAGGCTCTCTCTGACGAGGTGCAGTTTTGGCTACAGTTTGTGAACACGAAAAAGAAGCAGCGTGCGCATGTAGCCTTAGCCCTCAGTAATAAAGTATCATCAGATATGATTGCCTCAAAAGCACCAGGGAAGTATAAGTCACACCAGTTTTCTTGGAATTTTATGTGGAGATTTTCAACAACACATCCTATTTATGAGAACTTTACATTTCTATTAACTTGTAGTAGATTGGTTAGACTGGGGAAGCAACAAAAAGGGGGTAAGGAATAATATGTATGCCAATTCCCTTAACCTTAAGGCTCCCACTGAAACCTGGATCCAGCAGTCTGACACCACTGCTGCTCTCTCGTATGGAGGGCTACAATTCTCACATACCCGCCAGACCTGAGAACAGACAAGGTGGAGGTGTTGTTCTGCTCCTTTTATCACAATGTGCTTTCCAGGTTATCCCTCCTGGTACCCTCACTTATGTTTCCTTCCTTTGAAGTCAATATTATTAGACTCTTCAAAACCTTCTCCCTTCGAGTGGTGGTTGTGTTTTGCCCTCCAGGCTCCTCCCGTCAGTTCTTGGATCACTTTGCCACCTGGCTTACACACTTCTATCCTGTGACATTGCAACTCTCATCATAGGGGACTTTAACATCCCAATTGACATCCCGGTCTTCCCATCTGCCACTTATCTTCTGTCTTTAACCTCCTCCTTCTGCCTTTTAAAACTTACAAACTCTCTTAAGCATGAAGACGGGAACATGCTGGACCTGGTCTTCTCCCGACTCTGCAGAGTGCATGACTTTACTTACTCCCCTCTCCCATTCTGTGACCACAACCTTCTTTCCTTTTCTGTCAAGAACTGTCTCCACGTCCAGGACACCCCCACTTATCACCCATACAGAAATCTACAGACCATCAATACCCAGCAGCTTATAAACAATATACAGTCATCTTTAGCTCCCATCTCCTCCCTTTGTTGTCCAGACTAGATAAAGCAGCATCAGCAACCCTGGCACATGCTGTTAAAATTGTGCCGAGCATCTGAAGAAGACTTCATTCACTACAAGTTCATGCTCAAAACTTATAACTCTGCTCTTTATCTGGCCAAACAAGTATACTTTACCACCCTCATCACATCACTAATAATGATGAGCGAGTGAGATCGCTACTGCTCGATCGAGCATCAAAGTGCTAGGGTACATTGGGTGCTCGGCAGAGTATCGTGGTTTCTCGGATTTGTTGTACGTGAAAAATCTAATACAAAGAACAGTGAATGATGGGAGCTGGCACTCTAGTGAGAGCCACTTGCAGTCTCTAAATGATCCTATCTGGGGATTAAATCTACGTGTCTGGATGCCGTGAACAAAAAAAAAACAAAAAACTAAAAAAGCCCCTGCCACCCTCCACTGGTAATGCTCTGCCTATGGCTGGCTATATGTGAGCGGAGAACAAGATCGGCCATCACTAATTGACTTCCATTATATGCGTTACTTGATACGAACTCGTCAGAGCATCTGACCTGCTCGACTGAAGTAAAAAGGAATTGAGTGCTCGCTCATCACTAACAATACTCTTCAAAACCTTCCACTCTCTCCTGAGTCCTAAAGTACAGGCCAACCTCAACGCCGTTGATCTAGCCACTTATTTCCCAAAAAAAAATCAACCACACCCATCAGAACATTTTTGCACAATCCCCTCAGAGCCTGGATCCCCTTCTCTCCCACCCAGCAAGCTTACTTTTTATTTTCGAACCCGTCACGGAAAAAGGTGACCAGGCTCTGCGCTTTTTCTCGCCCTACAACCTGCACCAGTGGCCTAGTCACTTATCTCCTCCAGTCCCTCTCCCCAGCTATCACTACCTAACTAAAATATTTAGTTTCTCCCTTTCCTTCATCCAGTATCTTTCCCTTTTCATTCAAACACAACGCTATATTCCAGTTAGTTAAAAAACCATCACTGGGCCAGAACGGTGCTGCTGACTACAGACCGGTCTCTAATCTTCACTTGATCTCTAACCTCTTCATATCACTCTCTTTCTGACCCTTTACAATCTGGTTTCCGCTCTATACACTGTACTGACACTGCCCTTACTAAAGTCTCCAATGACCTATTAACAGTAAAATCTAATGGCCACTACTCCGTGCTGTTTCTCCTGGATTTCTCTGCCGCATTTGACACTGTGGATCACCAACTCTTCCTCACTATGCTCCGCACTATCGGCCTCAAAAACATTGGTACTCTACTGGTTCTCCTCCTACCTTCCTGACCGCTCCTTCACTGTATCTTTTGCCAGCTCATACTCCTCTCCTCTTCCACTTACTATCAGGGTGCCTTAAGGCTCAGTCCCAGGCCCCCCTTCTTTTCTCTCTATACAGTGCCCCTATTGGTCAAACCATCAGCAGATTTGGTTTCCACTATCATCTCTATGCTAATAGAATCCAATTGTACACATCATCTTCAAACATCACCCCCACCTTAATACAAAATACCAGTGATTGTCTGTGTGCTGTCTCTAACACTATGTCCTCTCTATATCTGAAACTGAATCTCTCCAAAACTGACTTCTCGATTTTCCTCCCTCTACTAACTGACCTATAACTAAATATTTCAATTACCTTTGGTGGTTCAACCATAACTCCCAAGCAGCAAGCGTGATTTCTTGGGGTCATCTTTGCCACAGAACTTTCCTTCATTCCCCATATACAATCACTCACTTATGTCACCTGCATCTTAAAAACATCTCCAGAATCAAACCGTTTCTCACCTTTGAAACTGTAAAAAACCCTTTCACTCTTATTCATTCTAGTCTGTACTACTGCAACTATTTACTGATTGATACCCCTCTAACCAAACTTTCTCCTCTCCAATCCGTCCTGAAGCAGTCAGCTAGGGTAGTATTTCTGTCCAGCCGCTTCACCGGTGACTCCACCATGTGCCAGTCATTACACTGGTTGCTCATTCGTTACAAAATACAATACAAACTTCTCTTTCTCGCCCACAAAGCTCTCCACAGTTCTGCACCCCCCTAAATCTCATCCCTCATCTCGGTCTATCAACCTACTCGTGCACTCCATTCTGCAACTGATCTAAAACTCATATCCTCCATAATCCGAACCTTGAACCTCCGTCTCCAAGACTTATCTCGTGTTGTGCCAGTTTTCTGGAATGCATTACTCCTAGTGATCCGACTAATAACTTGCCACCATGTTTATAAGCACGCTTTAAAAACACATCTTTTTAGACAGGCCTATCAACTCAACTCACTAACCTAACTTTCCCCTGTTCCCTTTTTTTAAATGTTAATCATAATCTGCTCCCTACTATTCATCTGTCTCCATATCCTCCATGCACCCAATAGCACACAATAACTGCACTTAGATTCTGGCTGATGGTGGCTCCTGCAGCTTTATATCATACGCCCTATTTATTATACTGATGGCTGGACCATACAGAACAAGCAGGTTCTACCTATTGTGTCCCCCCCTATTTCCTCATAGATTGGAAGCTTGTTACATTCACTGTTGAACTAGGTGTTACTTAGCTTCGTTTTTATTATCTGTACATGTCCCCACTTAATTGTAAAGGGCTGAAGAATATTTTGGCGCTATAGAAAAAAAAATATTTTTATTGTTGCAGGTTATGAAGGTGAAAAGTAAATGGTGACCAAACCCATAAGGAAACATTCTGTACGGAAGACTACACAAGCAGGATGAAGAAAGGGAGGTAAGGGTTAACCCTGGTACACAGAAAGACAAGAAGATGACAAAATGTATTACTTAAAAGAGGTTGCCCCCTGCTTTTACATTGATAACTTATCCAAAAGATAGGTGATCAATATCTGATTGGCTAGGGTCCGACACACACCACCCCTGCCGATCAGCTGTTTTCGGTCCCGGAGGCGACAGCAGGCAGCTGGAAATGCTCAGTTCCGGCGCTGCTCCGTCTTCTAATAAAGGCCGTGGCCGGGTACTACCCATCATGTGCAGTACCCAGCTGTGGCCACTATAAGAAGACGGAGCAGCGCTAGAACTGAGCATTTCCGCCAGCCTGCTGCCACCGCTGGGATCGATAACAGCTGATCAGCAGCGTTGCAGGGTGTCGGACCTCTTCCAATGAGACATTATAAACTAAGGATAGCCCAGCAATGTAAAAGAAGTGGACAAACCCTTTAAGAGAAAAGAAGGGAATATAAACATTCAAAAATGGAGGCGATATAGGGTGCCTAGGGGTGACAATATTTACTGGACATGAGTGGAGGGCACTTCATTACTGAGCACAGAATCCACCTGAAATACTTAGGTAACAGGACATTATAGACAAAGCTTATGCTTTTTCGAACAACCACAATTCTATGAACATGGAAAGATTGCTTATACGATTGTTTGGTGAGCATAACATGTCATGTTCCCATCTTTACATAGGACAATGTGCTGCCAATAACTATGATTTTTTTTATGCTGGCTTAAAAATAATTGTACTTAATGAACAGGTAATTTGCTTGTCCGTTGGGTGTTTACCGGCCTGTTTAGGTGGACAGTTAGTCAGGAATGAGCGTTCTTACTACAGAGACCATGTCTGATCACATTGAGTTAACATCTCGAGTTTGATAAATGATCAAAAAAATGTAAAATGTGTTCAGGTACTTTTCTTACCTTATATACCCCTAAAGACCAAAAAATAGCCAATACAAAAATTACAAGATCCATCAAATTTGAATGTTTATAAGTAATTAAAAACAAGATAAAAAGTAATAAATATAGTGCAGTATTCACCACAAAACAGCATGGCAAGGAACTAATAGCAATATGTCTCAAAAGAACTCAATATTTATATGTATCTCCAGAATGGTATTAAAACTCCAATAAATGGGGGGCGTGGCCTGGCCATGGTGGAGACAAGACGCATGTGAGCACTGCTCCTGACCCGAGCCAAGAATAAACGGAGAAACAGAGCAGTAAACACAATCAAAGCCAGTCCATGGGAGTCAGGAAGAGGCAGAGATCAAAAGCAGCACCCGTTAGACCACCTGCAGCGACAACGGGAGACATAACCAGATACCTGACAGGCCCCAGTCAGGCAGGCATGACAGACCGTGCAGCAGCTTCAGAGGCCATCCACCCACGCATGTCCCTGAGGAGTGCTGCAGACAGGCAGGGGACAGAAGCGATGCTCAGCACAGCCCCACAGGCCTCCGGTGGAGTGAATCAGGAGCTGCAGGGACCTCCGATGAGCAGTGAGTCAGTGCCCACGTGGAGGGAAGATGGCGCCGAGAGTGCAGAGGAGACGCTGCTGATAACACAAAGGTCACCACTTGAACGTGAGTCTCTGTCTGGGAGGGAGAAGGGGTTAATTGTTTCATGCAGCGGCGGCAGGAGACAAGCAGAGCAGCCACACGCACTGACATTAAACAGTGATAAGACAGAAGCCTGGATGACAGGAGCTGGCACACAGAGTGAGATAACTGCTGAGAACAGGAATGTGCTGAGGGGGGAGGGGAATGAAGGAGCAAACAGCAGACCACATAGCTCTTCCCAACAAAGCCCCCCCTCTCACTCTAATCTACCCCACATGAATGCACACCAGGAACCGGGGCAGAAAGCAGATACCATCATAATGCCACATACCAATATAATAACAAGCTGGGAGCTCCCTCCACAGCTCCAAAGCACAGAAGCTGAAACAGACAACAGAGCCGCTCTAGGGGGCCATACACTGGCCATGGATATTCAAAGCCTGGCTGCTCATATCAGAAACATCCCAACCAAACATGACATGGAGAAATATGTTGAAAGACTGGAAAGTTCTTATAAAGCTGAATTGACAATGCTGAAAGATGAGGTCCAGCACTGGGGTGAAAGAGTCACAGCAATCGAGGCTGCTACATCCACATTGTCTGCCCAAATTACAACACAAAAAGAGGATACATCTATTCACTCTTTTCAACTCCACTACCTGGCGGATATGATAGACGATGCCGAAAACAGGGGACGAAGAAACAACATAAGGGTCAGAGGGCTCCCAGAATCGGTACCCACGGGAGAGCTGCATGCAACACTCAAAGAAATCTTTAACCCCCTACTCGGTTCCCCCGGGGAGGCACACCTGGAGCTGGATAGAGCCCATAGAGCCCTGGGCCCTAAACCCGTGGATCCAAACTTCCCACGGGATGTAATCTGCAGAGTCCACAGATACCAAGTGAAAGACTCTATAATGACCCAAGCTCGGGCAGTGGGAGATGTTCGTTTCCAGGGAACCCGCCTGCAGATCCTTCCGGACTTATCGAGATGGACCCTACAGAAAAGGAAAGCTCTAAGGCCATTGCTAGACGTCCTCAGGGAACGCAATATACCATACTCATGGGGCTTCCCATTTCGTCTGAGAGTACACCAAGAGGGCCGGATGCATATGCTTACCCATCCCAGAGGTCTTCAGGACTTTACGGCAGCATTGAATCTACCGCGGGTCCAGATAACAGAGTGGCCGGAGCTACCATCGGGTCTGCAGGCAGATGGTCCGAATCACCCGCAGCCACAACGGCGCAGAGACCCGAGGAGAAGGATGAGACGAGAGGAAATGGAGCAGTAGTGAATGAGGCTCTGAGCGAGTGGTCTTTATCACGGTTATACTGATAAAATTTATTGTTGATGGTCGGGCTGCGGAGGCCGGTCACACACGTCCCAAGACAACCCAGTTATGCTTATTTTCTAAGGATTAGAGGCAGTTGCCTCTCATTAAGGGCCCCACTGTGACCGGCCTCTGTGAGCACAAACCTAGGAGTAACACAGAAGAGCGGAGGAGCAAGTGGAGAGGGACCGTCGCTCCCTCATAATAAAGAAAGTGTATAAATATATGCATTGATAACATGATCCGCAAAGGAAGACCAACAGCAAATACTGGTACCATTATATAGTTTTGACACCTGTAGGGGGCATCGGTTTAAATGCTCGCAATAATATTTAGTTAAGCTTACATATATTGAAAGTTCTTGGCTCGGGGGGAGATTCTCCCCTTGGAAAGCACAACCTCTATAGAGGGTTCTATTCCTCACGTTGCGAGGATTAGTTAAAAGTATCACCCTCCTTTCTTGTGGCTGGGGGTGAGGAAGACGAGAATTTGAAGTTTTGTTTTGTTTTTTTTTTTTTTTTTTTTTTTATTCTCCTCTGACCCACCCTTAGAGGAAAGTCAGGGAGACAGAGGTGGACTCGAAGTGCTGACTTCTTGACTTTCTTGTATTCTTTTTTCTTTTTCCTTTTTTACCTTCATCTTCCTCCTAAAGGAACTCTAGTCTTCTCCCCACTTATAACCATAACCTTTTCTTCCCCCTCCTTTCCCTCTTCCCTGTGTTAATCCCCTAGTACCCGGAGTGTTCTTTACCTTAGGAGATAGTGCTGCGCTGGGATAGAATGCCGGGGTTAAAAATAGGCTCACTGAATGTTAGGGGATTCAACGTGCCCCAAAAGAGATCACATATCCTATATGAGATGCACAAACAAAGAGTTCAAATTTTCATCATTCAGGAAACGCACTTTAAAACTGGCCACATACCAAATCTTTTTTTTTTTTAAATCAGGTTCATTTTTATTTAACATCAAAATTATACAACACATAAAATAATTCCCTCCATAGAAATATCACAGAAAGGGAAAAAACCTTTAGTCAATAAGAAAAACCACACAAATAACATAATAAACAATGCACCCGCAGTCCACGTCTCATTTCAATATGGGTCTCAAAGTGCATATTATTTCCCAATATATTCTCCATAGTATAGCTTACCCAGCATCATTATGACATTATATATATATACACATATACATACACGCACGCACGCACGCACGCACACACATATACATGCACACACATATACATGCACACACATATACATGCACACACCTTCCAGCAGTACGCATATCACCCTATTTGAGGAAATTTGTTAACCGGTCAGAAGGAGAAGGACCTGGTCGCTCGCACTGTCCTGCAGTAACGCCGAGGAGGGAAGGCCTGGGGTATCCAACCATGCCCCCCAGATCTTATAGAACTTTTTCAATGCATTTCTTTTAAGGTATACTCCTCTCTCCAGTCGAAGTATAGCGTTTACTCTTTCCCTAAAATCCCCGATGACCGGAGGCGCTGGGTCCAACCAGTGGTAGGCCAACAGTTTCCTAGCCTGGTACAAGAGACGTGTAATACCGACCATTACCGGCGAACTCAAGTCCACCCCCCCCTCCAGTAGACCCAGGATACATATAATAGGTCTTGGCTGTAGACGGATATTGAAAACTTGTCTAACCAAATCTAGTACTGCCCTCCAGTAATCTTCAATGTTCCCACAGGACCACATCATATGCATCAGATTCGCACCTTCCTGTCCGCACCTAGGACACAGATCATCCATCCTAACTCCCATCTTATGCAATAGACTAGGTGTCCTATATACTCTATGTAACAGGAATAGCTGCGACAGTCGTTGGCCTTCAGATACAGCAAGGCTTGGAGTCTGAGACAGGACCTCACCCCACTGTTCCTCTGTCATAGGGCCTAGGTCCCTCTCCCACTTCTCTCTAGCCTGCAAAGGGAATTTGTCGAGGTGTCTAGATAACATCACTGTATACAACCTAGAAATAATACCATAGGAGCGATCAGATGTCAACAATTCAGTAAGAGTGTGATTCCGCTCTATCCTAATGTCCATACGACGTGTCTGTGTCTCATAGGCATGACGGAGCTGCAGGTATTGGTAAAAGGAACTGTGCGGTATCCCAAACTCAGCTTGAAGCTGGTCAAATCTTTTAAGTATATTATTCTGAAGAATCTGAGACACCTGATGCACCCCCCTGCTCACCCACATTCTCCAACCCGGGAGTCTCTGCAGCTCCGCCAGTCCACGATTATGCCATAAGGGCCAGTACTCAGTCATTCCTGATATTCCCAGCAACTGCTTCCCTCTATCCCACACCTTGTACATCAATGATAATGTTGGATATAATGTTCCTCCTCTGGGTGAGTATCCTGCATCCAAAAAAGCCACTGGGTGTCCCCATTCTGCAAGGCCCCTCACCAATTTGCCCCCAGCGTCATATGCCTCATCCTTTCCCCACCCCCTGAAGTGCTGCATCTGTGCCGCAACATAATAAACCCACGGGTTGGGGACTGCCAGACCCCCATCCTCCTTCCCTCTCTGCAGGGTCTCAAGGCGGATTCTAGCCTGCTGCTTTTGCCACAAGAGTTCCCGAAACAAAGTGTTGATTTTACGGAAAAATTTCCAGTGGATCCATATTGGGGCGTTGTGGAGAAGATACAGAAGTTTGGGCATCAGTACCATTTTTAGTAGATTAGCACGGCCAATAAGGGACAGTGGGAGTCGACACCAGGCATCTATCTTGTTCCTAAACTGAGCCAACACTGGTTCCAGATTTTGAGAGTAGTAATCACGCGGTCGGGCACTAACCACAATCCCCAGGTATTTAAATGTATCCACCGTCGGAATTGGCAGCCCCAGAGTACTAAAATTAGATGGGAGTGGATCTATAGGGAGCAGGGCCGATTTCTTCCAGTTTATTAGGAGTCCCGAGCGCCTACCAAATTCTATAATAATATTTATTGCTGGGCCCACCGATGTCCCCACCTCCCTGAGATACAGCAACAAATCGTCCGCATAGAGGAAAACCTTATGCTCCAGACCGCCTATCTCAAACCCCTTTACGCCAGCGGATGCACGAAGCATAGCCGCCAATGGTTCAATTGCCGCTGCAAATAGTAATGGAGAGAGAGGACAGCCCTGTCTCGTGCCCCTGGCCAAATTAAAAGACGAGGAGGTACAACGATTAACTCGAATCCTGGCCCGCGGAGAGGCATATAACAATTTGACCCAGCCAATAAATCTGGAGCCAAGACCCAATTTCTCCAAAACTACCCATAGGAAATTCCATTCAATACTGTCAAAGGCTTTGGCTGCATCTAATGACAGGACTGCTCTCTCCTTGTTTCTCCCCTCAGAACTTAGCTGTATCCCCAGGAATAAACGTCGCAAATTAATGGAAGTAGATTTATTGGGGATAAATCCAGTCTGATCCTCGTGGATCACTGACGTGATCACCCGGGACAACCTGTTAGCTAGAATTTTAGCGATTAATTTAATATCTAATGTAAGCAGCGAGATTGGGCGATAGGAGTCAGGCGCGGTCGGATCTTTCCCGGGTTTTAAAATCAGAACAATAATAGCCTCCCTCATGGATGCAGGGAGGGATCCCTTCTCCTCAGCATCTCTGAACACATCCAAGAGTCTTGGCAGCAGCAGATGGGTATATAATTTGTAGAATTCACCCGGGAGTCCGTCCGCACCTGGGGCCTTTTCATTTTGGATTTGACCGAGCGCCTCCTCCAGCTCCTCCAGGTCTATATCTCTATTCAGGGAATCTCTCTCACTATCTGACAGACTGGGGAGAGTGATCTCCTCCACAAAGTCCCGCAGTTCCTCATCCCCATAATGCGATTTAGAGGAGTATAATTGGGTGTAATACTGTTGCATGACCTCCACAATCCTCCCGCTGTCCCTCACCTCCTCTCCAGTGTCAAGTTTCAATTTGGTGATATAGGTCAATCCCTCCTGCGCCCTAGCAATTGTAGCCAAGAGATGTCCCACACTCTCCCCCTCCGTAAAGTACCGCTGCTTAAGGAAAAAGCGTTTGTTAGTGGCCAAGGAAGTCATATGGTCTCTCAGAGCTCTCTGTGCCCTCTCTAAGTCCCGCTTGGCATCATCTGTAGGGTTAGATATAAGAAGTCGTTCTGCATCACCTAAAGTGTCCGTCAGATACTTAGTGCGCTCTCTTGTTTTCGCCTTTCGGGTGCAAATTTCCCTAATATATGTCCCACGAACATACGCCTTCATTGCGTCCCACACTATATGTTTAGATGCCGTACCGTCATTTGTCACAAAATATTCCCGTATAGTGTCAGTCAGAGTGCCCCCTATCAGTTGTATCCAAAAAGGGTTGAGCCGCCAAGGTATCCCCGCCAGCCGGTCCGGGTCCCCAAGCCTTAGACGGACCTGTAGTGGGGAGTGGTCAGACACCCCCCTGGCCAGGTACGTGACTGAAGCTACACAAGGCAGCAGCTGAGCATTTCCAATGGCCAGGTCAATCCGGGACAGTGAATGATGAGAACTAGAATAGCATGAATACTGCCGGACCTGCGGGTTTCTAATACGCCAAATATCTACATATCCCACCTCCTCCATCAGTCTGGCAAGGGATGTAGCTGCCGCCCCCACTGAGATATTCCCTGTATGTAACTTATCCCAATACGGGTGCAAGTAATTATTATAGTCTCCTACTAATAGGGTGGGGACCTCAGGGAGGGAAGCAACAAAATTGAGAATACGTTTCAATGGTTCCCCTGTGTATGGCGGCGGAATATAAATTGCAACTAGAACACAGCGCACATTATGAAGGACACAGTAAAGACATACAAATCTACCCTCCTGATCCACAGAAGCTTTAAGACACTCAAACGGCACTGTCCTGTGTATCAGGACACTCACCCCCCTGGAATGTGTGGTATATACAGAGTGATACTCATGGGCTATCCATTTTTTGTGGAGCAAGTGGAGCCGCTCCTTCACCAAGTGCGTTTCTGATAAGAATATTATGTCTGGCTTAAGCTGCTGTAGAAACAGAAAAACTGCACATCTTTTAGTGGCTTCACCCAATCCTCGCACATTCCAGGCCACTATATTAACCTCCTTCGCCATAAGGGTGAGTACACATATGTAACAGCAGGGGGCAGCAAGCGGGGACCTCCGGACCCATCTGCAGCAGTTCCCATAGATGAGCATAGACCAAACAGGTGCATAAAACGAAAAGGTCAAACAACATAAAAACATACACAGTGAACCAGGACATTCCTCTCAAACAGAGGGAAGTGGGGCTAAACATAACCGTAAGAGCACATAACGGTTTAAATTCCTGAACAGTCATCAACTGCATAGTAACCTATCTGGGTGGCTCCTGCCAACCGTCCATAAGTGTTCCAGCTGGGAAACATAGCACGTTCACCTCAGCAAGTCCAACAGCAAGGAATCCGCAATAATCCTCAGCGGTGATTTCTGCGCAGTCCTTTTTCATTGGTATCGAGCCATGCGGCTGCATCCTTTGGAGTGTCAAAAAACTTTGTCCCACCATCCGCCACCACTCGCAGCCTGGTAGGGTATAGCATTGAGTAAGAGATCTGCAGCTGCCTCAGGCGTTTTTTGACATCAATAAATTGCGCTCTCCTCTGCTGGATTTCAGTGGAAAAATCCGGGTACAGTGAGACCTTATGGCCGTCAATAGCCAGATCCTTAATCTCCCGGGCTCTGCGGAGCGCAGTGTCCCTGTCCCTGAAGTGCAGTAGCTTGAGGAGGATAGGACGAGGGGGTGCCCCTGGTGGTGGGGGTCTAGTGGGGACCCTATGTGCCCGCTCAATAGTGAAGAAAGGAGAAAACAGATCCATACCCAAAGTCTTGGGGAGCCACATTTCAAAAAAAGCTACTGGATTATTGCCTTCTGCCTTTTCTGGGACCCCGACCAGTCGGAGATTGCTTCTGCGGGATCTGTTTTCTAGATCGTCCACCTTAGCCCTAAGCAATGAGATATTGTGGATTGCTCTGCCAAGGTCCCGAGTCAGAGGGGGAAGCTTATCCTCTGTGGCACTGACCCGGTCTTCCAGGGCCCCCACCCGTACATTGACCCCCTGCAACTCGTGCCTGATAGATGAAATGTCCATTTTAATTCCTCCCATCTGTATGTTCAAAGTGGCTAGCATATTGTTGCAGGTATTTACTGCTGCAAGCACATCACTGAGGGTGGGCTCTGCTCTCCCAGGATCTGTGTTTTCATCTGTAGCTCTAAGGTTGTCCCCCTGCTCCACATTATTGGCAGCAGCCAACATACTCACAGCTCCCTGCTGCTCTTCCTCCTCCATCAGTTCTTGTCCTGGGATCTCCTCCACGCTGAGGGCACACTGCTTAACAGCTCCAGGTATCTCAGGCTGATCTCGTGCAAACTTGCTGAGGCGAGCTATTGCATCAGACGCCCTGCCCCCACATGAAGCTCCAGCGTCCATGAGTGTGGCCTGTGTCCCGCGCTTCTTATCAGCCCGAGTTCTGGTCATATCACTCAGGTCTTTGAAGCCCCCTCAGTCTAGGAGAGGTCACCACTCCAGGAAAGCAGTAAAACAAACTTTAACCCCAGCTGGACAGGATTATACAGGAGTTTTTTGCAGGAGCTGTCTCTACACAGGTCTTCCTCACATGCTGCTCAGGCCACCGGCCACATACCAAATCTACATAACAGATACTTTGCACATTGGCTTCACAGCACGAACAATGAATCAAGATCGAAAGGGGTCTCAATCGCAATACACAAAAACCTGGTCCACACGGTTTTAGACTCTAAGACAGACGAGACAGGCAGATATGCTTTGCTAAAAGTTAAAATAGGCTCGGTGGTCTACACGATCGCGGGCTGGTACGGACCAAATATTAATCAAACTAATGCATGCTGCTCTTTTTTAAAGGATCTATCAGAATTCGCGGAGGGGGAGGTGCTGGTGGGAGGAGACTTTAACTTTGCACTGAATCCCACAATGGATGTGTCAACGGGGAGGAGCGCCATACCTCAGAGACGCTTGAGCGCCCTAAAACGTAAGTTAGCAGATCTCCACATGGTTGATGTGTGGAGAATCATGCACCCCACAGATAAAGATTACACATTCTTCTCTAATCCCCACCAGACTTACAGTCGCATTGACTTTATTATGGTCAGCCAAAGAGTTATTTCGTGGCACCCGGTCGCGGCTATAGGGAATGCGGTCTGGTCTGATCATGCTCCAGTGTTCCTGGAGATCTCCCCACCGGACTACCCAAACAGGGCGTGGACGTGGCGGCTCAACGATTCCTTATTAAGAGATGAAACATGTGTAACAGACCTAAGGGAGACAATGGACGTCTTTATGTCCACCCACGCGACGGACTCTACACCCCTACCATTTCAGTGGGAGGCATTTAAATGTGTAATAAGAGGAATCCTAATAAAACACGGGACAAGGATCAAAAAAGAGAGAACACAGGAGGTGGCCCAACTTCTCCGAACGATTAATTCACTAGAGACAACACACAAAAATAATCCCTCTTCGGATATTCTAGCCAATCTGACAACAACAAGGGACAAATTAAGAAAGCTACTGGATTGTAGACTTCTTAGGTTTCAAAATCAATTCAAAAGGCTATTATATAATCACTCGGACAAAAGCGGGCGACAACTTGCGCGGCTATTACACCCACGAAATCAAGCTTCGCACGTTACTAAAATAAAGACTCGGGGAAACTCAGACACGCAAGACCCCGCAAAAATTTTAAATCACTTTAAAGAATACTATGCAGAACTATACAATATACGGGGCACATTCTCAGATATGGCCCCGGGTGAATTACAGGCCCGAATTGAGTCATACATTTCAGAGACAGCTCTCCCTGCATTAGATGGGGAAGATGCCAGGGGACTGGACAGGACAATAGAGGAGGGGGAGGTGGCCACAGCGATAGAGATCTCCCCAAGCGGTAAAAGCCCGGGACCTGATGGGTTCTCTCCTGCTTTTTATAAACTTTTTAAAGCCCAAATCACTCCATTCCTCACAAAAGTATATAACTCGGTATCAGAATCGTCCCCTTTCACCCCACAATCCTTAGAAGCCCACATCACAGTTCTACCTAAACATGGTAAAGACCAAACAATGGTAGCCAACTACCGCCCGATCTCACTAATAAATATTGACGTAAAAATCTTCGCAAAAGTACTGGCTAGCCGGTTGGCACCTCTGTTGCCCTCCATTATACACACAGATCAGGTTGGGTTCGTGCAGGGTAGGGAGGCCCGCGACAATGTGACCAAAACAATTCACCTAATAGCCAGAGCCGCGTCGAGAAGGGAGCCCCTAGGGCTGCTCTCAATAGATGCAGAAAAAGCATTTGACCGTGTTCATTGGGGATTCATGAACTCAGCATTAAGACAAATTGGTTTAGGCCCGAACTTTGTGAGTAAGATAATGGCCTTGTACTCTAGACCGTCGGCACGAGTTCGGGTTAACGGGGCCCTCTCGGATCCGGTGGAAATCAGAAACGGCACCCGTCAGGGGTGCCCTTTATCCCCCCTTCTATATGTCATTGTTATGGAGCACCTTGCAGTGGCCATTAGACAGAACCCCAATGTACACGGTCTGAGCATTGGAGACAGGGAATTTAAGACGGCTATATACGCAGATGACCTCCTGCTCTATACGTCCCAACCTTTGATCACATTACCTTCACTACTAAAAGAATTCGAACGATTTGGAAATTTGAGCAATTTTAAAATAAATTATTCCAAAACAGAAGCGCTAAACATCTCCCTTAAAATAGAGGAAGTCGCCCTACTAAAAGAAAAATTCCCGTTTCGATGGCAGGCATCCTCAATAAAATATTTAGGGGTAACGATCCCATCTAATCTGGGGACACTTTATTCCCTGAATTACCAAGTCTTATTAAACAGAACCCTAAAAGATATGGAAGAGTACAACAAACGACCCCTTTCGTGGTTCGGCCGCGTAAACACATTCAAAATGGACATACTACCACGATTCCTTTACATCTTTCAGGCGATACCTATAAATCCCCCTCCGGCCTTCTTTAAGACATTGAGGTCCGCACTGGTTCGCTTTGTGTGGAAAGGGGGAAAACCAAGGATCAAATATCAGACTTTGATACGACCCAAACAGAGGGGGGGAGCCGGATTGCCTGATTTACGTACCTATCACCATGCTGTCCTGGTGGCTAGGTTGTTAGACTGGCATTTTCACCGGCAGACCAAGCAGTGGGTGGCACTAGAGCAGCTTTATTCCCCAGTTCCGCTTGGGGCACTTCCCTGGCTACTACCAAAAGAGTTGGAGGATGTAAGGAGACAGGTGGAGCCTGGTGGGATTTTGCTCAGGGCGACACTGGAGGTATGGGAGGCCACAAAGCTGAAAAGTGGCCTGATTGGCTCGCCCACTCCTCTGATGCCTTTGTTCGGCAATCCGGGCTTCCCTCCGGGGTGTACGGTGGAGAGATTTCTGGGCTGGCAACGAAGTTTGGATATTAGACTGGGGCAGATATTACAGGGCAGAGACTTGCCCCCTTTTGAAGACTTTCAGGCCGCGTTCCCCGGATTGAGATTGAGGTGGCTCGAATACATACAACTTCACTCCTTTGTGCGATCCTGGCTGGGTGGGAAGAGGCCCCCCTCCCCGGATACATCCACCCCATTTGAACACTTATTCCTGCAGAGTTTGCCTCCGACGCACCAGATCTCCCTCATTTGCAATATGATGAACAGGAACCTCTATTCTGAGGACCCCAGTTACATTGGAAGATGGGAATCGGAATTAGGTTTCAGCCTTACTGAAGAGGAAAAACGAAAGGCGTATGTGTTCTCCCACAAGATCTCAGTAGCATGCAATGCCCAGGAAAAGAGCTTTAAGCTACTGGCAAGATGGTATCAATGCCCAGTCAACCTCCATAGAGCCTTCCCTATGGTCCCGGAGGAGTGTTGGCGCTGTGGCTCAGACAAAGGTACGCTGCCACACATTTGGTGGGGTTGTAACAAACTATCCAACTTTTGGACTCAGGTGTTTGCGACCTACAACCAAATGGCAGGAGAAAGCGTAACTCCTTCCATTAAGATCGCCCTACTGTCTATTTTACCCGGTTCACTGGGATGCCAAAAGAAGCGCCTGTTGCGGTTCTTTTTGATTGCGGCCAGAGCAGTCATTCCACGACACTGGAGGACCACAGTGACCCCCGGAATAGGGGAATGGCTGACAGAGTTAACGCATCTTTGTCACATGGAGGAACTCTCCTCTTGGGTATCGGGCACAAATGAGAAGTTTACCAAACTATGGCAGCCGTGGATACTGTTCAAGGAGTCCCCTGCATTCAGGAGCCTGTTCTAGTGACAGTGCATAAACAACCCCCGTCTTACCTCCCTCCCGCAACCCCTTGTATAAGTCCCTTCCTTTTCCTTCTCCCCTCTCTTTCTATTCTGATATCTACTCACTCTATATCTTGACCACTTTTCTAGTATGGTTCTTCATATAGACAGGCGGGTCTAGCCCTTTGGAAGTAAAAGGCGACAAACAGTAACCTATGAATATGGTATAGTCACAGATAATCTATCAAAACACGGGTGGAAATACAATCTACATAATACATTACTGACAAGAATGTATAAACACCAAGGGTAGCGGCCCACCTACGGAACTTTAAGTGGCTAATATTCTCTTATTTTTCTTTCTGTATGCTTGTTATGTTTAATCTGTTTCTGTTATGGAAATCTTCAATAAAAACTGATTGGTTAAAAAAAACTCCAATAAATACACAATATCAGAAGCATGTATAAATATGTGAAAAAAGGGAGTATAACCACCATAAATAATTACAATGTATGAGATACAGTAAAAAATAAATAACAATATACCACCATAATATCAATAACCCATATAGTAGTAATAAATTATCAATTTGCACAAATCCAAAAGAATATTACATACAGAAAATACAAAATTGCACTTATAAAAGGTATACATATATAATAAATATGTGATATATAGCATAAAATATTATATAAATAAATATCCCCTAAGCAGGGATATTTAAAGTGCAAAAGTAAAGTGCATATCAAAAAATAGCAAATTGATGAACATGAGCACCTGATTAGATGTCAATAAAGTGCATAGTGGGGATAAGCCTGTGATAGTTTACTGGGTGTTGATATAACCAAGGATGATACCAGAGAACAATGAACAGGCAAAACACTATAGTATAAAAGAACAGAATATGTATGTAAGCAAGGGTTTACCTGAGGTCATGTCCCACTGCCGTGCCGACACCATATATACCGTATTTTTCGGACTATAAGACACACTTTTTCCCCCCCAAATGTTGTGAGAATGTAAAGCATGAATGTAAAGCATGATTGCGGGAAATGAGGGTGCTGCGGTGGAGCGGGTCATCGGTGGCATGAGCAGGCTGTAGCAGCCTGCCGTGACCACATGGGCCCGCTCACTTCATATGCATGCATCCTCCCGCCTATCATCTCCCAGTGCTGAAGCTGGCGCTGACAGGTGGGCGGGATGATGGGCGGGGGATACGCACATAATTAACAGCCGGCCCGCTTGATCACCCCTGGCAACTACAGCCTGGAGTGATCATGTGAGACTATATTCACTGCCCCCCACACATCATCATCAGAGCGGGGGGCAGTGAATGAGTACGGTATACTCACCGGTCACCGTTCCCTGCAGCATCGCGATGTCCTCGTGTCTGCCGGCTCGCTGTGTGTGGAGAGCGATGAGCACAGGGATGACATCATCCCTGTGCGCATCGCTCTCCACACACATCAGCGGGTAGGCAGGAGGACATCGCAATACTGCAGGGAATGGTGACCGGCTCCACACAGGTCAGCGGCGCTGCTGCTGACACAGACAGGAGGACGAGCGATGCTGCTGGAGTGAGGAAAGGGGAGTATAAACGTTAATTTTTTGTGTGCCACAGGATGCAGGCCATATACCAGGATGGGGGTATTTATCAGGATGGGGGTATTTATCGGGATGGGGGTATACAGCAGGATAGGGCATTTATCAGGATAGGGGTATATACCAGGATGGTGGCTATACCAGGATAGGGTATTTATCAGGATGGGGGCTATACCAGGGTGAGGGACATATATACAAGGATGGGGTACATATACAAGGCAGGAGGATCATTACCAGGATGGGGTACCTTAGTAGAGAATTTGAGGATATTACCCCCATAACAGTGTCAGCAGTAGATTCTCACCCCATAACAGTGTGTCATGACCCAATATTTTGCTTAAAATTGTATTTCCTATATTCCTGCTCTACAACCAGGGTGCGTCTTACAGTCCGAAAAATACAGTACTTTTCTTACCTTGAAATTTGGCATTCTTAAAGTTTTAATAAAGTTAAGGCAAAATGCAATCCCAAGAATATCCTGAAGTATCCAAATCCACCTGAAATAATAATAATATTCATAAATATAATTTAAAAAAAAAAAACAAAAAACAAACAACAAACAACAACAACAACAACAAAATATAAGGGCCTTTTATTTCAACAAGACCAAAATGTAATATGCATAATAAAGGGACTGTCAAGCACAGAATGACTGCTCAAACCAAGGACAGGCAGTCGGGGCATGATGGCGGGGCCAGCCATTTAAGTGCACCTTCCCACCTGCTTGTTTCCCCCTTATCTCTACCCCCACCCCTGCTCTTCTTTGATTGACGGCTCTGGCTTCAAAGAGCAGAGAAAGGAGGAGAAGGAGGGGAAAAAAAGCAGGCGGGGAGGTGCACATAGACTTGTCCCGCCATGATGCCCCGAGCGCCTGTACTTGGTTTGAACAGTCATTCTGTGCGGATAGAGGCCCTTTAACAATTTTATGACCAGGCCTTTAATGGCCACAAAAAGAGCCAATTTTTTTATTAAAAATATTGTCACTCCACGATAAAAAAAAAAAAAAAAAAAAGAAGTATATTGCGTCTTAGTCTGAAAAATATGGCCATTCTTAAAGGGTTATTCCCATCTCCAAGATCCTATCCTAATAATAATTATATTAGCAAAGCCCTCTAATTAGAAATGTAGTATAGTTCTTATGATTCACTATGTCACTTACGTTATGTTCAGGGTATTGCAGGACCTTAGGCATCCATGGTTATGACTGCTAGCACCTAACTAATTAACTGTGACTATATATGGTTGTAACCATGGATAGCTAAAGTCCTGCAATGCCCTGAATATGAGGTAAGCAACATGGCTAATCTGGAGAACTATACTACATGTCTAATTGGAGGTATTTGCAAATATTATTACTATTACACCTATTACATATTAGGATAGGATCTTTGATAACGGAATACCCCTTTAAGGTTATTAAGGTCACGTGAATACCTATTATGTGTACAGCCCCATATAATATAATACATATATACTCATTAGCATAGCTAACCTGGGTTTACTAAGACCCAACAGGCAGACATTGCCAATGCTCCTGTTTGGAGTCCCGTTACAGGTTGCGATGCGCCAGCGATCTGGCCAGCGACCCGACCTGGCAGGAATCACTGGAACGTCACTACATGGTCGCTGGTGAGCTGTCAATCAGGCAGATCTCTACAGCGAGCAGACATCAGCCAGTAACGACGGCTCCCTGCTGGCTACCTGAGGAATCTCCAGTAATGCCAGGCCTGGATTCAGTTACCTGCACTGCACTCCGTAGCTCTCAGCTGCAGCCTGATCTCAGAGTTTGCAGGACTGCATCGCGAGTGCCAAGTAATTGATTCCCCGGCAATTGCGGTTCAGTTCATAACAGCTGCGGACAGGCTGGGGTGCAATCCGGAGTTCAGGTGAGAGCACCGGAGATCAGCCCGGCATGTCTTCAGCTGTAATGAACTGAAACGCAATCGCCGGGGAATCAATCACTCGGCGCTCACGGTGTAGTCTAGGCTGCACTCTGGAGCTTAGGTGAGAGCTCCGGAGTGCAATGCAGGTAACTGAATCCAGGCCTGGCATTACTGGAGATTCCTCCAGTAGCTAGTCTGACGCTGGGCGCTCATTGGCCCCCCCGCCGTCAAACACGCTGATGTGTGCTGCACAGCGGGAGACCAACGAGCAAAAAATGGTCCTAATCGTTTTGTCACGATGAGCGACCTTGCAGCAGGGGCTCGCTCGCTGCCGCTTATCACACACAGCGATATCGCTAGCGAGGTCGCAGATATGTCACAAAACCTGTGACGCTTCAGCAATCTCGCTAGCGATATCAGTGTGTGACGGGGGGGAAATTTAGTGTATAGTGCTCATTAAACGCTATCTAGACAGCAACAAAGACAATAGAAATGGTGATAAAAAGCTTCCATCTTATCCATTTGATTACTGGCTGATGCTGACATTGCAGAAGCATGAAAGCAGTGATGTCAAAAAACATCTTTGTAGACTAGGGACCTGCACAGTTGGCAGTAGAAAGACACTGGGCGGTCAAGAAAAAGTTAAAGGGAATGTGTTATCAAAACGTTTTGTTTTTTTAAATTTTTCACATCACTTTATTTTTCTTAAATCATGCTTTTTCACATTGGCCACTAGGGTTTTGATGTGGTGGTCCTTCATCCACACATTGATTGACCTAGCTGTGTGGCATGCACATTGTCCTGCTGGAAAAACAGTCCTCAGAGTTGGGGAACATTGCCTGAGCAGAAGGAAGCAACTGTTTTTCCAGGATAACCTTGTATGCGGCTTGATTCATATGTCCTTCACAAAGTTTAATCTGCCCAATTCCAGCTTTGCTGAAGCATTCCCAGATCACCACCAATCCTCCACCAAATTTCACAGTGCGTGCAAGACACTGTGGTTTGTACGCCTCTCCAGATCTCAGTCTAACCAATTAGACGACCAGGTGTTCGACAAAGCTGAAAATTAGACTCATCAGAGAAGATTACCTTATTTTAAAAATCGGGCAGGAATTGGGCAAATTAAACTTTGCGAAGGACGTATGAATCAATCCACATACAAGGTTATCCTGGAAAAGAAGGGAATTTTGTTACTTACCGTAAATTCCTTTTCTTCTAGCTCCTATTGGGAGACCCAGCCGATTGGGTGTATAGCACTGCCTCCGGAGGCCACACAAAGCATTACACTAAAAAGTGTAAGGCCCCTCCCCTTCTGGCTATACACCCCCCGTGGGATCACGGGCTGCTCAGTTTTAGTGCTAAAGCAAGAAGGAGGAAAGCCAATAACTGGTTTAAACAAATTCACTCCGAAGTAACATCGGAGAACTGAAAACCGTTCAACATGAACAACATGTGTACCCGAAAAAAACCAACAATCCCGAAGGACAACAGGGCGGGTGCTGGGTCTCCCAATAGGAGCTAGAAGAAAAGGAATTTACGGTAAGTAACAAAATTCCCTTCTTCTTCGGCGCTCCATTGGGAGACCCAGACGATTGGGACGTCCAAAAGCAGTCCCTGGGTGGGTAAAGAAATACCTCATGTTAGAGCTGCAAAGACAGCCTTCCCCTACGGGGAGGTAACTGCCGCCTGCAGGACTCTTCTACCTAGGCTGGCGTCCGCCGAAGCATAGGTATGCACCTGATAATGTTTGGTGAAAGTGTGCAGACTCGACCAGGTAGCTGCCTGGCACACCTGTTGAGCCGTAGCCTGGTGTCGTAATGCCCAGGACGCACCCACGGCTCTGGTAGAGTGGGCCTTCAGCCCTGATGGAACCGGAAGCCCAGCAGAACGGTAGGCTTCAAGAATTGGTTCTTTGATCCATCGAGCCAGGGTGGCTTTGGAAGCCTGCGACCCTTTGCGCTTACCAGCGACAAGGACAAAGAGTGCATCCGAGCGGCGCAGGGGCGCCGTGCGGGAAATGTAGATTCTGAGTGCTCTCACCAGATCTAACAAATGTAAATCCTTTTCATACCGAAGAACTGGATGAGGACAAAAGGAAGGCAAGGAGATATCCTGATTAAGATGAAAAGAGGATACCACCTTAGGGAGAAACTCCTGAATGGGGCGCAGCACTACCTTGTCCTAGTGGAACACCAGGAAGGGAGCCTTGGATGACAGCGCTGCTAGCTCAGACACTCTCCGAAGAGACGTGACCGCCACTAGAAAGGCCACTTTCTGTGAGAGACGAGAAAGTGAAACATCCCTCAGAGGCTCGAAGGGCGGCTTCTGGAGAGCAACTAGTACCCTGTTTAGATCCCATGGATCTAACGGCCGCCTGTACGGAGGGACGATATGACAAACCCCCTGCAGGAACGTGCGCACCTGAGAAAGTCGTGCTAGACGCTTCTGAAAAAACACGGATAGTGCCGAGACTTGCCCTTTAAGGGAGCCGAGCGACAAGCCCTTTTCCAACCCAGATTGCAGGAAGGAAAGAAAAGTAGGTAACGCGAATGGCCAGGGGGATACTCCTTGTGCAGAGCACCAGGATAAGAAAATCCTCCACGTTCTGTGGTAGATCTTAGCAGAAGTGGACTTCCTAGCCTGTCTCATGGTGGCAACGACTCCTTGGGATAATCCTGAAGACGCTAGGATCCAGGACTCAATGGCCACACAGTCAGGTTCAGGGCCGCAGAATTCCGATGGAAAAACGGCCCTTGGGACAGTAAGTCTGGTCGGTCTGGTAGTGTCCACGGTTGGCCGACCGTGAGATGCCACAGATCCGGGTACCACGACCTCCTCGGCCAGTCTGGGGCGACGAGTATGACGCGGCTGCAATCGGATCTGATCTTGCGTAGCACTCTGGGCAAGAGTGCCAGAGGTGGGAACACATAAGGGAGCCGGAACTGCGACCAATCTTGCACTAAGGCGTCTGCCGCCAGAGCTCTTTGATCGCGAGACCGCGCCATGAACGTCGGGACCTTGTTGTTGTGCCGCGACGCCATTAGGTCGACGTCCGGCACCCCCCAGCGGCGACAGATTTCCTGAAACACGTCCGGGTGAAGGGACCATTCCCCTGCGTCCATACCCTGGCGACTGACGAAGTCTGCTTCCCAGTTTTCTACGCCCGGGATGTGAACCGCTGATATGGTGGATGCTCTGTCCTCCACCCACAACAGAATCCGCTGGACTTCCTGGAAGGCTTGCCGACTGCGTGTCCCTCCTTGGTGGTTGATGTATGCCACCGCTGTGGAGTTGTCCGACTGAATTCGGATCTGCTTTCCTTCCAGCCACTGCTGGAAGGCTAGTAGGGCAAGATACACTGCCCTGATTTCCAGAACATTGATCTGAAGGGTGGACTCCTGCTGAGTCCACGTCCCTTGAGCCCTGTGGTGGAGAAAAACTGCTCCCCACCCTGACAGACTCGCGTCTGTCGTGACCACTGCCCAGGATGGGGGCAGGAATGATCTTCCCTGTGATAATGAGGTGGGAAGAAGCCACCATTGCAGAGAGTCCTTGGCCGTCTGGGAAAGGGAGACTTTCCTGTCCAGGGAAGTTGACTTCCCGTCCCATTGGCGGAGAATGTCCCATTGAAGTGGGCGCAGATGAAACTGTGCAAACGGGACTGCCTCCATTGCTGCCACCATCTTCCCTAGGAAGTGCATGAGGCGCCTTAAGGAGTGCGACTGACCATGAAGGAGAGACTGTACCCCTGTCTGTAGTGACCGCTGCTTGTCCAGCGGAAGCTTCACTATCGCTGAGAGAGTATGAAACTCCATGCCAAGATACGTTAGTGATTGAGTCGGTGACAGATTTGACTTTGAAAAGTTGATGATCCACCCGAAAGTCTGGAGAGTCTCCAGCGCAACATTCAGGCTGTGTTGGCATGCCTCTTGAGAGGGTGCTTTGACAAGTAGATCGTCCAAGTAAGGGATCACCGAGTGTCCCTGGGAGTGCAAGACTGCTACCACTGCCGCCATGACCTTGGTGAAAACCCTTGGGGCTGTCGCCAGACCAAATGGCAGAGCTACGAACTGGAGATGTTCGTCTCTTATCACAAAACGTAGAAAACGTTGGTGCTCTGTAGCAATCGGCACGTGGAGATAAGCATCTTTGATGTCTATTGATGCAAGGAAATCTCCTTGAGACATTGAGGCAATGACGGAGCGGAGGGATTCCATCCGGAACCGCCTGGCGTTCACATGCTTGTTGAGCAGCTTTAGGTCCAGAACAGGACGGAACGAGCCGTCCTTTTTTGGAACCACGAAGAGATTGGAGTAAAAACCTTGCCCTTGTTCCTGAAGAGGAACAGGGATCACCACTCCTTCTGCTCTTAGTGAGCCCACCGCCTGCAGAAGAGCATCTGCTCGGTCGGGATGTGGGGAAGTTCTGAAGAACCGAGGCGGAGGACGAGAACTGAACTCTATCCTGTACCCGTGAGACAAAATGTCTGTTACCCACCGGTCCTTGACCTGTGGCAGCCAAATGTCGCAAAAGCGGGAGAGCCTGCCACCGACCGAGGATGCGGAGGGAGGAGGCCGAAAGTCATGAGGCAGCCGCCTTGGAAGCGGTTCCTCCGGTTGCTTTCTTGGGGCGTGAGTGAGCCCGCCAGGAATCTGAGCCCCTTTGCTCCTTCTGAGTCCCTTTGGACGAGGAGAATTGGGCCTTGCCGGAGCCTCGAAAGGACCGAAACCTCGACTGCCACCTCCTTTGTTGAGGTTTGCTTGATCTGGGCTGGGGTAAGGAGGAGTCTTTACCCTTGGACTGTTTAATGATTTCAGCCAATTGCTCACCAAACAGTCTGTCTACAGATAGTGGCAAGCTGGTCAAACATTTTTTGGAAGCAGAATCCGCTTTCCATTCTTTTAACCACAAGGCTCTGCGCAAAACCACCGAGTTGGCAGACGCCATTGAGGTACGGCTCGTAGAGTCCAGGACAGCGTTGATAGCATAGGTCGCAAACGCAGACATTTGCGAAGTTAAGGACTCCACTTGCGGCACTGCTGGACGTATGATAGAGTCCACCTGTGCCAGACCAGCTGAAATAGCTTGGAGTGCCCACACGGCCGCGAATGCTGGAGCAAACGACGCGCCGATAGCTTCATAGACAGATTTCAACCAAAGGTCCATCTGTCTGTCATTGGCATCTTTAAGTGAAGCCCCATCCTCCACTGCAACTATGGATCTAGCCGCAAGCCTGGAGATTGGGGGATCCACCTTTGGACTGGAAAGGGATAACGTGTATCCTTAAGACGTTTGGAGAAACGCTTGTCTGGATAAGCATGGTGTTTCTGGACTGATTCTCTGAAGTCAGCGTGGTCCAGAAAAGTACTCAGTTTACGCTTGGGATACCTGAAATGGAACTTCTCCTGCTGTGCAGCTGCCTCTTCTGCTGAAGGGGCTGGGGGAGAAATATCCAACAGTCTATTGATGGCCGCTATAAGGTCATTTACCATGGCGTCACCATCAGGAGTATCCAGATTGAGAGCGGTCTCAGGATTAGACTCCTGATCACCCTCCTCTGTCTCATCATGCAGAGACTCTTCTCGCTGAGACCCTGATCCGCGTGATGACGTGGAGGGTCTCTCCCAGCGAGCTCGCTTAGGCTGCCTGGGACTGTCATCTGAGTCAGAGCTTTCAGCCTGAGATGCCTGGGACCCCCTTGAAGCACGGATTAACTCCAACTGAGGGGGACCGGGGAACATTGACGCGGCAGTGTCCATGGTCTGAGTAACTGGCCTGGCCTGCAAGGTCTCTAGGATTTTTGTCATAGTGACAGACATCTTGTCAGCAAAAACTGCAAACTCTGTCCCCGTCACCGGGACAGGGTTCACCGGTGACTCTGCCTGGGCCACTACCACCATCGACTCCGGCTGACGAAGTGGCACAGGGACCGAACATTGCACACAATGGGGGTCATTGGAACCTGCCGGTAGATCAGCCCCACAAGCGGCACAAGTAGCGTATACAGCCTGTGTCTTGGCACCCTTGCGTTTTGCGGATGACATGTTGTCGTCTCCTCAGAGCAATATAGGGTATACAGCCAAGAAGCGACCTTACAGTGCAATATATATATATATATGGTATAGAGAAAAAAATACACCAATATAACACTGTGGCACTAGTGGGGCCAGCACTAATGTGCTGCTTACCGCCCGCTTAACGCGGGTGTGTGGTCGCCAGAAATCCCTTGTCTGGGTCTCCCAGAGCCTGTGTCCGTTCTCCAGCCAGACTGCATGTAGGAATGGCTGCCGGCGTCCTGTGGAGAGGGGCGGGCCCTGGGCGTGTGCAGACAAAGTGCGGGAAACCTGCGCCCCACTGTGCTCAGTGAGAGGGCTGGAGTATGTAAATAAGACTCCAGCCCTCGGCGCTGACTATCGTACAGCGTCTCTCCCTTGCCCTGATTGACAGGGTGGGGGCGGGAACGAAGCGGAGCTAGGCCGCAAAAGCCGGGGACTAGATTTATAAGCGCCGCCGTCGTAAAAGCACGGTCGGCGCTAAGTCCCCGGCGCACCACAAGTCTCAGCCGCGCCGCCGCTCCAGGGGCGGCCGGCGCGGCAGTCCCCAACACATAAAGTCCCTCAGAGAAACTGCAGTGACTGTAACCCCAGCGCGCAGCGCTACTGTCCCCGGCGCACTAGCACACCCAGCAAGTCTGGAGTGTGCGCGGCCTGTCCATACGGGGACACAGAGTACCTGAATGTTGCAGGGCCTTGTCCCTGAACGGTACCCAGCTCCGTATCCAGCAGGTTCTACGGGTCTGTGGATGGAGCCCGGCCTCAGGGCTTGGGGGCCGGTAAGATCCCACTTCCTCAGAGCCCCTCAGGGGGATGGGGAAGGAAAGCAGCATGTGGGCTCCAGCCTCCGTACCCACAATGGGTACCTCAACCTTAACAAACACCGCCAATAGGAATGGGGTGAGAAGGGAGCATGCTGGGGGCCCTAGTATGGGCCCTCTTTTCTTCCATCCGATATAGTCAGCGGCTACTGCTGACTAAACAGTGGAGCTATGCGTGGATGTCTGACCTCCTTCGCACAAAGCTTGAAAACTGAGCAGCCCGTGATCCCACGGGGGGTGTATAGCCAGAAGGGGAGGGGCCTTACACTTTTTAGTGTAATGCTTTGTGTGGCCTCCGGAGGCAGTGCTATACACCCAATCGGCTGGGTCTCCCAATGGAGCGCCGAAGAAACAGTGGCTTCCTTCTGCTCAGGCAATGTTCCCCAACTCTGAGGATTGGCTTTTCCAGCAGGACAATGCGCCATGCCACACAGCTAGGTCAATCAATGTGTGGATGAAGGACCACCACATCAAAACCCTGTCATGTCCAGCCCAATCTCCAGACCTGAACCCCATTGAAAATCTCTGGAATGTAATCAAGAGGAAGAAGGATAGTTACAAGCCATCAAACAAAGAACTGCTTAAATATTTGTACCAGGAATGGCATAAGGTCACCCAAAAGCAGTGTGAAAGACTGGTGGAAAGCATGCCAAGACGCATGAAAGCGGTGATTAAAAATCATGGTTATTCCACAAAATATTGATTTCTGAACTCTTCCAGAGTTAAAACATTAGTATTGTTGTTTCTAAATGATTATGAACTTGTTTTCTTTGCATTATTTGAGGTTTGGAAGCAATGCATTTTTTTTTTTATTATTTTGACCATTTCACATAATAAATCAAAAATGTATTGCTTGGAAATTCGGAGACATGTCAGTAGTTTAAAGAATAAAAAAAACAATTTACATTTTACTCCAAAATATACCTATAAAGCGAAAAATCAGAAAAACTGGAAATTTTGCAGTGGTCTCTTAATTCTCCAAATTACCATAGTAAATTAACAGCTAGAATGCCAAAGGTCTGCAAAGCTGGAATTGCTGCAAAGGAGCATTATTTGATGAAAGCAAAGTTTGAAGGATAAAATTATTATTTCAAGTAAAAATCATTATTTCTAACCTCGTCACTGTCTGGACTGTATTTTCTATTCATTATGCAACTTATTTGATAAATAAAAGTATGATTTTTCATGGAAAAGACAAAATTGTCTGGGTGACCCCAAACTTTTGAACAGTAGTGTATATACACACACATACTAAACAATATAACCAATAGGTGACTTTCTGATGACACATTCCCTTTATATCTGGGGCACAGTGTAACTATGCACACTATGTGCCCACTTCAAACACAGATGCATTTACATGCTTATCTCCGCTGACAGCTGAACCAGCACCACGTGCAGACTATTAATAGGATGGTGGAAAATGGCTCACGTGTGCTAATAAATACAGATCAGCTTTTATCACCACACAGTACCTGTCTTCATTCCGAAATACTGCCCAAGTCACGGATACGGCTGCACAAAAGGCTGCCAGGAAGACCAGCCGCACTTCTGCACTTTTACTGCAGCATGAAATTCTGGAAAATAAATATCAAGCATCAATTAATAAACATTGCATTATGTGGGAGAGGCGATAATTAACAAAAATCTACATTTTTTACAGACCTGCATCTTCCATATGGGATGTATTGGATCAGAGCAGAGAGACAATTGAACATGCTCAATGCAGATGCCAAGCAGAACACACTGATGATAACATACACTGGAAGCAAAGGAGAAACGGTGAATTAGAATATAGGCAATTAGACAAAAAGTACTTGATTATAAAGATTTTTTTTTCCCTTAAAGTGTAATGTTACTTGGTGACTTAAAAAAATATTATATATACATTAATATGCAAGATAAAAAAAATAAATAAATAGAACCTCTTATGAGGATAACTAAAATGTGATCAGGTTATACTGTATATAATAACAAAGAACAAAAAGGAAAATTTGAGCAGAGCAGAAAGAAACGCTATAGTCTTTCTGCGGAACAATAAAAATCTGATCATCAAGAGTGCGGATAAAAGGGGGGGCACTGTGGTCATGAATAAGACCTGGTATGTACTCCCAGGCGGCAATGCACCTAGGGTTTCACTGTGTTAAGCGCCATCGCTGGCTGCCAGCATTGTTTTCTCTGGCTGGTCTCTCTAAGATCAGTGATTGTTTTGTCTTGCTGGTCTACTAGGCATTGCTCCCACCTGGCCAGAATTCTACTCCACACTGATGAGGGGCAATACCCCGAAACAGCTGTCTGTGGATGGATACCTGGGCCTTGGTATTTCCCTTGTCATATCTTTAAACTTGTCAAAGAGTTGGACATTGACTAAAAGGGACACTTAATATGGTGGTTATGGTGGTCTCCAAAAAAGAGCCACTCCTTGGCTAGGTCCTTCCCGGAGGGATATCTATTTTCCGTCTCGAAACTCCTAAATGAGGCTCCACGCACCTTTTTGATTTGCATACTTCCCAGGGGGCAATGCACCTCGGATTTCACTGTGTTGAGCGTCTTCGCTGGTTGCCGGCAGTGTGTTCTCTGGCGGGGTCCCCGAGATCAGTGATTGTTTTGTCTTGCATATATAATAACATAACACACTTATTGATCAGATTTTTCTAATTGATACAAGTCTATGGGTGCGTGGAAAACATCGGACTGCCTCGGATCTCAATCAAGTGCAGTACGATTTGCGCAGAACAATGGAGAAATTACGTTCTCGGTCTTCTACGTACCTGTGCTCAGAATCTCGCATGCGAGATAGTCGGATCACAGTGAGCGACACTGATCACTGTTCAATCTGAGTGTCCACTGCATAATCGGCCGGATTCTCGCATGAGTGAAAATACTCCAGTGTGGGTGAACCCTACACCTATTATCTCTACTGTAGGACTTTCAGAGCTGTTCAGTGATACTGCGTTGTTAATTTAGAACAGTTATTTGCTGTAGTGATCCAAATGGTTAGCATGTGGTCAATGGGACCCTCGTGATCACAAAAAACTAAAGGGGAGGGGGAGAAAGAAGGTGGCGGGTGTGTTCCAAGTAGAGATCACACTGAAGAATGAAGAGGCATCGTCTATACAGGTATTTTCCAGGATAGTCTGGGGAGATAAGGAGATAGCTGAGCTCACTTGAGAATGCCACACGTCTTTGTCACCAAGTGTTCAATATGATGGTGTAATGGCAACAAAGTGCGTAAACCAATGACAGACCATTTTATCCAGCTATAAAAACACAGCTTTCAATAAACTATTGCATCCATTTTATATGTTCTAGCTGATTACAGTGAACCTGTCAGGTGCAATATGCAGAGCCACGAGCAGTTCTGGGTGCATATTGCTAATCCCTGCCTAACCGTCCCTGTATCAAGTAACATACAGTGGGTACGGAAAGTATTCAGACCCCTTAATGTTTTCACTCTTTGATTCATTGCAGCCATTTGGTAAATTCAGAAAAGTTCTTTTATTTTCTCATTAATGAACACTCTGCATCTCATCTTGTAAAAAAAACAACACAGAAATGTAGAAATGTTTGCAAATTTATTAAACAAGAAAGAAGGGAATTTTGTTTACTTACCGTAAATTCCTTTTCTTCTAGCTCCTATTGGGAGACCCAGACAATTGGGTGTATAGCTACTGCCTCCGGAGGCCACACAAAGTATTACACTTTAAAAAGTGTAACCCCTCCCCTCTGCCTATACACCCTCCCGTGCATCACGGGCCCATCAGTTTTGGTGCCAAAGCAGGAAGGAGGAAACTTATAAATTGGTCTAAGGTAAATTCAATCCGAAGGATGTTCGGAGAACTGAAACCATGAACCAAAAGAACAATTCAACCAAAAGAACAATTCAACATGAACAACATGTGTACACAAAAGAACAAACAGCCCGAAGGGAACAGGGGCGGGTGCTGGGTCTCCCAATAGGAGCTAGAAGAAAAGGAATTTACGGTAAGTAAACAAAATTCCCTTCTTCTTTGTCGCTCCATTGGGAGACCCAGACAATTGGGACGTCCAAAAGCAGTCCCTGGGTGGGTAAAAGAATACCTCGATAAAAAGAGCCGAAACAACGGCCCCCTCTTACAGGTGGGCAACCGCCGCCTGAAGGACTCGCCTACCTAGGCTGGCATCTGCCGAAGCATAGGTATGCACCTGATAGTGTTTCGTGAAAGTGTGCAGACTCGACCAGGTAGCCGCCTGACACACCTGCTGAGCCGTAGCCTGGTGCCGCAATGCCCAGGACGCACCCACGGCTCCGGTAGAATGGGCTTTCAGCCCTCAAGGAATCGGAAGCCCAGAAGAACGGCAGGCTTCAAAAATCGGTTCCTTGATCCACCGAGCCAAGGTTGACTTGGAAGCCTGCGACCCCTTACGCTGGCCAGCGACAAGGACAAAGAGCGCATCAGAGCGGCGCAATGGCGCCGTGCGAGACACGTAGATCCGGAGTGCTCTCACTAGATCTAACAAATGCAAATCCTTTTCATATTGGTGAATTGGATGAGAGCAAAATGAAGGTAAGGAGATATCCTGATTGAGATGAAAAGTGGACGCCACCTTAGGGAGAAAGTCCGGGACCGGACGCAGAACCACCTTATCCTGGTGAAATACCAGGAAAAGGCCTTTACATGACAGCGCTGCAAGCTCTGACACTCTACGGAGTGAAGTAACCGCCACTAGAAATGCCACCTTCTGCGAAAGACGTGATAGAGAGACATCCCACAGCGGCTCAAAAGGTGGTTTTTGAAGAGCCTGTAGAACCATGTTGAGATCCCAGGGTTCCAGCGGACGCTTGTAAGGTGGGACTATGTGGCAAACTCCCTGCAGGAACGTGCGGACCTGCGGAAGCCTGGCTAGTCGCTTTTGAAAAAAACACGGAAAGCGCCGAGACTTGACCTTAGAGAGAGCCGAGAGACAACCCTTGTCCAATCCCGATTGAAGGAAGGAAAGAAAACTGGGTAAGGCAAACGGCCAGGGGATAAACCCCCTCTCAGAGCACCAGGCTAAGAAGATCCTCCAAGTTCTGTGACAGATCTTGGCTGACGTTGGTTTCCTGGCCTGTCTCATAGTGGCCACACAGTCAGGTTGAGGGCCGCAGAATTCAGATGGAAAAATGGCCCTTGAGATAGCAAGTCTGGTCGGTCTGGGAGCGCCCACGGTTGCCCCACCATGAGATGCCACAGATCGGGGTACCACGACCGCCTCGGCCAATCTGGAGCGACGAGAATGGCGCGGCGGCAGTCGGACCTGATCTTGCGCAACACTCTGGGCAGCATTGCCCGAGGAGGGAATACATAAGGCAGTTGAAACTGCGACCAATCCTGAACTAAGGCGTCCGCCGCCAGAGCTCTGTGGTCCTGAGACCGTGCCATGAATGCCGGGACCTTGTTGTTGTGCCGAGACGCCATGAGATCGACGTCCGGCGTTCCCCAGCGGCAACCGATCTCTTGAAACACGTCCGGGTGGAGAGACCATTCCCCCGCGTTCATGCCCTGGCGACTGAGGAAGTCTGCTTCCCAGTTTTCTACGCCCGGAATGTGAACCGCGGAGATGGTGGAGGCTGTGGCCTCCGCCCACAGCAGAATCCGCCGGACTTCTTGGAAGGCTGGACGACTGCGAGTGCCGCCCTGGTGGTTGATGTACGCAACCGCCGTGGCGTTGTCCGACTGTATGCGGATCTGCCTGCCCTCGAGCCACCGATGGAACGCCTTGAGGGCTAGATACACTGCCCTTATCTCCAGAACATTGATCTGAAGGGAGGACTCTGTCAGAGTCCAGGTTCCCTGAGCCTTGTGGTGGAGAAAAACCGTTCCCCATCCTGACAGGCTCGCGTCCGTCGTGACCACAGCCCAGGATGGGGGCAGAAAGGATTTTCCTTTCGACAGAGAAGTGGGGAGAAGCCACCACTGAAGTGAGGTCTTGGCTTCCAGAGACAGAGAGACGTTCCTGTCTAAGGACGTCGGCCTCTTGTCCCATTTGCTGAGAATGTCCTATTGGTGAGGACGCAGATGAAATTGCGCAAATGGAACTGCCTCCATTGCTGCCACCATCTTTCCCAGGAAGTGCATGAGGCGCCTCAAGGGGTGCGACTGGGCCCGAAGAAGGGATTGCACCCCTGTCTGCAGCGACCGCTGTTTGTCCAGCGGCAGCTTGGCCATCGCTGAGAGAGTATGAAACTCCATCCCGAGGTACGTCAGTGACTGGGTCGGAGACAATTTTGACTTTGGAAAATTGATGATCCACCCGAAACCTCTGGAGAGTCTCCAGAGCAACGGTCAGACTGTGTTAACAAGCCACCCAAGAGGGTGCCTTGACTAGGAGAACGTCTGGGTAAGGGATCACCGAGTGGCCCTGAGAGTGTAGGATCGCTACGACGGCTGCCATGACCTTGGTGAAGACCCGTGGGTCTGTCGCCAGGCCGAAAGACAGTGCCACAAACTGAAGGTGTTCGTCCCCGATGGCGAAACGCAGGAAGCGTTGATGCCCTTGAGCGATCTGCCATGGAGATAGGCATCTGTGATGTCGATTGATGCTAGGAAGTCTCCTTGGGACATCGAAGCGATGACAGATCGGAGGGATTCCATGCGAAACCGCCTGGTTGTCACATGTTTGTTGAGCAATTTGAGGTCCAAAACGGAACGGAATGAGCCGTCCTTTTTTGGCACCACGAACAGATTGGAGTAAAAACCGCGACCGCGTTCCTGAGGGGAACGGGGATCACCACTCCTTCTGTTGTCAGAGTGTCCACCGCCTGAAAAGCGCAACGGTCCGTTCGGGGGGCGGAGATGTTCTGAAAAAAACGAGTCGGAGGACGAGAGCTGAACTCTTATCCTGAAACCGTGAGACAGAATGTCTCTCACCCATCGGTCTTTGACATGTGGCCACCAGGCGTCGCAAAAGCGGGAGAGCCTGCCACCGACCGAGGATGCGGTTTGGGGCGGCCGAAAGTCATGAGGAGGCCGCCTTGGAGACGGTGCCTCCGGTGGTCTTTGGAGGACGTGACTTAGACCGCCGTGGAGAAGAGTTCCTCTGGCTCTTCTGTGGCCTGTTGGACGAGGAGGTCTGGGACGCTTGAGAAGCCAAGGACACAACCTGCGGGGCAGAGATACTGTGCTTCTGGACAGCCTCTCTGAAGTTAGAGTGATCGAAAAAAACGCACTCCGTGTACATTTGGGAAACCTAAACTGGTGTTTCTCCCGCTGTGAAGCCGACTCCTCCATAGGAGAAGATGGGGAAGAGAGGTCTAGCACCTGGTTGACGGATGCTATAAGGTCGTTTACTATGGCGTCCCCTTCAGGTGTATCCAGATTGAGCGCAACGTTAGGTTCAGAGCCCTGAGCTGCGACCTCCGCTTCATCCTTAACTACGACAGTGAAGTCGTGGAAGGTTCCCAGCGAGCCCGGTTAGCCTGTGTGAGGCCGCGGTCCGTGTCGGAGTTCTCACCGTGGGATCTGGGTGTTACCCCAGGAGCCCCTTGTTATACCGACCCAGAGGGGCCTGGGGGCGATGAACTCACAGCTCCCTGGCCCTGTGTTACCGGTCTGGACTGTAAAGCTTCCAGCTTAGCAGCCCCTCTGTTCATAGACTGGGCCATGGAATGACTCAGAGAGTTGCTCAGTCAAACGTGCAAACTCTGTCCCTGCCATCTGTGCAGTGGAAACCGGTGGTACCACCTGAGCCGAGGGTCCCACCCGTGCCAGAGGCTCCGGCTGAGTGAGTGCCCCAGGGGCCAAGCATTTGCAATGATAGGTGGAACCTGCCGGCAATATAGCCGCACAAGAGGTACAGGTTGCAAAGAAAGCCTGTGCCTTGGCACCCTTACTGTTTGCGGACGACCTGCTGATGTCACCTCTTAGTAATCAGCGAGGGTATATAGCCAAAAGCAAATAGTGCTGCCGAACAGTGAAATCATATACCATATATGTATATATATATATATATACATATACATACATACATATATACATATATACATACACTTCGGCACCTAAGGGGGGCCAGCACCCGATTGGGAAACTGGTGCCCCACAGTGCACAGTGAGGGGGGAGGAGGATACCAAGTATGCTCCAGCCCTCACTGCCGACGTCCCGTCGGCCGTCCCGTCGTTACCCCTGACTGGCAGGCCCGGGAACGGGAGTATATGGTACTAGGCCGCAAGAGCCGGGGACTAAAGTTAAAGACGCGGCCGGCAAACAGGCGCGGTCGGCGCGGTAGTCCCGGTCTCACAAACCACACAGCAACCGCTGCGGCGTTTGTAACCCAGGTGCTGTATGCAGCGTCCCCCAAAGGGGACACAGAGTACCTTATGGATGCAGGGCTCTGTCCCTGATGATGTCCTGTCTCCTGTCCGTCAGAATCCCCCAGGGGCTGCGGATGGAGCCCGGTCCCAGTGCATGGCGACCGGTTAGGAACCCCCTCTCCTAGAGCTGCAGTGCTGCCGAACAGTGAGCACATTCTGAGATCTCCACCGGCAGAATCATGCCATATAACAATGGCTGCCGGCGTTCCGAGGGGAGGAGGGAGCCGAGGGCGGAACCACAAAAGTGCGGGAATCTGCGCCCCATAGTGAACAGTGAGGGGGGAGGAGGACAGCGAAGTGTGCTCCAGCCCTCACCGTCGGCGTCATACCGACCGTCCCGCCCTTCCCCCTGACTGGCAGGCCCAGGGGCGGGAGTTTAATACACTAGGCCGCAAAAGCCGGGGACTAAAGTAAAAACCGCGGCCGGCAAACAGGCACGGTCGGCGCGGTAGTCCCGGTCAAAAAAATCACACCGCAGTCGCTGCAGCGTCTGAGGCCAAGGCGCTTCATGCACCGTCCCAAAGGGGACACAGAGTACCTGTAGATGCAGGGCCATGTCCCTGACGATACTCCATCTCCTGTCCGGCAGATACCACCAGGGGCTGCGGAGGGAGCCCGGTCCCAGTGCCTGGATGACCGGTTAGGATCCCATTTCACCCAGAGCCCCTAAGGGATGGGGAAGGAAAACGGCATGTGGCTCCAGCCTGTGTGCCCGCAATGGGTACCTCAACCTTAACAGCACCGCCGACTCAGTGGGGTGAGAAGGGAGCATGCCGGGGGCCCTGTTAGGGGCCCTCTTTTCTTCCATCCGATACAATCAGCAGCTGCTGCTGACTAAAATGTGGAGCATTGTGTGAGTGTCAGCCTCCTTCAACACAAAGCATAAAACTGATGGGCCCGTGATGCACGGGAGGGTGTATAGGCAGAGGGGAGGGGTTACACTTTTTAAAGTGTAATACTTTGTGTGGCCTCCGGAGGCAGTAGCTATACACCCAATTGTCTGGGTCTCCCAATGGAGCGACAAAGAAAACTGAAATATCACATGGTAGTAAGTATTCAGACCCTTTGTTCAGACACTCGTATTTAAGTCACATGCTGTCCATTTTCTTGTGATCCTCCTTGGATCATGGTTCTACTCCTTCATTGGAGTCCAGCTGTGTTTAATTAAACTGATAGGACTTGATTTGGAAAGGCACACACCTGTCTATATAATACCTCACAGTGCATGTCAGGCCAAATGAGAATTATGAGGTCAAAAGGAACTGCCCAAGGAGCTCAGAGACAGAATTGTGGCAAGGCACAGATCTGGCCAAGGTTGCAAAAGAATTTCTGCAGTACACAAGGTTCCTAAGAGCACAGTGACCTCCATAATCCTTAACACTAGACATCCCAGGAATTTCGAGCTCCATAGGGTTCCAATGGTAGAAATGTTAAAATGACCCCTCTCTGGGACTTCTAGTGTTAAATGGAAGAAGTTTGGGACCACCAGAACTCTTTCTACACCTGGCCATCTATGGCCATCTAGGCAAACTGAGCAATCGTGGGAGAAGAGCCTTGGTGAGAGAGGTTAACAACAACCCCAAGATCACTGTGGCTGAGCTCCAGAGATGCAGTAGGGAGATGTGAGAAAGTTCCACAAAGTCAACTATCACTGCAGCCCTCCACCAGTCGGGCTTTTATGGCAGAGTGGCCCGACGGAAGCCTCTGCTTAGTGCAAGACATATGAATGCCCGCATAGAGTTTGCAAAAAAACACATGAAGGACTCCCAGACTATGAGAAATAAGATTCTCTGGTCTGATGAGACAAAGATGGAACGTTTTGGTGATAATTCTAAGCGGTATGTTTGGAGAAAACCAGGCACTGCTCATTACCAGCCCAATACAATCCCAACAGTGAAACATGGTGGTGGCAGTATCATGCTATGGGGGTGTTTTTCAGCTGCAGGGAGAGGACGACTGGTCGCAATTGAAGGAAAGATGATTGCGGCCAAGTACAGAGATATCCTGGAAGAAACCCTCTTCCAGAGTTCTCTTCACCTCAGACTTCGCCGAATGTTCCCCACGCGTGGTAACTGGGCTCAATTAAACTTGGCCAATTTTATTTGCAAAAGTACATTTTATTACTACAGTAGTTATTACTAGGTATTCAGTCAGTCATCAATCTAACACCTAAACACTAACACACAGAACATGAGAAATCCAAAATAAATGATACTTACCCAACCACTTATAGAAGAAGTAAAGCAGAAGTAACATGACGCAGCATATAATAACAAACAGGATGACAGTTAAAGGGGTGAATGTCACATTGTCATCTTTCTTCTTCCCACCTTCATTGTCCCCTGTATTTTGCGAGGGTCTTAAGTCTTCCCTGCAATACAAAGTTGATATTTTACTTACATTGTACAACAGTTGTATGTTAAGCCTGCTTTACACCTTACGATCCAGCATACGATATCGTATGCGATCGTAACCGCCCCCATCGTATGTGTGGCACGTTCAATTTGTTGAATGTGCCGCACAAACGATTAACCCCCATCACACGTACTTACCCGTCCATACGACCTCGCTGTGGGCGGCGAACGTCCACTTCCTGGAGTGGGAGGGACATTCGGCGTCACAGCGACGTCACGCGGCAGCCGGCCAATAGAAGCGGAGGGGCGGAGCTGAGCGGGACGTAAACATCCCACCCACCTCCTTCCTTCCGCATTGTGGGCCGGGAGCCGCAGGACACAGGTGAGATCTGTTCATCGTTCCCAGGGTTTCACACACTGCAATGTGTGCTAACCCGGGTACAATGAACAATGTGACATTCAATTCTAGAGACATGAACGATGTGCGTGCGATGAACGTATGACCGTTCAATCGCAATCGCACGTACCTGTCACACACGGCAATGTACCTTACGATGCCGGATGTGCGTCACTTACGACGTGACCCCGCCGACACATTGTAAGATACATTGCAGCGTGTAAAGCGGGCTTAAAGCTTGGCCAACATGTTTATTTCAATATGGAGATACTACAGGATTCTACCTTTTGTGAGAACCAAGGATCAGGCATATTAAAAACCCAACATGACCATACTTTGTTCACCATGAAAGTATATGTCATCTGACAATGGGAGAGCCCCATCCACACCAGTTAATTGGCGGGATGTCTAATTTCTATTCCTAGACTTACTCCTCTGTTAATGGGATTTCTCTTACAATATGCACATTACTGCAGCAGTTAAGAGAACAAGAGAAGAGAAAAAGGAAAATAAGATGTTTGGGAATGTCCTTATTACCACTTAAACAATACAGATTAATAGATTTGAAGCACAGAGCAGGTTTAAAATGGACACTAGATGTATGGCATTGGTGCCCCTCATGATTCATTGACAATCTACCATCAGAGGAAAAGTCTATTAGCGGTGATTGGGATAACGGCTAAGTGGTGAAATGCTATACAGTATGTAGCGCTGTGCAACTGTATGGGTGCAGAACATCTGTATGGTCTGTATTGTACTATACTTAATGAATGACAGTGTAAGCTGATAGAAACGTACATAAGCTATATGGCAGTGCGTGATATTATATAGGAATGTACCGACTGCAAGGTGGTGTGTGAATTCATGGTAAGGAGTAGTGGTTGCATAGTAATATAAGAAGTTATATAGAAGTATGCTAAGTTTCCATCTCTAAAAAGCTTGTCGGCAGAGGGAAGTGCTATAAAATTTCCTGGTAGATGGCTGCGCTGACTTTGGTCTTGATAAAACACAGTGGACCTACACCAGCAGATGACATGGCTCCCCAAACCATCACTTATTGTGGAAACTTCACACTAGACCTCAAGCAGCTTGGATTGTGGCCTCTCCACTCTTCCTCCAGACTCTGGGACTGCGATTTCCAGATGAAATTTAAAATTTACTTTCATCTGAAAACAACACCTTGGACCACTAAGCAACAGGCCAATTCTTTTTCTCCTTGCCCAGGTAAGACGCTTCTGGCGTTGTCTATTGGTCATGAGTTGCTTGACACAAGGAATGAGACCGTTGTAGCCCATGTCCTGGACACGTCTGTTTGTGGTGGCTTTTGAAGGACTGAATCCAGCAGCAGTCCACTCCTTATGAATTTCCCCAAAATTTTTGAATGGCCTTCTCTTAAGAATCCAATCAAGGTTGCGATTATCCCAGTTGCTGGCGCACCTTTTTCTACCACACTTTTTCCTTCCACTCAACTTTCCATTAATATGCTTGGATACAGCACTCTGTGAACAGACAGCTTCTTTAGCAATATGGGTAAGGATGGTTGACCTCGGGGAGATCAACATCCAACCCCGCGGAGACACCATCAAGTGTTTCTCAACGCAGTGACACTAGAACAAGGTCCCCTGGGAAAATATGCAAAACAAGAATGCCGCGGAGATACCATCACATGTTTCTCAACGCTGGCAGGAAACTAGCCACGTCTTTCACCGGGAAGGAACAACCACGGGAACGGCAGTCTCCAGTCAAGGAAACCGCCTATACCAAAACATGGTGTCCATCCACAGACAGCTGTTTCGGGGTATTTGCCCCTCATCAGTGTGGAGTAGGAAACTGACTAGTGGGAGCAATGGCTAGTAGAAGACTACATAGGTAAGGATGGTTGACCTCAGGGAGTCTTCTACTAGGTATTGCTCCCACTAGCCAGTTTCCTACTCCACACTGATGAGGGGCAAATACCCCGAAACAGCTGTCTGTGGATGGATACCATGTTTTGGTATAGGCAGTTTCCTTGACTGGAGACTGCCCTTCCCGTGGGTGTTCCTTCCCGGTGAAAGACCTGGCTAGTTTTCTGCCAGCGTTGAGAAACATGTGATGGTGTCTCCGCGGCATTCTTGTTTTGCATTGCTTCTTTAGCAATGACCTTTTGTGGCTTACCCTCCTTGTGGAGTGTGTCAATGACTGCCTTCTGGACATCTGTCAAGTCAGCAGTCTTCCCCATGATTGTGTGGCCTACTGAACCAGACTAAGAGACCACTTTAAACACTTAGGAAGCCTTTGTAGGTTTCTTGTGTTAAATTCTTAAAATTTTCTAAGATAATGACTTTTGGGTTTTCATTGGCTGTAAGCCCTAATCAACATTAACAGAAGTAAACACTTGAAATTGAGTACTCTGTTTGTAATGACTCTATATAATATATGCGTTTCCCTTTTTGTATTGATTGCTCTCAGTGAGAGAAACAAAACTTTGTAGTTGTGATACCTTTTCATGGCTAACTAAAATAAAATAGAAGGATTTTTGTGTACTCAACGTAAAATCTCTTTCTCTGAGTCTTCATTGGGGGACACAGGACCATGGGTTATGCTGCTGTCACTAGGAGGCTGACACTAAGTAAACAGAAAAAGTTAGCTCCTCCCCAGCAGTATAACCCCTGAGCCGGAGGCGGGCTCAATCAGTTTAGTGCACAAGCAGTAGGAGGAGAACCAAACAATCCTGGATAAAACAAGGTAAAAACTATGACCAATAGTCGTGTGACCAGTGGCCTGGGGATATGGCCACTGGGGTAACAGACAGGTAATATATAACAAATAACACAAGCAGGGTGGGTGCTGTGTCCCCCAATGAAGACTCAGAGAAAGAGATTTTACGGTGAGTACACAAAAATCCTTCTATCGTTTCATTGGGGGACACAGGACCATGGGACGTCCAAAAGCAGTCCCTGGGTGGGAAGAAAAACCATCACCGGAGATAGGAAGGCAACCGCTTCCCCCTGTCGGGCTTGCGCCAGACCTACAAAGCACCTACGTTGTTACAGGTGTGCCACTGCCACCCGCAAACCTTACTTCAAGACTGGCCGCTGCCGAAGCTTGGGTGTGACCCTGGTAGAAACTAGTAAAGGTATGCCGACTAGATCGGGTGGCGGCCCAGGGGACCTGGTCGGTCGACGTCTGGAGTCCAATCGTCCAAAGGGTACCCCTTGCTCGGTAGACCGCGGCGGAAGTCCGCCCTTCATGCGATAGACTTCACATATGGAGGAATGGATCCATGTGAAAATTCTGGCCCCTGGCGCCGGCATGCGCCTCTTGGGAACGGGTGGAGGGATGGACTGACTGTCGGTGTAACCGAAAAGAGGTGTCCTGCAGACATGAAAGACTGAGGGCTCGTACCAGTTCTGGAACGAACTAGGCCCCTTTCCGGCTGAGAGAGGAGACTAGAACCGAAACCGAAAACTAAACACCTCTTCTGGAAGGAAACAGCGAGCTGCCTTGGACAGAAACGAAGGGTTCTGGCCGGAGCTCCCCCTTGTCCTGCTGGAGGAGCCGGAAAAAAGGGGGGGAAAAAAACGACAAGAGGGCTGTCCGCCCTGATGCCGTCTGTAACAACGAGATGGCCACGAGGAGCCCACCTATCAAAACAGGTGGGAGCCGGGAAAAAGAGGTACCTTGAAACGAACCCATCACTGGATTACGGACCCACGTTTGTAGTGAACTATGATACAGCCGAGCCAGATGGGCGCTTCTCTGAGCGAAGGCCCTGATTGGAGGACAAGAAGTGAAAGGACTCCGAAAACCCGAAACGAAACGGGACGACACCTGGCCGATACAGGGACGCGCGAGAGGGCCGCATTCGGATCTGACTGGAAGAATGCCAGCAAAAAGGAGGGAAGATGTGGTCCTCACACCACCGGGGGAGCTCTTTCCGAGTGGAAATAAATCCTGGAGGAAACTGGATTCCCGGCCCTCAACATTGTCTGTAATCCTCTTGTCAACAGCCCTGACCGAGGCCGCACCCGGGATCCACTGGTGAGGCCGTCGAACTTGGGACTTCTGAGTCCTGGTAGAAGAGAGGGGCCCCGACAGGAAGAACTTGGCGGTCGGGAAGGAGCCACGGGGCCTCCGCGAGGAGTTGAGTAGGTTATGCGAACTATGCTCGCCTGGGCCACTCCAGAGGCATCGTTGCCTTGGTCCATCTTGAGAACCCTCGAGATCATGGGAAGCCGCGGGAAGATGCAGGAGAGCCTGAACAGGCTACACGACCGGTCGAGGGCGTCGTCACCTAGTCCAGAGCAGGTGGCACACTCGAAGCACCATTGACTTGAAAGTTGGATCGGAAGATCAATAGGTCCACGACTGGAGGTCTTCCTTCGCCAGGGATCTGGCTGGTGACTTCCCTGTTGAGGAGCCCTTTTTCTAAGGGAGGTCTTTCCTACCGAGAAAAAACGGCCGTCCAACGTCCATGCTAGGAATGTACTGCCGAGATTCGCGAGTGAAGGGACCCGTCCCAGAGCAAGATCTTCTTGGCCTCCCTCCCTTGCCATGACACTCTCTGCGTCTTCCTGGTGGATGATGCACGTCACCGCTGTGGCATGGTCCGACTGGAACCTGACTGGGCAACCCCGACCCAGAGAAGAAATTGTAACCGGGCTAACCGGATGGCTCTGGTTTCCGGAATGTTGAAGGGGAGACAACGCTCTAGGGGTGTCCCTCGGGACCGTGCCGAGGAATGGTGGGGTAGCATACCCTAGCACGGGAGACTGGTGACGGTTGATAATATCCTCCAGAGGGGGAAAAGGGAAGCTTCCCAAGGGACAGTTGCGAAAACTGGACCGCTATGAGGAGATTGGCGGATCACCCGCGAAGACGGAACCTTCCTGTCTCCGTTCTTCAGTGTGGTCCGCTGGAGAGTCAGGGATGAAAACTGGTAAGTGCATCGTCGCTATCACCGCCACAGACTGCCGAGGACTCGCATAGCCAAAAAAACGATGGAAAAAAACGGGAGCGGGTGGCAAAGGGTACGCGGGACTCTGTGCCAGGAAGGAAACTACTCCTGCATGAGGAGTAGCTACCCGTGAACGGGCTCGAAAACCGTGCCTAAGGGATGATGGACCGGGCCGGGGTCTGGGAGGACTCCTTCCGGTATCTCAGCTACCCTAGTAGCGAAAAAGTGAAAATGACAGTCTAACCCTCAAAGCGACGATCCTTGAAGGGAGAACACTGGGCCTCCCGGTCGTACCTGGGCGTAGAGAACCTAGCAGCTCTGTAGAGTAGGGTGCGCAGGGACAGTGATCCCTGCAAGCGCTCTTAGAAAAACTGGAACGGTCCACTGCCACACAAGGCGGAGGGGCTGTTGGAGGGATAGAGGCTCCCTGACGGGTGCGGCGTGAACGGGCTGGGACCTAGCGTGAGGGGACGATCCTGATGCATCTGGGCCGATGCAGGGAAAGGGATGTACCCTTCCCTTACGTAGTCTAGGGGAGAGATGTACTCTACCCTGACGTAGCCTAGGGGGGCCACTGGACTCGCCTATCTCCAGAGGGGCGTTCCCTAAAGTCGGAAGGGAAGTCAGCGACTTCCTAGATGTCGAATCTGCGATCCTGATCCCGAATCAGAGGTCTCGACGGGTGGACACACTTATGGTAGAGGCTCAGGCCGAGCAGCAGGCAGACCCCAGGCTTGTGCAGACAGGGTACTCACTGGAGATGATAACCAGTCCTGGGACGGCATAGGTGGAACGTGGTCCGCTGCGTATGGTGTCCGCTGAGTCCCTGAGGGGCGTCACGTTAGGGACGAGAAGCCCGGAGGGACACAGGCGGGTCGACTACAGGGTAGCATGCCCCTTCCTTTCGAGAAGGGTTAAGACAAATAAAAGGACTTACCACTGGTAAAGATCGTGTCCGGGGATTATCCGTGATAACGCAGTCACACGGCGAACTGGATGTCCCCTGAAAACCGCAGGGGCCTGCCACCTTCGTCTCTGCAAGGTGGACTGCCTTTGGGGGAATGATAATGACAATAACACGACTTACCGCTGGTAAACGCCGTGTCTGGTAGATGTCTGTGATCAATCCGCGACTCCAGTGTAGCATGCCCATTCTCTCCAAAACCCCTTTGGAGAAGGGAATAATGACAATGACATGGCTTACCGCTGGTAAACGTCGTGTCTGGTAGTTGTCTGTGATCACGCGGTAACTCGGCGAACTCTGGATGTCCCCTGAGCACATCAAGGGTCCGCTCCAAATGTCTTAAAGGAGACCTGTGTGCACGGAGAGAAGAGGGCTGTCCGTAGCCTTACGGCTTGACTCACCATTTCTAGCGGGCTATTCGTCATGCGCCAAAACATCCAGGTCCTGCTCGGTGTCCAGCGGAGGTGGAAAGCCTGGGCCATCACCCGAGAGGTCGGAAGACAACCGGAGGCAGGGCAGTCTGGACCTGGGGAATAAGGTGGAAAACTGGGGGGCCACGAAGGACGAGACCTGGCGGGTCCGCTTCTAGTCTAGGAAAAAGGTCCCTGTACGGGGCTCGTCTCCCCGAGGGGATTGCGCCGTTCTGTGGATGGTATGACCGAGCGTCGGTGGGGGACGCAGCGCATGCGCACGAACCCGAGGGACGTCAGCGAGGGAATATATGGCCTGAGACAGGGCGCTAACCAGCCGGCAGGGGCGTGCGGAGCCAGGGGCTGCGGTAGCTGTCAACACTATCTGACATTATGTGCCGAAAAAAGTACCTGAAGGGGTTAATATATAATGTAAAAAACTCAACCCCTGATAAAACCCCCACTGTATTTAAGAATCATGGAAGACTTGGGTCTATTCTTCCCTGATATACGGGCTGCTGCAGCGTCAGCAAACCGCATACCGGGAGTCTGCCATACTCCCTTCTTTTTTTTTCAAAATGAACGCTGAGGAGGCTGGAGGTGGGCCCAGGAGAGCGGGAAAAAACATCCACCGCCCCCACTGTGACGCCTGGGGCTGAGCGGAGGGCGGAGACGGAGCGGCCGGCGGCCAATAGCGATGCGGCGGGGGGCGGGCCTGGGACGCCGGAGACAGGGCCGGGGCCTAAATTTGAAGCAGCCGGCGCAGGAGAAAGCAGAGACCGGCGGTCCTGCCTGCGGGACCGGCAGCACGGCAGCGATGTCCGGGTACCGGCCGAGCCCTGCATGCGTGGTGAAGGACTCCAGCGCCGGATGGGGACATGGCCGGGGCGCCCGGTGAGTAGGCCCGGACCGGGGCCTAAATTTTGCATCCGCCCGGGAGAAGGTAGGAGAGGGTGTCCTACCTGAACAGCGGCGTCGCATCTGCCAGTGTACAGGCGTGGAGCTCTGTACCTGTGTCCGCGTGCTCCGCACACCGGAGGAATGGCTGCGGGCAGCAGGAGAAGAATGAGGCAGGCAGGGAGGTGGACGCTGGTGGGGGGAGGGAGCCCCTCTGTAGTGTAGCAGCGCTGCGGGCCCCATCATACAATCCAGACGCGCTGCGAGGTCCAGTCCCTGCTGTATGCCCCTTGCACCCTTTGGGGTGATACCGCAGGGTGAATAGGGGGTGCCCAGGAAGGTTCAGCCCCGCGTGCCAACCCAGGAGTGGTACTGTGGAATTGGACGGGGGAAAGGGCCCGACGACTCGAGCCTCTGCGACCCAGGGGAGTGGTACCCACACGGGCTGCGAGAGCTGAGGTAGAGAAACGATACCTGCAGAAAAAGAGAATTACCACAGATGAGAGCGACGAGCGTCGCCGAGAAAAAAATATACGCAAAAAATCAAGTGGCTGAAGGGGGCCCAGTCGGCCCACATCAGCCTCCTACGACACTAAGCAAAAAACTGATTGAGGCCGCCTCCGGCTCAGGGGTTATAATGCTGGGGAGGAGCTAACTTTTTCTGTTTACTTAGTGTCAGCCTCCTAGTGACAGCAGCATAACCCATGGTCCTGTGTCCCCCAATGAAACGATAGAGAAATGATGATGTTATAGAGCAAGCTTTCGAGACATCTCAGGTCTCTTCCTCAGGCATGGTATGACAAAATATGATATTTTATCATATTTTATTTTAGTTAGCCATTAAAAAGGTATCACAACTACAAAATTTTAAATTTTGTTTCTCTCACTGAGCGCAATCATTTTGCAACTGGCTAACATGGTACCAAAACCTTTTCCTTTTTGTATTGAATTACTTAAATAAACTTTTTAATGATATTCTAATTTATTGAGACGCTCTTATATATTTCTAAAGGTGCTAGTGACATGAATTTCTCACCAAAGGTCAGTAACAACCCATTCAATTCACACAGGCAAAGAAATCAAACCATAGATGTCCATAAATTGTGTGTAATAACGAGAAATGATACAGAGAAAAAGCATCAAACACATTTACTGAATTGTATTTAATACTTCGTACACAAGCCTTTGTTGGTGATGACAGCTTTAAGATGCCTCCTGTACTCAGAAACTAGTCGCATGGATCTCTCAGGTGTGATTTTGGTCCAGTCTTCAACACAAATCCTAAGTTAAGTTCTTCCATAAATTTTCTATTAGATTCAGGTCAGATGATATTGGCTGGGTCATTGTAGCAGCTTTATTTTCACTCTCTAAAAAACAATTGAGAGTTTCCTTGGCTGTGTGTTTGGGATTATTGTCTTGCTGAAATGTCCACCCTCGTTTCATCTTCATCAACCTGGTAGATGGCCGCAGATTTTTACCAAGAATGTCTCAGTGCATTTGTCCATACATCCTTCCTTCAAATTATATGAAGTTTGCCAGTGCCATTTGCTGAAAAACGGACTCACACTATGATGTTCCCACTCCCAAACTTCACAGTTGGTATCGTGTTTTGGGGTGATATGCAGTATCTTTTGGCCTTAAGCATGGTGTATATTATGGTATTTAAAGAGTTCAATCTTGGTGTCATCTCACCTGACTATATTCTCCCAGTATTTCAGAGGTTTGTATAAATGTTGATGAGTAAACTTTAAATGCGCTTGAACATGTTTTTTCTTCAGCAATGGAGTCTTGTGTGCTGAGCGTGCATACAGGCCATAGAGGTTGAGTGCAGACTTACTGTTTTCTTTGAAACAACTGTTCTTGCTTATTCCAGGTCTTTCTGTAGCTCCTCACAGGTGGGTTCTTGGCTCTTGGAAAACTCTTCTGATAATTGTCTTCAAGTCCCTGGCTGAAATTTTGTCGGGAGCACCTGGTCATGGTCAGTTTATGGTGAAATTATGTTCTTTCTAATTATGGAATATGGCCCCAAAAGTGCTCACTGGTACCTTCAGCAGTTTAGCAATTCTTCTGTAATCAATGCCTTCAGTATGTTTTGATTGTGAAGGTCTTGAGACAGCACTCTGGCTTTACCCATCACGAGTTGTTTCTTGTGTGGCATCTTGGTAATGAGACACCGTTTTAAAGGCCATCAATTGAACCAGTTGATATTATTTTTTACTAAGTGGCAGGATTGCTTTCTAATTACTGATAAGGCCGCTTTACACGCTGCGACATCGCTAAAGCGATCTCGTTGGGGTCACGGATTTTGTGACGTACATCCGGCCGCTTTAGCGATGTCGTTGCGTGTGACACCTATTAGCGATGTTGAATCGTTGTAAAAATGTTCAAAATCGCTAATCGGTGACATGCCCCCCTAAACTCAATTATCGTTGCTGCTGCAGTAACGATGTTGTTCCTCGTTCCTGCGGCAGCACACGTCGCTACGTGTGACACCGCAGGAACGAGTTACCTCTCCTTACCTGCGTCCCGCCCGCAATGATGAAGGAAGGAGGTGGGCGGGATGTTCGTCCCGCTCATCTCCGCCCCTCCGCTTTGTTTGGGCGGCCGCTTAGTGACGTCGCTGTGGCGCTGAACAAACCGCCCCCTTAGAAAGGAGGCGGTTCGCCAGTCAAAGCGACGTCGCTAAGCAGGTAAGTAGTGTGACAGGACCGCGCGATGTTGTGCGCCACGGGCAGCGATATGCCTGTGTCGCACAACCGATGGGGGCGGGTACGCACACTAGCGATATCGGTACCGATATCGCAGCGTGTAAAGCGGCCTATAGATTGCAGCTGGTGTCATGATTTTTCCATGGCTTTTTGCACTTCTCTTTATGTGTTGAAAACTTGTTACCTGTGTAATTTCTCCTTATTACGCATAACTTAATTTATGCACATTTATGGTTTGATTTCTTTGCCTGTGTGGATTGGATGGGTTGTTACTAACAGCTGAAGAGAAATTCAAGTCAATAGCACCTTTAGAAATATATTTACATACATGATAGCATGATTGTGGCAAGCAACTAGCGAATGAGTGATGCTAGCAATGCTTTTCAGGTGTGCTTGCAACCTTACACATGACCCATGGACTAACTGCGTGTCTTAATCACAAAGTCTTGTATGTGAACTCCTAATAATAAAGAAGAAATGTTTGTTAAGCCGAACTTAATCTTTCACTCCTCACATTTTCCTGGTTGTGTCGTTGCAGACGTCCGAGTGCCGTTAGAAAATGGACTTGCAATTGTGGCAAGCTGGATTGTTTATATTTAATATATAAAAGGTATTGTTGTTTATATGGTGCCATAATAAATAGGTTTAGATAAGCTGAGCAGTTTGCAAAGGTGAAAGTACAGTCTGAAGTGTGTGACACGTGCATTATTATATGTAATAGTGAGATAAGCTTCCACATAGAAGAATGCCTTCTCTTCTCCAGATGTGACGTGTGTAGGGAATCACTCACTCTGGCAGTGGCTCGAGTTAGGCACATGAACAAAGGTGCGGATTTTTTATGATTCATAAATCTCCAACAAAAGGAAAACAAAGAGCCTTTCTATAATCAGAAGAAAAAAGAGAACAGCTGAAATGACCAGCTCTCCCTCAACTCCTGAGGTCCATCTCCAAGAGGTCTTTCACCTCTCACTCACAGACACAATTAAAGGGAGACGATCACCAGATTTGTCGACTATTACCTGCGGCCACCACCATGAGCTCTTATATACAGCATTCTAGAATACTGTATATAAGATCCCAGGACAGCCTGTACAACATATAAAAACACTTTTAGAATATTCACCTGGGGGATGATCCAGTCTGATGGGTGTCACTGCTCTCCGATCCAGCGCCTCCTCTCTGCTGCGATCTTCATCCTCCTCCTATCCAGCCCAGGCTGGCATTGCAGTCATTCGCAAGCGCACTGTCATCTGCCGTGCTGTGGGCAGATCAAAGTACTGTAATGCGCAGGCGCAAGGAAAGGTTGAAGACCGCCAGCGCATGCATACTAAAATAGTTTGATCTGCCCTGAGCAGGGAAGATTAAAGTACGCCTGCGTAGGACCTCAATACCAGCTAGTGTGGATGACGTGGGAAGCATCATGCACACGGGCCTCAGAAGAAGGAGGACCGAGATCGCCGTAGAGAGGAGATGCCGGACTGGAGAGCAGCGACACCCATCGGACCGGACTGCACCCTAGGTGAGTATTATAAAAGCTGTTATGTTCTACACAGCAGCCTGGGCTCTTATATACAGTATTCCAGAATGCTGTACATAAGGACTCGCAGTTGGTTGCCGTAGCTCATAAAGGGAAAAACCTGGTGACAGGTTACCTTTAACAGGGGAGTTTTCACCTCTAGTCCCAAATAATCACTGAGGCAGCTGACCTGCCTTAAATAGTCCCACCCAAACCTGAAATGGAGGTAAAAGAATGGCCAGTCTCACCCAGCTCTTTGGCTGTTCCTAAAACCCAAACCCAAAATCTGGGCTTATTAACAACCACCTCTCCGCACTATACGTGCTGGAGCCTACTTTTCCGGGTCCTGCATCAGCAAGGCTTGCCACCTCGCTGACACACACCTCCCCGGTCCAGGACCTGTCCAGCTGCCACCTTAAATTTGGCATTTGAGGAGACAAAATTATCTTCCTTCACACTTACAGTTCTGATACTCCACTCCAGTAGCCACCAAGTGCCACAGTGAACACGGAGATAAGGAAAATGACCAACATGCTGTAATCAAACAATGGAGGCGATGGGGAATACATTGTCACATTAATATTCTTTCCAACATCCTAAAAAAAGATAAAAAGAAGTTATTGATTACTCATATATTGTTTTTAGTTTTACTTAATGCACACATGGAATGACCGTAACCTTTCCCTTCAAGGCTAATCCGTATTCATCCTTATATATAAAAGACACATACCTGCTCCATGCCAACGATATCTCCATATTTCACATAAGCAATAGGTATTGTAAGGCTTTCATATCCACTTCTGTTGTCTGTGGGACGAGGCTGTAATAAATGGGTCTGTATTAATAACATTATTGCTGGTAAATTCTAGAAATTCACAAGGCGAGAAGTCAGAGCATTTCCAAAATGGCAGGTTTGTGGTGGGTTACCGGTATGCCGAGATTAGCACCGGACAAAAGTAGTGCAAGTAGGGACAACCTATGATCCAGTGACCAGGTCATGCATCCCAAAGGCTAAACGATAGGAAGTGAAGGCTAGCCTGACTGAAGACCTACTTAAAATGATGAAAAAGTTATTGCAGGCTATGATAGGTATCATTAGTCACATTATCACAGAGTACTTACTGTGTACAGGGCTGCTTAGCCACAGACCGGTCAGAGCCCAGGATGAGCACTGTCCACTGATGAAAGCCACTATAATGGACATCTGAGCATCAGAACTAGGCCAAGAATTAATGGAGGAAGGTGGCCAATTCTATAGGGTGGCAGCTAAGGGCATGTGCACCATTTACCAGAGGAAGAGATGGCAGCAGGACACACTATGGGAAGAAGGCATGCTGGCTGAGGTGCTGTGACGGCCAGGGCAATGTCCTGCTGGGGAACCTCAGGTCTGGCCATTCACGTGGACGTTACTTTGATATCTCCCACCTACATAACACATATTGTTGAAGTCGCCTTATGGTATCAGTGTTGTCATATGGCAGTAGCCTATTTCAGCAGGATAATACGCCTTGCCACATTGCAAAGATGGTCCAAGGACATGAGAAATATGTCAAGGTGCCGACTAAGGCTACTTTCACACATCCGGATTTTTGCTCTGCGGAACAATACGGCGTTCTGCAGAAAAACCGCAACCGGCTTTTGTAACGCCGGTTGCGGGTTTTTTGCATAGACTTACATTAGTGCCGTTTTGTGCCGCAGGGGCTTGCGTTCGGTCCGGTTTTTGCCGCATGCGGCAGATTTAGCCGATGCCGCGGCCGGATCGAACGTTGCCTGCAACGTTTTTTGCTCCGGCAAAAAACACCGCATTGCGCCGCATCCGGCCGCTGCGGCGCATTTTTCAATGCATACCTATGGAGGCCGGATGCGGCGCGATGCGGAAAAAAACGCATCCGCTCGCCGCATGCGGTTTTTTCCACTGCGCATGCTCAGTAGCATGCCGCAACCGGAAAAAAACGGACGGGCCGCATGTAAAAACTTATGCAAAGGATGCGGTGTTTTCGCCGCATCCGTTGCATAGTTTTCACAGCCGGATTGAGCCGCAGTGCTCAAACCGGATGTGTGAAAGTAGCCTTACAGTCCCACAGGCTGAGCTTCTATGGGATGTACTAAAGAAAAAACCATAAGAACAAAAAAAAAACAAATCCGATCCATGGAAGCCCAACTGTGCATCTGATGCTACTGTCCTGGACACCTTCGGAGGCCCATGCTCAGAGCTATTTTGTCAGCATAAAGAGACCCCCACAATATTAGGAGGTTGGTTTTAATGTTATGGCTGATCAGTGTATACTTCATTGGCTGATATTACTCTATGTCCCTTAAATTGAACTACAATGCAGAATTGTCTTTTACCATGTGCAGCCTGTACAGTAGCACAGGGTGCTGACAATTGTGCCAAGGGTGGCTTAGCTTCCAAGGTTTGTGACTACCATTTTTTACTCTTATTGTATGTTTTTATTATTTAACCATGCTATAGCATTACTATGAGCTTTCTTTCTGCATGGCGCGGTTATGTTTAATGTACACCGGGATTTACATTGGTGACATTGCAATATAAGCACTGTACATTAGATATTTTTTGCAGTGTACAGTGATGAAAAGCATAGTTATTTATGCACCAACTACGGTTTTACAACTTCAATCGTTCCAACTGCAAATTAGGATTTTAACATGGAAGTCACCTACCAGACCATCCTTACTGGCCACCAGTAACATTTTAGCATTGTTATTCTGAGCAATCCTAGCTTTGTCCAAAATGGAGCAATTTCCCACCATCACCACCACGGCTTTATCCTTCAGACTTGTGCTGGGTACTTCCGTCTCGCTGCACAACCAGACAGTACTTATATTTTCTAGCTTGTAGTACATCTAAAAGAAAAAATAAATCTATGTTATTTTATTAAAAAACTATTAAAACTGTCAGCAGATTTTTGCTATGTAATCTGAGGGCAGCATGAGGTGCTATTTTCAGTGATGTGTCACCTACTAGGCTGTGTGCTGTTAGTGATGAGCAAGCACTAAAGTGCTCGAGAGCTCTTTACCAGAGTCCAGCAGGTGGGACGCACTGATGGGCTCTACTCGAAAAATGAGTATAATGGAAGTCAATGATTGGGCAGTTCATCTCTCTGCCCACATACAGCCAGAGAAAAACAGAGCATTTTCGGGGGGTGATGGACAGGTTTGGTTTTTTGCTTGTTTGTTTTGTTGTCTTTTACACATAACATCCAAACGCATTGTTTTTAAGCTATGTGCGCACACTGTGGATTTGTTATACCAGTGAAAAACGCACCTTCTGGCAGAAAAACGCACCAAAAACACATGCGGTTTTACCGCGGTATGCTGCGTTTTTGGTACAAATTAACTGCGTTTTTGCCTGCGGCTTTGTCCCCGCGTTTTTTAAACATTGTCAATGGCAAAGCACAGGGAAAAATGCAGAAAAGACGTGACATGCTATTTCTTGCTGCAGAAATTCTGCAGCAAAACCTGTAAGGAAAAAAGACGCAGTGTGCGCACAGCATTTTGGATTTCACATAGACTTTGCTGGGGAAGGACTGCATGATGCTTATGAACAATAACTGCACCAATTCTGCACCAAAAACGCAGCAAATCCACACAGGGCCTTATTGCTTTTACCGCCAGTGAGAGCCATTCAGAGACTTCAAGTGGCTCTCACTGGGGTGCAGACTTACACCATTCACTGAAGGGAGCCGGCTCTTAAGGCGGCGTTACACGATACGATATATCGTGCGATCGTACCCAACCCCGTCGTTTGTGCGTCACGGGCAATTCGTTGCCCGTGGCGCACAAAGTCGTTAACCCCCCCTCACACGAACTTACCTCCCTAACGACGTCGCTGTGGGCGGCGAACATCCTCTTCCTGAAGGGGGAGAGACATTCGATGTCACAGCAATGTCACACAGCGGCCGCCCAATAGAAGCGGAAGATGAGTGGGAGTAACATCCCGCCCACCTCCTTTCTTACTCATTGCCGGCGGGCCGCAGGTAAGCTGTGTTCGTCGTTCCCGGGGTGTCACACATAGCGATGTGTGCTGCTTCGGGAACGACGAACAACCTGCGTGCAGAAGGAGGAACGATATTATGAAAATGAACGACGTGTCAACTAGCAACGATAAGGTGAGTATTTTTGCTCGTTAACAGTCGTTCGGAGCTGTCACACGCTACGACATCTCTAACGATGCCGGATGAGCGTCACGGAATCAGTGACCCCGATGACATATCGTTAGATATATCGTAGCGTGTGACGGGGCCTTTAGTGTTGGATTGTTCAATAACGACACATTCGAGCACAGTGATTACTCAGCCGAGCACCGAGCGTACCCGAGCACCCGATGCTCAATCAAGTATCGAGCCATGGCACGCACACTAACCTATGAGCTACTATCAGTGTGTGGAAATATAGCAGATATCATCTTACTGATGTGATTTTTCAGAAAAAGCACACATCTATTGTGTGATAACTCACAGCATTGGTGTAAGATGATGGCAGTGATGTCCATGATGAATTGTAGGTTATGCAGTAATCTTTCTCAGAATTTGACACCCCGTCACCAACTGCATGTAAAATGCCGTGAGTCGCTCGTGTCTGTAAAGTAAATACAGCTTTGTTAGACGCCATATGGAGCAAATACACACTGGGTTATCTGACAGTGAAAAGACAAATTCTGAAATTCTGTCACAAAAAATATATGGAAAAGCAAATGATTAGGACTTACTAATACTCACAAGTATTTATAAATAAGGATAAGGTGACAATACAGGTTTCTTAGCCATTAAACATACTAGAGTGCTCCTCCCCAAGATAATGTGTAGGATAGATGGGAACCCCCCCCCCAAAAAAAGCTTTCTGCTGACCCGGTAAATTAGGAGTCTGGGTTTGGTGAATGCCAGGAGAATGTTACCAGCCTGACTGCATTGTGGTAACTATAAAGTTTGGTGGACGAAGGATAACACTATGGGTTGTTGTTCTGAGGTTATCCAAAGCCCTTTAGTTCCAGAAAAGGGAAATCCTACATTTTCGGCATAACTAAAGATTTTGGACCACTGTAAACTTCAAACTTTGTTGGAACAGTTTAGGGACGGCCCTTCTGTGTTCCAGAATGACTGTGGACAAAGCAAGGTCCATAAAGTCATAGTGGGGGGAGTTTGATGTGGAAGAACTTGACTTGCAGCAAACAAAAGGCCGGAACCTCAATCCCCATCAAACACCTTTAGGATGAACTAGAACAGAGATGGTAAGATCGGTCCTCTCGTCTAACATCAGTATCTGACCTCTAAAATATTCTTCTAGATGAAAGACCAAAGACCTCTTCCAAATCTTATAGAACGTCTTCCTAGACGAGTTGAGGCTATTGTAGCTGCAAAGGGGAGTGAACCTAATATAAATGCAGAAATAGCAGATAATTTCTGGTAATAGCAGATTACCAGAAATGGTGCCTACAATCATTGCGATACACAAGATACATGATGTAATTGTCTTATAGAGATATTTCCATAATATCATCTAAAATGTATTGATGGAACCATTCTCTGTTTCTTCACTCTGTATTTCCACCATGTTCACTCCATATAATCGAAAATGTTTAGTAATATTAACAAAAAGTATACAACACTATACAGACATGGAGTCTATACACCTTCTATATGGATGGCACAGCCGGTCTTGATTATTGTAGGACTCCTTCACAAGTAAATAAAACCATTAGTGCCCAAGTACTGAATAATAAGTTCCCCATGGTTGTTCAACGCTACTAAATTGGTATTTGCATTTGATAGATAAAGTATGGGGTAAGATCAAACAGGTGAGACAAGTAACAGGGTTCACTAGATATACCCCCATGTGGGACAACCCCAACATTCCGCAAATTTTATCCCTTAAAGAATTCAGGCAATGGAGGAGAATTAGTATCTGCTACCTCTCCCAAGTGATGGATGGAAACATATTTAACCCCTTCACAACCATGGACGGATCTTTCCGTCATGGATCGTGTCCCGGTAAGCCCCGCCCCCTGCCGCGGGCAGGCGGCGTGGATCGGCAGACATATCAGCTGTTTTCAACAGCTGACATGTGTGCCTACATGTTCCGAGTGGAATCGCATTCCACCCGGAACATTAACCCCTTAGATCTCGCTGCCAAAGTCTGGCAGCGATATCTATATGCGCGCGGCCATGTTTTTTACTTACCGCCGCCCCCTCCGGACGTCACGTGAGTGATCACGTGACGTTCGGTGGTTGCCATCGTAGCACAGGGTCATGTGATGACGCCTGCTGCTATGAAGTTCAAATCACCCCCCTTTCCCCCCATTGAAAATTAAAGGGTTAAAAAATAAATAAATATACACATATTTGGTATCGCCACTTTCAGAAATGCCCGATCTATCAAAATATAAAATCAATTAATCTGATTGGTAAACGGCGTAGTGGCAAAAAAATTCCAAACGCCAAAATTACGTTTTTTGGTCGCCGCAAGTTTTACGCAAAATGCAATAACAGGCGATCAAAACGTAGCATCTGCGCAAAAATGCTACCATTAGAAACATCAGCTCGAGACGCAAAAAATAAGCCGTCACTGAGTCATAGATCCCAAAAAATAAGAACGCTACGTGTTTCGGAAAATGGCGCAAAACGTGTGCTACTTTTATTGGACAAACTTGTGAATTTTTTTTAACCCCTTAGATACAAGTAAATCTATACATGTTTGGTGTCTACACACTCGCACCGACCTCAGGCATCATACCCACACATCAGTTTTACCATATAGTGAACACCGTGAATAAAACATCCCAAAAACTATTGTGCAATCACACTTTTTTGCAATTTTTTCCACACTTGGAATTTTTTTGCTGCTTTCCAGTACACCATATGGTAAAACTTATGGTTTAATTTAAAAGTACAACTTGTCCCGCAAAAAACAAGCCCTCATATGGCAAGATTGACGGAAAAATAAAAAAGTTACGGCTCTCGGAAAAGGGGAGCAAAAAACAAAAACGCAAAAACGGAAAGTGCCCCGGGGCTGAAGGGGTTAAGGCTATGTGCGCACGTGTGCGTAATTCATGCAGTTACGCTGCGCTTTGAAGCGCAGCGTAACTGCATGCATCCTGCATCCCCTGCACAATATATGGAGATTGTGCAGGGGCCGTGCGCACGTGGCGTCTTAGAGCGCACCACTTCGGCTGCTGCCCGAAGCGCACGTTCTAAGAAGTGACATGTCACTTCTTCCGGGCGCTTTGCCGGCAGCCCCTGCTCTGTCTATGGCAGGAGCTGCAGGCAGAGCGCACGTTCTCTGCCGGCACCATGCGCTTCAGAACGGAGCTTTTCAGCTGCGCTCTGAAGCGCACCTTTTAGGTGCGGTGCAGAGCGCACACGTGCGCACATAGCCTAAGACTTTTGAAGTACTGCTAAAAGACTTCCCACTGGGACATAGTATGTTTTATAAATACCTGCAGCTACGTCACGCATTTGAATCGCAGAACAGAATAACACCAATTGTTATACAATTGGATAGTGTACTTAATATATTAGGGATGCAGAGAGGGACAGCAGGATGTATATCGATGGTCTACGGGGGACTTCTGTCCATGTCGGTTGGGAGGCAACAAATTGGGGCATATGCAAGGTGGGTGGAAGATTTGGGAGAAATTGGGGAGGAGAAATGGGAGTCTATTTTGCAATATGTCATCAAAATATCTCTGAGCGAGGCGAAACGGCTATCGCAATTATATGTTATATACAGAGTATATAGAACCCCCGTGTGGATGAAGAAAGTGGGAGTGAGAAAAGATTCCAAGTGTCCAAAATGTACTGTGAAAGAAGCAGGGATCATGCACATGTTGTGGGAATGCCCGTGTTTACAAGGGGTTTGGATCACAGTGTTAAATTTAATTCAATCAGTGATGCACCTACCCAGAAACCCGCTGGTGTGTGTGCTGGGCTATGTGGATGAAGTGGGGAACCCGCTGGTGTGTGTGCTGGGCTATGTGGATGAAGTGGGGAACCCGCTGGTGTGTGTGCTGGGCTATGTGGATGAAGTGGGGAACCCGCTGGTGTGTGTGCTGGGCTATGTGGATGAAGTGGGGAACCCGCTGGTGTGTGTGCTGGGCTATGTGGATGAAGTGGGGAACCCGCTGGTGTGTGTGCTGGGCTATGTGGATGAAGTGGGGAACCCGCTGGTGTGTGTGCTGGGCTATGTGGATGAAGTGGGGAACCCGCTGGTGTGTGTGCTGGGCTATGTGGATGAAGTGGGGGGGGATGAACAAGAGAAACTGGCAGTGGCACGATTGTTGTATGCAGCAAGGAAACTCATTGCCTTGTATTGGCCATCTGAAAAAGCACCGACACGGAAGGAATTTGTTGAAAAAGTGAATTATATTAATTTATATGCAGAAAAATGTTTACATTAAAAGGGGAAGGAAAACTCAATACGAGAAGAGAAGATCTGGAGCAAGTGGCTGGACTTTCCAGGATTAGCGTCATCTGATCTACTGAAAGATAGGATATTTAGACTATAGGTAGGAAAGGAAAGATCGCAGTGGCTGAGAAATAAGGAGGGCAGGTCATTATGTGAATAAAGAGGGATGTAGAGAGTGGAGGGGTGAGACTGTCGACCGGAAGAGGGTGGGGGGAGGGGAGGGGGTATGTGTGAGGACTACCCTCACAATTTGTTATGTTTATGAAAGTTTTAAAATGCAATAAAAATGTATCTGATTTAAAAAAAAAAAATTGGTATTTACATGAATATTTTGGTGTGACACTGACAGTGCATCTGAATAGAGTTGAGTGAACCCGAGGTTTGATGTTCGGTGTTTAAACCCAAAACTCTTTTTTTTTTTGTTGTAAAGTCTGTGTTTTGTTTGGAGTTTAGGTGCTTTACATATGCAAACCACTTGTGCGAGCATTGCTGTGCTTGGGTGCGCTCAGTGCTCAGCCCAGTGCGAGACGATCAAACACTGTGGCTAACAAAAGCCTTATCTGATGTAGTATATACAAAAATGGAAAGACCCCACTCAGCCGCCCCTGAAAGTGATCTGTTCATGGCTGGCTCTATGCGGGCGGAGGCCCGAACTGCTCAATTAGTCACTTCCATTGGGGTTCAGGTCAAGTCCTGGTCCCAAACTGAACTTAAGGCCTCTTTCACAAGTACGTGCCTCCAGTACGTGTATGGTCCGTTTCCTCACGTACCGGAGACACGTACACACGTAGACCTATGTCTTCCTATGGTATCGGACACACGTATGTATTTTCGCATGGAACGTGTGTCCGTTCCGTACATACGGGTGTCCATATGTTTCTCACGCCGACATGTCCGTTTTATCTCCGGCATCATGGGTGTCACACGGAACGCAAACATGTCACACGTAACACACACGGACCACACGGATGTGTTCCGTGTGACACACACTGGAGAAAAGACATGTGTCTGCGAGAAAAAAAAACAAAACATTACTCACCTTCTCCTGCCCTCCTGTCTCTGCTGCTGCTGCTGTCACTTGCTGCCGACCGCCGCTCATTATGCTCATTGAATATACACTTCACTGCGGCCGGAAGCAGCAGCAGAAAGTTGGCAGGACCGGAGACCGAAGTTCAGCACCACGGACAGCAACGCCAGGGACAGGTGAGCAGAAAGTTCCTGTTCTCCGTGTGTTAACACGGATAACACACGGAGAACACACATAGGGCATGCACACAGCACACCGAGGGCAATACGCACCTTTGACACGTTCATGAAAAACGTGCGTGATTTTCACGGACGTGTAAAAGAGGCCTTATTTAAAGTCCGGTTGAACCCGCCGAATCAAAACTTCCACGGATTGGCTCATCTCTACATCTGAACACCCAGTTTCGTGCCCCCTCCGCCCTGTATTGAATCTTTCCTCCGAAGCTTAACTTCTAGAGTGAACGTTCTCAGTTACACCACATGCATCAAAAAAAAATATCTCTTTCAAATCAGAGACACGCAGAGGTCCAGCAAAGATATCCAACAAAGACCCAGATAAGTCTTTGGGCGCTGTTTAAAAGATCTAAACCACATATGCATTTTCTCCGGACTTCCCATCTATTTGGTGCCATGGAAGGCCATTTTCTGGTGTGCTTGCTTTGGAGATTATCCTCATTTTCACTAGCTATACTTCCTGACAGTTACTGGGTTCCCCCCCCCCGTTTCCTGTCGGTTTCATTTCAGTGTCCCAATGTGTGCTGCCATGTTTGTGGTGTCGTCAGGGGGCGCTGTCGTAGGCTCTGCCTCTCCATGGAGCGAGGGGTCTTCAGTGACGCTTGTTTCGGGGGCGGTGTTGTCACTTCTGCATCCCTGGGTGTCTTTCCGATGCGATGTCTCAATCCCTGATTACTTTGTAATGTGCACGGCGTCTGGACTGTTGTCAGTTTGCGCATGGTGGTGGGCTGGCAGTAGAGCAGTGTCACTATCCCCGGCAATGACCAGTGATGTCACCTGCGAGGTGGCGCTGATCTCCACCACCAGGTGTAGTGATGCCTCTCTGCTGCCAGCTTGCTGCTATTCGTGGGTTGACAGCGGTCCGAGAGCTGTGCTTGTGCTGCGGTAGGAGACAGCAGGTGGGGGTTGGAATGCTGAACTGTGGGGAAGCTTGGAGATACAGTGTTAGCGGCGCCGCCCTTGGGGCAGGGTTGCTGGTGGCACTTTCAGGAAGGTGAGGAGGGTGTAGTGGTAGTTGCAGCCTCTGCCCCTTGATGGCGCTTTAGGTGTCCTGGCATGGGCTGGGATGCTCAGGCGAGGTGTGACATGAGATGGAAAAAGTAGGACCCACGGTGGCTGTTGAATGGTGTGGTTGGGGAGCGATAGGAAATTTCTGGAGCGAGTGTATTAGGCTGGGGCCACACGAGCATTAATGCAAGTGCATCACATGACACTCGGCTCCCGCTCTGCTGGAGTGTAATCACAGTGTCATTATAATGTGATGCGAGGCTGCGATCGTAGCACAGGTGTGGAGGAAAGGGGAGGCGCTGCAAAGGAGAGGGAGGGATTAATCTCCCTATCTCCTCCATTATAAGCTGATGCGTATATCGCACTGCACTCTGCTGTAATACGAGTGCAATGTGATGTTTCTCTCGCACCCATAGACTTGTATGGGTGGGAGAGAAAACTAATCGGATTCCACCTGCATCATGCTGCGATTGTTTTCTCGGTCAAATTAGGGCTGAGAAGAGAAAAAAAAAAAAAAAAAAAAAAAAAAAAATCGCTCATGGGAGTTATGGGGGTAACATAGGTCTGAGTGGAATGCGATTTTTTTTATCTGATTCCACTCACTCACTCAGTTTTACTTGCCTTGTGTCCTTATCCTTAGACAATGGTTTGGATTGTGGGACTAGATAGAAGGGAGGTTGGGAGAAAGGTGGTTTTCCTTCGGATCACCCCTTTAAAGCTATGTGAGCACTGAGCGTTTTTCACTTTGATTTTGAGCGTTTTTCGGTTGCCTTTTTGTGCCATATGGGCTCAAAACTGCATGACTTTTCTTCCCCAGCAAAGTCTATGAGTTTTCATTTTTGTTGGCCGCACACAACTTTTTTTTCGCTGCGTTTTTGAGCTTAAAAAAATATGGACATGTCAATTCTTTCCTACGTTTTTCTGGGTTTTTCCCCCCATGAAATGCATTGGAAAAACGCAGAAAAATGCAGTGATCAAAAACGCAAAAAACGCAGCCAAAAAACGCACCGAAGCGTGGTGCTTTTTTGTGTTTTTCTGCGTTTTTAGCGGCCAAAATCGCAGCGTCAAAAAAACGCTCAGTGAGCACATAGCCTAATAACGGTCTACAAATATCTGAAGGGATGTCACAGTGTAGAGAGCTTCTTAATCTCATTTGCACATGGAAACACGTGAAGCAATGAAATGAAACTGAAAGGGAGAAGATACAGGTTAGATATTAGAAAAAACATTTTGGGTATGTGCGCACTAGGCGTTTTTTTCACGCTGCGTTTTTATGTGCGTTTGTCTCAAAAAACGCACCCGCGGCTAAAAAAACGCACCCGCGGCTAAAAAAACGCATGCGTTTTTACCGCGATTTGGTGCGTTTTTTGCTGCGTTTTTGCTCACTGCGTTTTTAATCAGTGCACAATGCCATTAAAGATTGTTGATGAAAAAAAAAAAGCTCTGATGTCATTTCCTTCTTCAAAATGTTCATTGTATGCAGGAGAGCAGACAGCTGCAGAACTAGTGTATGCAGGAGAGCAGACAGCAGCTGCAGAACTACAAGGCTCAGCATCCTCCATCCAGGACTGTATGCAGGAGTTTTTTGCCCAAAAAGAAAAAAAAAAATGACATGGGCTTCGCTATATTTTTGTATGCTAGCCAGGTACAGCAGGCAGCTATGGGCTGCCCCCAACCCCCAGCTGCCTATTTGTACCCGGCTGGGAATCAAAAATATAGGGAAGCCCTTTTTTTTTTTATTTCATGAATTTCAAGAAATAATTAAAAAAAAAAAAATGACATAGGCTTTGCCCAATTTTTGAGTCCAGCCAGGTACAACTAGGCAGCTGGGGATTGGAATCCGCAGTGCAGAGTGCCCATGCTTTCTGGGCACCCCCACTGCGAATTGCAGTCCGCAGCCACCCCAGAAAATGGCGCTTTCATAGAAGCGCCATCTTCTGGCGCTGTATCCAACTCTTCCAGCTGCCCTGATGCCGGGTGGCTCGCTGGGTAATAATGGAGTTAGGGCTAGTTGTATATTATCAGCTGGCCCTAAGCCCGAAATTCATGGTGTCATGCCAATATTAGACATGACCACCATGAATTTCTAGTAAAGATAAAAAAACCACAACACACAGAAAAATATTTTTATTATAAATAAAACACAACACAATTAGTGACTCCATCTTTATTAAAATATAGAACCCCCCTCCGCAGTAATCCTGGGTCAAGGGTCCCGCGCCGTCCAATCCGGATCCAATATCATCTGATCGGTTTGCTGGAAGGCAAAGCAATCAGATGATGTGTCAGGTTCTAGGGGCTGAAGCACATCACACTTCAGCTGATTGTATAAAAGCCGTTTATACAATCAGCTGAAGCATCAGTGCAAAAAAAATAAAAAATAAATACTCACGTCTGTGCTGATTACCGGCAGCTCCTGCAGCGATCGGATGAGAGTCTGATCCTGTCCGATCACTGCAGGAGCTGCCGGTAATCAGCTGATGAAGTCTCCTGACGGCAGGATCAGCTGATAGCCGGCCGGGCGACACCGTGAGAATTACGATCAGCTGATGCGTCAGGTGACTGCATCAGGTGATCCACCGCCAGGTCCTGCAAGCTTCGTACGTGCCCCGGGGAGACTGCACACAGCCAAAGCGGCGGTACCGGGACAGGAGGTGGGAACGGGCATGGCACCGGGACCCTGCAGACAGGTGAGTATATATGACATTTTTTTTTTTTCTACTGTTCACTTTTGTTTTCGCCGCTGCCTCCACCTCCCGCCCGGACATGGCGCCGCACGGAGCTGACATGCACAGGACGGGAGGTGGAAGCAGCGGTGACGGTACCGGGAAGATTCCTGCTTCTGTGTTTACCAACAGAAGGAATCCTCTTCCTGTACACGTCACTTTACTGCCCACCCCTTGCGTTTATAGCTGCGTTTTTAGTCATAGAAACGCAGCTATATGTGTTTTTCATTGCGTTGTTGAACATCTCATTGAACTCAATGGGTGAAAAACGCAGTGAAAAACGCAGAAATAATTGACATGCTGCATTTTTGTGGTCACCACAAAAACGCAGCTACAAAAAAAACGCTGTGTGAGGACAGCACTTCTGAAAACCCATAGACATTGCTGGGGAAGCAATGTCACTGCGTTTTCAGCACAAAAACGCGGTAAAAAACGCCGCTAAAAACGCAGCAAAAACGCCTAGTGCTCACAAGGCCTTTGACAGTGAAGGTGATTAACGAGTGGAGCAGGCTTCAATGGAAGTCTTCAAAGAAAGGCTGGACAGTGATCTTTATGAGATGGTTTAGTGAATCCTCCATTGAGTAGAAGGTGGGACATTATGACCCTGGAGGTCCTTCCAACAATACCATTCTACGATTCTAAATCTCTAATACGGTCGTGTGCATAAAGCCTAAATCCCCAATTCATCATTGCCTTTGCACCTGTGTTTTGCACCTTTTCTTTTGTTTATTGTGCATCCTATTAATTATACTATTTGCACCTTTTCTGGTACTTTATTTTGTATTCTCACATGGTTTTTTTTATTTTGTTTTTTTTTTATTTCTGCAAAGTAGACGGAGTCCAGCAATTCCAAATTTGATTTGATTTTGGGCTGAATGATGAATTTGGCGAAAAATGGCAACTAATACACGAGAAAAAAGAAAAGTGACCTAGAATTAGCTGCAAACGATGAATCAGGACCTAACTTTAGGACATAAACATCACATTTGGGACTCTAAAGGCCTCTTTACACGCTGCGACATCGCTAGCGATGTCGCTAGCAATCGCACCCGCCCCCCGTCGTGCATGCGTCACGAGCAAATCACTGCCCGTGGCGAACAATATCACTAGTACGCGTCACACGCACATACCTTACTGACGACGTCGCTGTGGCCGGCGAACAAACTCTTTTTTTTTTTAAGGGGGCAGTTCATGCGGCGTCACAGTGACGTCACACAGCGGGCCACCAATAGAAGTGGAGGGGTGGAGAGCAGCCGCATTAACATCACTCCCACTTCGTTGCCGGAGGACGCAGGAACGCTGTTGTTAGTTGTTCCCGGGGTGTCACACGTAGCGATGTGTGCTGCCTCAGGAACGACGAACAACCTGCGTTCAAAAAGATCAACGATATTTGGGAAAGGAACAACGTGTCAACTATCAACGATTTTTGACGTTTTTCGGATTGTTAGCGGTCGCTCGTACGTGTCCCACGCAACGACGTCAGTAACTACGCCGGATGTGCGTCACAAATTCCGTTACCCTAGCGATATCTCATTAGCGATGTCGTTGCGTGTAAAGGGGCTTTTACTTGTAAAACCATAAACCAAAGACTCAAGCTGCCATCCATAGGAGATGGAGGTCAGGCAAATGAATATATGGCTGACAGTTATCTCTCCCAACTCCACCCTACATGTAAACGTTCGGTCAGGCATTTTCAATAGCAAGAGGGGGACATCAGTCACCATCTAATCTCCCCTGAGAACAGGAGGATCTCAAGGATTTATATTCAAACTGTCCGATCTTGCTCTTCCCTGACGGTGGGAGTTGGGTGTCCCAATACACAGCACATGGTTCACTAGAGACCTTGACTCAGGCTACATCCACAAATCTTTTTGTCACAGTCCGAGCAAGGACTATGATGCACGGAGCTGTCACGTGTCTCCTAGCCATAGTATGGAGGACTCTGGGTGACCATTTATTAAATTTAGCATTGTGGCTTCAATTGAAAACAGGAGTTGTCCTCAATGGAACCCTCCCTTCCCCTCTCCCGTATCCCAAAAAATAGAAGTCCCCTTTAAGCACTGCTAGATGTTAGGAGATATTTTTAGGGGATATAGTATCATTATATAATCCAGTAATGGATGACTCCTGATGCCAGGACCTGTTATTTCTAACACAGCATTAATTAAAATCCCCGCCTGCCCATTGGCTTGTTGTTAAGCCAAAAGCTCCTTATGTGTAATACAGATGGTACACCGGTACTCTTATAATACCCAGTGCAGATTATCCAGGGGATCTGCCAAGGTATCTCCTAAATCACCACAAGAGAAATTGTGGCTTTTCATGTAATACCAATAGTACACAGTTTTTGTGTTTCTAATTTACCCCAGGAAACCTTAAAGGGGTTGTGGAGCTTTAGGTTACAAGTTTGCAGCGATGCTACGAAACTGCAGACTTGTGAATCCTCAAATAGCCACGCACTGTAAGGATTCTCCGGTACCGGAAGCAGCAAACACGTGAACCCATGTAAGTGATTTAGATACATACGGCAACGTAACGACTAGATGGCAAAATGAGGAATTAAGAAAGGTCGGATACAGTCTAGTTGGAATGTAGTCGGTAGTATGCAAATCACATACTTGCAGTCACATGACAAACCTGTTCCCGGCACCAGAGGATCCTCATAGAGCGTAGTGTGTGTAATGTGAGGATTCACAAGTCTGCAGTCACGTAGAGTGACACATAGAGGGACTGCAGACTTGTATTCTAAGTTTGAACAACCCATGATACATTTTACTTCTTCATAGGCTGCAGTTTGTGATGTAACTTTTGACTTCTGTCTTGTCAGAAGTGGTGGTCACAAGATGGTGCTGCAGAATAGGAGAGGCATCGGTTAAAAATGAAAACACCGGAAGGTGAGTCTATTACTAGGTGCAGGGGCCTTAGATTAAAACTACCACTCCACCACTGAAGAAAAAAAAAAAAAAAACAACAAAAAACACTGCACTGGAGCCTTTACAGACGGCAGCAGTGCTGTCATGCCTACAGAGCATGTGACCGCTGGAGCCAATCACTAACCTCAGTGGTGATGTTCGCTTGCCAGTACATAACTACTGAGGCCAGCCAATAGCCAACAATGGTGACAACCAAGATGACAATACTATATTTATTCACCATTTTTGCTCTATGTTAGATTTGTACGATCTGCATCTGGTTCTGGTGCTTGCCCAGCTTTAGGGCTCATTTACATGACCGTTCCATTTTTGCGGTCTGCAAAAAATGTTCCTTTTTTTCACGGATGCATCCGTGTGGCATCCAAGTGACAACTGCATCTGTCCTGTTCCGTATACGGTCAGTGTGTCTCCCATTTTTTTTTTTTTTTTGCGGACCACAAAAAAAAAAACGGAAGGAGAGTTACAAGCAGTCCAGGGTATCTGTCCAGATGCTGGTCCCCATATAAAGTCTATGAGGAACAGAATCTGGGGCAAAGGGGTAGGAGCAAGCGCTACATACTCACCGATCACCGGGGTGGCTGTCACACTGCTCCCGTGGCAGCCCTTTGATCTTCTCGAGCCAGCTGCGCATTAGGCTCATACATATTGACTCCTCCTCCCGTCTGTAATTGGTTACAGTCAGACGGGCCCCCCACACTGAGGGACAACTATCTGACTGCCAACAACCACAACTGCCGGAGGGCGGGTCTATATTGTACAGTACAATAAATTAAATTTTTTTAAAAAAAAAAAAACAGCGTGCGGTTTCCCCCAATTTTGATACCAGCCAAGATAAAGCCTCACAGCTGCTGGCTGGTATTCTCAGGCTCGGGAGACCCATGTCATTGGGAGCCCCCCCAGCCTAAAAATATCAGCCAGCCGGAATTGCCATATCCATTAGATGCGACAGTCCTGAGACTTTACCAGGCTCATCCTGTTGCCCTGGTGCGGTGGCAAACAGGGTAATATATGGTGTTGATATCAGCTGTGTAATGTCACCTGACATCAAGCCCAGAGGTTGTGATGTCACAGCGTCTATCAGATACCCGACATCAATAACCCAGTCAGTAATAATAAAAAATAAAAAAAGACAAATTTTTATTTGAAAAAACACTCCCCAAAACATTTTCTCTTTCCCCAACTTATTGGAAAGAAAAAACAAATCCGTGTTCGGCGTAATCCAATAAGGGGGTCTCACGACGATCCATACTCCCGGTCACAGTCAGTGAAGAACAGAATGTTCCCCATTGGCTGGGAGAGCAGTGCAGTGACCTGAGCTAACATCAATAGGTCAGGCCAGATCACTCCAGGGCATGAGCAGCACTGACTTCAGGTGGTTAGCGAGGTACATTACCTGTGGTGATGGAAGCCACTGCACTCCTGACATCAGCGCTGGTCACTGAGTTCAATGACCACTGCGATCACAAGGAAGTATCGCGAGGGGCCCGTGACGTCACCGCTAGTCACAGTCTCAAGCCGCCCGTGAGAGGTAATCTGAGATTGCGGCGGGCATGGAAGTCAGTGACAACCGCTGACGTCAGGAGTGCAAGATTTCATCAATGCAGGTAATGAACTTTACTAACGGCAATGCTCATCATCCCTGCGGCTGCTCGCACACTGCTGTGCGGGCAGATGCTGACACACTGCAGTGCGAGCTGCCACAGGGCTGGCATGGGGAGTGGGAAACATACTGCAGGGGCACTCGAACGGAAGTCACACGGAAGTGCTTCCGTGTGGCTTCCGGGGATTTTGCGGACCCATTGATTTGTATTGAGTCACGGTTTGTTATTACGGAACAGAATAGGACATGTTCCATAATAACGGAACGGACATACAGCATCCGATGTGTTTTTTTTGTAGGATCGGATGCACACGGAAGTGCTTCAGTGTGCCATCCGATCCTACACAAGACATTGAAAAGATGGAACGGTCGTCTGCATAAGCCCTTACACATAGAACCCGACTGCTTATTGTATTTGCAACTTTTTTTTGTCTAGTTTTCTTCTTTTCATCTCTGCTTTTTTATGGTCTATTTTAAATGTGCCTGCTATTCCGAGCAGAGTTGGGGGGGGGTGTTCCAAACATTTTTCGGCTGATTCATCCATTGCAACTTTTAAAAAGTCACAACATCTGGCACAAATGTAGTTCATCCACCACTACCACTTGGAGTAATTTTTATCCAAACCGGATATTGTGGCTCACTTTTTTGCAGTTTTGATAAATGTGCCACTTTGTGCACTAAAAAGGCTTAAATAGGTTGAGAGCAAAAACACAGAGCATTTTTCTATTTGTGCACAATTTGAGGGCTGTGAGCGACATTTTGAAAAATGTGGAGCAAAAAACAGCAACGAATACAAGACGAAAACTAAAAATGTGTTATGATGAATGAATTTATTTATTTTTTTTGGGTTTTTTTTACTGCACTATTCTAAATCCTGTTTTGTATAAATATGTGACTCTTCAGATTTTGTGTTATACCATGCCTGATGAAGAGACCTGAGTAGTCTCGAAAGCTTGCTATTATTACCATCTTTTCAGTTAGCCATTAAAAGGTATCAACCACTGAGGACTTTCTGTTCTTTTAAACAATTTTTTTTGAATGAATGAATGAATGATGATGGTGATGATTTGGGGCCATAGTTGTTAGGAATATCCACAGTTCTAGATATCATAATACAATAAATTCCAGTATAACAAGTCAAACGGGAACAAAAGCCACCGACTTATCACGTTTTATGGGCGGCGCTGTGATTTTCATCAGCAAGATCCTGCCCATAATCTCATGCCCGCACTTTCCCCTGTGCCTCTTTCCCATCTAGCCCTGGAGCAGGAAATAGATGGGAGGAGCGGAGCAGGACACCACCGATCATCTGGTCATCTGGCCAGGTCATGCGCAGAACGGTGGAGGCAGAGGGGAAAGCGCGGGCACGAGATTATGGGCGGGAGCTTGCTGATGAAAATCACAGCGCCGCCCATAATCTCGTGCCTGCGCAACGTCACCAGCGGTCCCACTGTGCACAGTCCCGCTACAGTGGCACGGACGCACTGGGCGGCGTCCTGAGGTATATAAATGAGCGTTGGGGGACAGCCTAAAGCGGCAGGAGGAACAGGAACGGACAACAGACAGCCCGCCCCAGTGGTAGAATTAACAAGATTTTCAAACTGAAAGGTACCACTTTATAAACTATTTATTTTGATCTAAAAGGAGGCAGAATAACTATAGGAACCTTGCTACAATGCAGCCCAGGAGCTGCAGAAGGGGAAACTTTTAGGTTTAGGGCAAAATTTCTGCTGACAGGTTCCCTTTAAGCCTCTGTCACTCCAGCTCTATTTCCGGCCCAGTTCCGCCTGCTCCTGCTCAACTTATGGCTAGAGATGAGCAGACCTGTGGAAGTTCTCTTCGGCGGGTGCAGCCAGACTTTTGGAAAAATTTGGTTTGGGGCCCGGACTTGACCTGAGCCCCAATGGAAGTCACTGGGCAGCTTGGGTCTGCGCCCACATGTAGCCAGCCATAAACAGAGCACTTCCAGGAGTGAGTGGGCAGGTTTCTTGTTATTTTGTGTTTATTTGTTGTTTTTTTTTTTGCTTTTTAATTTTTGTGTGCACACTATATCTGATCACACTGTTGTTATCCCCAGTGCAAGCCGAGCAAACACTGCAAGCGGCTCACACTGGGCAGAGCAAAGCAATTCTCACACGAGTAGTGTTCATATGTAATGCATCCAAACCCAATCTCTCTTGGGGGGTTTTGGTTTTTTTTTCTCTTTAAAGTCTGTGTTCAGTACGATCACCGAATCTTGGGTTCGCTCCTCTCTACATTTGGCTCCTTTGCCTGAAGTCACACAGTATAGAGGCTGTCAGTCAAGCAGGAGGCGGCGATGCTGGGCAGGGAAATGGATCTGGAGTGACAGAGGCTTCAGATCTACAAATAGATCTTCAGCCTCAATTGTAGATCAAGTCAAACACCGATTTCCCAGTAATGGAGGAACGGACTGGCCATGTAAACGTATTGCTGGACTTGTCTTTGAAAGAGCTACATGGACATATAAATAGTTTAGGGGTGAAATCCATCTGACAGATTCCTTTTTAGAGTTAGGCAATTCCCTTGTGAAATGTTGAAGTTAAAAGGATTATTTTCAAGCATGTTAATCAATAAAATTGCAAAGTGCTTGTCAAAACAAGCATTACCGGTCAATAGAAATTCTCAAGAACAGACGGCTTTTTACATTTGTTTATGGCTCGTTGCCTAGGTTACCAACCACTGCTGCAATCTATCAGCGATGGCAGAAAATGCACTGCTGGAAAGCTTATGCGCTGAAGCTGCCCCGGATTCCAGCTAGTGTCAGCGCACCTGTACTCCTCCGATACTGCAGAGACAAGGTCGCCTCCCTATAGGAGCATCAGAAAATGCACATTTCAGGCAAGTGTCACTGGTAAAAACTGTCAATCATATAGGAGTACCCCACCCTCAAGCAAGTGGGAAGCCTGGGGATCGGAGAACTCCTGTAGAAGAAGAGACCACCTCTATAAAAGATTTTTTCCATATAAGTTAGGCGCTAATATGGAGAGCGGCAGCACACGTCAGATCCAACCCCATCAGCATAGACAGAGCCATGTACCACTAATTCATTTGCAGAAAAATAAGTGGCCACGTGCCGAGTTCACCGGTGAGAGCAGCTGATTGTTGAGAGTCAGAAGCTGGAGCTATGGCGATTGAAGCGGCTTCATTCTATAAATGGGATGTCAACACAAGACAACCCTGCTAACAGATGTGAATAAATACAATGCGCTGTCCATGACACGATGGAATATGTAATTTAATACTACATTACTAATCGCATCCAGGAATTCCAAACGCTCATTAATCAGTGCGATAGGAGGATATTTTCTCCGGAGTCGTCCTTTGATGTTCTCTATCCTTATACCTTTTATATACTTTGTTACCCCCACGTAGTAACCCACATTGCGTTTATCCAGCATCTCTAGTATTACTTGTAGATGAGGAAACACACTGGTAACACTGCCTTCAGGAACCGCACTGATCACATCTCTGTACACACCGGGCGTAGAAGGCCAAACGGAACAGGCAGCGTATACATCCTACAATGGTAATATTAGAGACGCGAGGTTCTGTCATCAATGCTCATCACACATGGATGTGCTTTATAACCGTTCTTTTTGGTCTGTCTAATAAACCGTGAGCCAGGCAAGGCCCTTCCTCAGTTATACAGTATACTCAGTTTTAACCCAGTGAGGACCGGTTAAAGGTCGGAATTGAATTTCAATTGACACAAAAATGTAAGAAAAATTTTAAAACTGCAAACTTGTCTAACCACAATTGATGACAGAACCGAAAAGGATCCAGTTTCTCTGCTACTGCAATATGTTACTGCCTGCCTATTGTCTATGCAATCCTTGGCACTGTCAGGAAGATCAGAGCCCCGGGACTGGCCAGAGACAGTATCAGTACAGTGGTCTCAGCAGGCTGGTGTGAGTGTCAAGGCCAGTGCCCCGGGAAAAGCCGAAGGGTTGAGAGAGCGCTCAGGTCTAGGCACACCAAAGGGGTGGGAGAGGGAGGCGGTGTAGGACTGGCCGGAGCACCGGGCGAGGGAGGCGGTGTAGGACTGGCCGGAGCACCGGGCGAGGGAGGCGGTGTAGGACTGGCCGGAGCACCGGGCGAGGGAGGCGGTGTAGGACTGGCCGGAGCACCGGGCGAGGGAGGCGGTGTAGGACTGGCCGGAGCACCGGGCGAGGGAGGCGGTGTAGGACTGGCCGGAGCACCGGGCGAGGGAGGCGGTGTAGGACTGGCCGGAGCACCGGGCGAGGGAGGCGGTGTAGGACTGGCCGGAGCACCGGGCGAGGGAGGCGGTGTAGGACTGGCCGGAGCACCGGGCGAGGGAGGCGGTGTAGGACTGGCCAGAGCACCGGGCGAGGGAGGCGGTGTAGGACTGGCCAGAGCACCGGGCGAGGGAGGCGGTGTAGGACTGGCCGGAGCACCGGGCGAGGGAGGCGGTGTAGGACTGGCCGGAGCACCGGGCGAGGGAGGCGGTGTAGGACTGGCCGGAGCACCGGGCGAGGGAGGCGGTGTAGGACTGGCCGGAGCACCGGGCGAGGGAGGCGGTGTAGGACTGGCCGGAGCACCGGGCGAGGGAGGCGGTGTAGGACTGGCCGGAGCACCGGGCGAGGGAGGCGGTGTAGGACTGGCCGGAGCACCGGGCGAGGGAGGCGGTGTAGGACTGGCCGGAGCACCGGGCGAGGGAGGCGGTGTAGGACTGGCCGGAGCACCGGGCGAGGGAGGCGGTGTAGGACTGGCCGGAGCACCGGGCGAGGGAGGCGGTGTAGGACTGGCCGGAGCACCGGGCGAGGGAGGCGGTGTAGGACTGGCCGGAGCACCGGGCGAGGGAGGCGGTGTAGGACTGGCCGGAGCACCGGGCGAGGGAGGCGGTGTAGGACTGGCCGGAGCACCGGGCGAGGGAGGCGGTGTAGGACTGGCCGGAGCACCGGGCGAGGGAGGCGGTGTAGGACTGGCCGGAGCACCGGGCGAGGGAGGCGGTGTAGGACTGGCCGGAGCACCGGGCGAGGGAGGCGGTGTAGGACTGGCCGGAGCACCGGGCGAGGGAGGCGGTGTAGGACTGGCCGGAGCACCGGGCGAGGGAGGCGGTGTAGGACTGGCCGGAGCACCGGGCGAGGGAGGCGGTGTAGGACTGGCCGGAGCACCGGGCGAGGGAGGCGGTGTAGGACTGGCCGGAGCACCGGGCGAGGGAGGCGGTGTAGGACTGGCCGGAGCACCGGGCGAGGGAGGCGGTGTAGGACTGGCCGGAGCACCGGGCGAGGGAGGCGGTGTAGGACTGGCCGGAGCACCGGGCGAGGGAGGCGGTGTAGGACTGGCCGGAGCACCGGGCGAGGGAGGCGGTGTAGGACTGGCCGGAGCACCGGGCGAGGGAGGCGGTGTAGGACTGGCCGGAGCACCGGGCGAGGGAGGCGGTGTAGGACTGGCCGGAGCACCGGGCGAGGGAGGCGGTGTAGGACTGGCCGGAGCACCGGGCGAGGGAGGCGGTGTAGGACTGGCCGGAGCACCGGGCGAGGGAGGCGGTGTAGGACTGGCCGGAGCACCGGGCGAGGGAGGCGGTGTAGGACTGGCCGGAGCACCGGGCGAGGGAGGCGGTGTAGGACTGGCCGGAGCACCGGGCGAGGGAGGCGGTGTAGGACTGGCCGGAGCACCGGGCGAGGGAGGCGGTGTAGGACTGGCCGGAGCACCGGGCGAGGGAGGGGGTGTAGGACTGGCCCGAGCACCGGGCGAGGGAGGCGGTGTAGGACTGGCCGGAGCACCGGGCGAGGGAGGCGGTGTAGGACTGGCCGGAGCACCGGGCGAGGGAGGCGGTGTAGGACTGGCCGGAGCACCGGGCGAGGGAGGCGGTGTAGGACTGGCCGGAGCACCGGGCGAGGGAGGCGGTGTAGGACTGGCCGGTGCACCGGGCGAGGGAGGCGGTGTAGGACTGGCCGGAGCACCGGGCGAGGGAGGCGGTGTAGGACTGGCCGGAGCACCGGGCGAGGGAGGCGGTGTAGGACTGGCCGGAGCACCGGGCGAGGGAGGCGGTGTAGGACTGGCCGGAGCACCGGGCGAGGGAGGCGGTGTAGGACTGGCCGGAGCACCGGGCGAGGGAGGCGGTGTAGGACTGGCCGGAGCACCGGGCGAAGGATGCGGTGTAGGACTGGCCGGAGCACCGGGCGAGGGAGGCGGTGTAGGACTGGCCGGAGCACCGGGCGAGGGAGGCGGTGTAGGACTGGCCAGAGCACCGGGCGAGGGAGGCGGTGTAGGACTGGCCGGAGCACCGGGCGAGGGAGGCGGTGTAGGACTGGCCAGAGCACCGGGCGAGGGAGGCGGTGTAGGACTGGCCAGAGCACCGGGCGAGGGAGGCGGTGTAGGACTGGCCAGAGCACCGGGCGAGGGAGGCGGTGTAGGACTGGCCAGAGCACCGGGCGAGGGAGGCGGTGTAGGACTGGCCAGAGCACCGGGCGAGGGAGGCGGTGTAGGACTGGCCAGAGCACCGGGCGAGGGAGGCGGTGTAGGACTGGCCAGAGCACCGGGCGAGGGAGGCGGTGTAGGACTGGCCAGAGCACCGGGCGAGGGAGGCGGTGTAGGACTGGCCAGAGCACCGGGCGAGGGAGGCGGTGTAGGACTGGCCAGAGCACCGGGCGAGGGAGGCGGTGTAGGACTGGCCAGAGCACCGGGCGAGGGAGGCGGTGTAGGACTGGCCAGAGCACCGGGCGAGGGAGGCGGTGTAGGACTGGCCAGAGCACCGGGCGAGGGAGGCGGTGTAGGACTGGCCAGAGCACCGGGCGAGGGAGGCGGTGTAGGACTGGCCAGAGCACCGGGCGAGGGAGGCGGTGTAGGACTGGCCAGAGCACCGGGCGAGGGAGGCGGTGTAGGACTGGCCAGAGCACCGGGCGAGGGAGGCGGTGTAGGACTGGCCAGAGCACCGGGCGAGGGAGGCGGTGTAGGACTGGCCAGAGCACCGGGCGAGGGAGGCGGTGTAGGACTGGCCAGAGCACCGGGCGAGGGAGGCGGTGTAGGACTGGCCAGAGCACCGGGCGAGGGAGGCGGTGTAGGACTGGCCAGAGCACCGGGCGAGGGAGGCGGTGTAGGACTGGCCAGAGCACCGGGCGAGGGAGGCGGTGTAGGACTGGCCAGAGCACCGGGCGAGGGAGGCGGTGTAGGACTGGCCAGAGCACCGGGCGAGGGAGGCGGTGTAGGACTGGCCAGAGCACCGGGCGAGGGAGGCGGTGTAGGACTGGCCAGAGCACCGGGCGAGGGAGGCGGTGTAGGACTGGCCAGAGCACCGGGCGAGGGAGGCGGTGTAGGACTGGCCAGAGCACCGGGCGAGGGAGGCGGTGTAGGACTGGCCAGAGCACCGGGCGAGGGAGGCGGTGTAGGACTGGCCAGAGCACCGGGCGAGGGAGGCGGTGTAGGACTGGCCAGAGCACCGGGCGAGGGAGGCGGTGTAGGACTGGCCAGAGCACCGGGCGAGGGAGGCGGTGTAGGACTGGCCAGAGCACCGGGCGAGGGAGGCGGTGTAGGACTGGCCAGAGCACCGGGCGAGGGAGGCGGTGTAGGACTGGCCAGAGCACCGGGCGAGGGAGGCGGTGTAGGACTGGCCAGAGCACCGGGCGAGGGAGGCGGTGTAGGACTGGCCAGAGCACCGGGCGAGGGAGGCGGTGTAGGACTGGCCAGAGCACCGGGCGAGGGAGGCGGTGTAGGACTGGCCAGAGCACCGGGCGAGGGAGGCGGTGTAGGACTGGCCAGAGCACCGGGCGAGGGAGGCGGTGTAGGACTGGCCAGAGCACCGGGCGAGGGAGGCGGTGTAGGACTGGCCAGAGCACCGGGCGAGGGAGGCGGTGTAGGACTGGCCAGAGCACCGGGCGAGGGAGGCGGTGTAGGACTGGCCAGAGCACCGGGCGAGGGAGGCGGTGTAGGACTGGCCAGAGCACCGGGCGAGGGAGGCGGTGTAGGACTGGCCAGAGCACCGGGCGAGGGAGGCGGTGTAGGACTGGCCAGAGCACCGGGCGAGGGAGGCGGTGTAGGACTGGCCAGAGCACCGGGCGAGGGAGGCGGTGTAGGACTGGCCAGAGCACCGGGCGAGGGAGGCGGTGTAGGACTGGCCAGAGCACCGGGCGAGGGAGGCGGTGTAGGACTGGCCAGAGCACCGGGCGAGGGAGGCGGTGTAGGACTGGCCAGAGCACCGGGCGAGGGAGGCGGTGTAGGACTGGCCAGAGCACCGGGCGAGGGAGGCGGTGTAGGACTGGCCAGAGCACCGGGCGAGGGAGGCGGTGTAGGACTGGCCAGAGCACCGGGCGAGGGAGGCGGTGTAGGACTGGCCAGAGCACCGGGCGAGGGAGGCGGTGTAGGACTGGCCAGAGCACCGGGCGAGGGAGGCGGTGTAGGACTGGCCAGAGCACCGGGCGAGGGAGGCGGTGTAGGACTGGCCAGAGCACCGGGCGAGGGAGGCGGTGTAGGACTGGCCAGAGCACCGGGCGAGGGAGGCGGTGTAGGACTGGCCAGAGCACCGGGCGAGGGAGGCGGTGTAGGACTGGCCAGAGCACCGGGCGAGGGAGGCGGTGTAGGACTGGCCAGAGCACCGGGCGAGGGAGGTGGTCTAGGCTTGGACAGAGCACTGGGGAAGGAGGCAGTCTACGACTAGCCAGACAGCGGGACGATGGAGTTGGTCTAGCCCGCGTGCCAGGCAAAGGAGGCGGTCTAGGACTGGACGATGCATAGGGCAAGGGAGGTGGTCTAGCCAGAGCATCGGGCGTGGGAGGCGAACTAGGTCTGACCAGTGTGTCGGGGCGAGGGAGGCGGTTTAGGACTGGCCGAAGAGTGGGGCGAGGGAGGTGGTCTAGCCCGAGCGTCGGGTGAGGGAGGCAGTCTAGGCCTAGCCAGAGTGCCGTGTTAGAGAGGCAGTGTAGGACTGGTCGGGGTGAGGGAAGTGGTCTAGGACTGGCCGAGTGCTGGGCAAGGGAGGCAGTTTAGGCCCGGCCGGAGCATCGGGCGAGAGAGGCGGTGTGCGACTGGCTGGAGCGCCGGGCAAGGGAGGTGATGTAAGACTGGCTGGAGCGCCGGGAAAGGGAGATGATGTAAGACTGGCTGGAGCGCCGGGAAAGGGAGGTGATGTAAGACTGGCTGGAGCGCCGGGAAAGGGAGGTGATGTAAGACTGGCTGGAGCGCCGGGAAAGGGAGGTGATGTAAGACTGGCTGGAGCGCCGGGAAAGGGAGGTGATGTAAGACTGGCTGGAGCGCCGGGAAAGGGAGGTGATGTAAGACTGGCTGGAGCGCCGGGAAAGGGAGGTGATGTAAGACTGGCTGGAGCGCCGGGAAAGGGAGGTGATGTAAGACTGGCTGGAGCGCCGGGAAAGGGAGGTGATGTAAGACTGGCTGGAGCGCCGGGAAAGGGAGGTGATGTAAGACTGGCTGGAGCGCCGGGAAAGGGAGGTGATGTAAGACTGGCTGGAGCGCCGGGAAAGGGAGGTGATGTAAGACTGGCTGGAGCGCCGGGAAAGGGAGGTGATGTAAGACTGGCTGGAGCGCCGGGAAAGGGAGGTGATGTAAGACTGGCTGGAGCGCCGGGAAAGGGAGGTGATGTAAGACTGGCTGGAGCGCCGGGAAAGGGAGGTGATGTAAGACTGGCTGGAGCGCCGGGAAAGGGAGGTGATGTAAGACTGGCTGGAGCGCCGGGAAAGGGAGGTGATGTAAGACTGGCTGGAGCGCCGGGAAAGGGAGGTGATGTAAGACTGGCTGGAGCGCCGGGAAAGGGAGGTGATGTAAGACTGGCTGGAGCGCCGGGAAAGGGAGGTGATGTAAGACTGGCTGGAGCGCCGGGAAAGGGAGGTGATGTAAGACTGGCTGGAGCGCCGGTAAAGGGAGGTGATTTAAGACTGGCTCGAGCGCCGGGCAAAGGAGGTGATGTAGGACTTGCTGGAGCGCCGGGCAAAGGAGGTGATGTAGGACTGGCCAGAGCACCAGGTAAGGGAGGAAGTCTAGGACTTGCCGAAGCGCCAGGCAAGAGAGGACACATAGGACTGGCTGGAGCATGGAGCAAGGAAGGCGATCTAGGACTGGCCGGAGCGCCAGGCGAGGGAAGTGGTCTAGGACAGGCCAAAGCACGGGGCGAGAGAGGTGGTCTAGGACGAGTGCCAGGCGAGGGAGGCGATCTAGGACTGGCTGGGGCACCGGACAAGGGAGGCGGTCTAGGACTGGCCAGAGCGCAGGGCAAGGAAGACGACATAGGACTGGCCGGAGCATGGAGCGAGGGAGGCAGTTTAGGATTGGTCGAAGCGCCGAGTGAGGGAAGCGACATAGGACTGGTAAAACACCGGGCGAGGGAGGCGGTCTAGTACTGATCGGAGAGCTAGAGAACAGAACTAGGGAGGCGATCTAGGACTGGCCGGAGAGTGGGGCGAGGGAGGTGGTCTAGGCCTGGCTGGAGAGCGAGAGAGGAGGTCTAGGACTAGCCGAAGCGTTAGGCGAGGGATGTTATCTAGCCCAAACGTCAGGTGAAGGAGGTGGCCTAGGCTTGCCCGAAGCACCAGGCGAAAAAGGCGGTCTAGGACTGGCCGGAGTGTTGGGAGCGAGGGAGGTTGTCTAGAACTGGCTGGAGCACCGGGTGAGGGAGGCAGTCTTAGACTGGCCGGAGTACAGGGTGAGGGAAGCGGTCTAGGCCTAGCCTGAGTATGGGGCCAGGGAGGTGGTCTAGGCTTGGCCAGAATGCTGGGTGAGGAAGGCGATCCAGGACTGGCTGGAGGGAGAGGAAGGTGGTCTAGGCCGAGCGACAGGCTAGTTAAGCGGACGAGGCCCAGCCGGAGGGCGAAGCAAAGGAGGCGGTCTACGATTGGCCGGAGTATGGGGCGAGGAAGGCGCTCAAGGCTTAGCCGGAGCGTCGGGCGAGGGAGGCGGTCTAGGACTGGTCGGAGTGTCGGGCGAGGGAGGCGGTCTAGGACTGGTCGGAGTGTCGGGCAAGGGAGGCGGTCTAGGACTGGTCGGAGTGTCAGGCGAGGGAGGCGGTCTAGGACTGGTCGGAGCGTCGGGCGAGGGAGGCGGTCTAGGACTGGTCGGAGCGTCGGGCGAGGGAGGCGGTCTAGGATTGGCCAGAGTGCAGGGCGAGGGAGGCGGTCTTGGATTGGCCAGAGTGCAGGGCGAGGGAGGCGGTCTTGGATTGGCCAGAGTGCAGGGCGAGGGAGGCGGTCTTGGATTGGCCAGAGTGCAGGGCGAGGGAGGCGGTCTAGGACTGCCTTAGCGCCAGGCGAGGGACTGGCCAAAAAGGGTGAGTGAGGACGGTGACAGGAACTGCCTTGAGGGTGACAATACTTGATATCGGGGCCACATACATTTCCACAATTCCATAACATAGACCATTGCTGACCACTAATAACATAGATGTGATATATTATGATTATCATGGAATTATCTGTGTGGACTACAGGTCCCAGCACAGCTCTGGTGACATCTGGCATTATACACATTATATACATTGTCAGTGTCGCCGCACACATCCATAGTGTACACGGGTGTCAGTACTTACCTGCGGTAGGTGCAGCAGCAGTATGACGCCCAGCAGAGCGGACAGCTCCATTTCAGCTGTCAATCACGACAGTCAAGACAAGCGGCCGGGCCGGGGTTTCATGTAGGCAGAGCCGCACTAATGTGTCAACAATAAGAATGGCTCCTTTCTGCGATCTTCACTTCCTGTCGGCCGATGCCTCCCTGTAAGGAGGCGGAGGACAGGCCGGCAGCTCCCGGATTTCCGTCTGACACCGATGTGCCCGGGGCTAGGACACCGCTGAGACCGGAGCAGTCAGTCCAGTTCCCGGAGCCTCCTACCGGGATCTGCGTAGCAACAAGTGACGCGTAGCCGTGGACGCCTTGGGGTTTTCGGCGCATGCGCGGCTGGATTACGTAGCATTCCCTGGCGTTGGCCATTGAACTTTCGGTCACGAGTTATAATTTCCGTGTCAGTGAAAAGTTGTGTCACGTCCCGAGGAAAAAACACCACACAAGATTTGTCTGAGGAGGTGGACACAGCCTATTAGCCTGGAGTCACACGTCAAGTTTTTGTTTTTAGCTAAATCCAGGTTATATAGGAAAGCTCCCCAGATAGCCATTTATAAAGAAAGGAGTGAGCCCAGTCATCAAGGGCTGGGGCCGGAATTATGGCGGGAATAGAAAGGGAACAAAACGTTTAGAGGAACTAAAATACAAAATTTGCACTTTTTGGCTGTTTTTACCCCTGCTCCAGCTACTCATACATTAAACCAGGGATGGGGAACCTTTTTACTGCCGGGGGCCATATGGAATTTTCTACCACCCTTCAGGGGCCGCACAAAATGATCAACTTGAAAAATACCCTGCTATATAAGGTCAAACAATTAATTAACTCACCCTACTATGATGGCTGGAGCTCTGATGTTTGGTGATATTGATCTTGTTTTTTCACAACTGCTTTTCCAGGTTTGTCTCGGTCCGGAGACACTGGGGCGCATACACATCGCAGGAGACACTGGGGCGCATACACATCGCAGGAGACACTGGGGCGCATACACATCGCAGGAGACACTGGGGCGCATACACATCGCAGGAGACACTGGGGCGCATACACATCGCAGGAGACACTGGGGCGCATACACATCGCAGGAGACACTGGGGCGCATACACATCGCAGGAGACACGGGGGCGCATACACATCGCAGGAGACACTGGGGCGCATACACATCGCAGGAGACACTGGGGCGCATACACATCGCAGAAGACAATGGGGTGCATATACATCGCAGAAGACAATGGGGAGCATACACATCGCAGGAGGCACTGGGGCGCATACACATCGCAGGAGACACTGGGGCGCATGTACATCGCAGAAGACAATGGGGCGCATATACATCGCAGGAGACACTGGGGCGCATATACATCGCAGGAGACACTGGGGCGCATATACATCGCAGGAGACACTGGGGCGCATATACATCGCAGGAGACACTGGGGCGCATATACATCGCAGGAGACACTGGGGCGCATATACATCGCAGGAGACACTGGGGCGCATATACATCGCAGGAGACACTGGGGCGCATATACATCGCAGGAGACACTGGGGTGCATATACATCGGAGGAGGCACTGGGGCACATATACATCGCAGGAGGCACTGGGGCGCATATACATCGCAGGAGGCACTGGGGCGCATATACATCGCAGGAGGCACTGGGGCGCATATACATCGCAGGAGGCACTGGGGCGCATATACATCGCAGGAGGCACTGGGGCGCATATACATCGCAGGAGGCACTGGGGTGCATATACATCGCAGGAGGCACTGGGGCGCATATACATCGCAGGAGGCACTGGGGCGCATAAATTACAGGAAACACTGGGGGTACACAGGAGGGGCTGGTGTGCATACATCACAGGAGGGACTGGAGCATATATATATATCACAGGAGGGGCGTACACATCACAGGAGATGCTGGGGCACTGGCATAGACAGCACTAGGTGGCACAACAGAGAGCACTAGGAGGCAGCACGGAAAGCATTAGGTGGCAGCACGGAAAGCATTAGGTGGCAGGACGGACAGCAGTGGGGGTTACACACAGCACGGGGGGTAGAGAGGGGAGGAGTCATAGCACAAGTCCAGGAGGTATGTACAGCAGGGACGCCGGTAAATCTGCTGCACCCCTTCTGTGACTGGAGAGCAGAGCGCTGCTTACCCCGCCCACAAGGTAAGCCCTGAGCACGCTATCACAGGCAAGGATAGAGCCTAGAATGTACGGGCTGCAATCAGGATCTGGAAGGAGCCCGTACATTCTAGCATCTACCCAGAGTGCGTGCGCTTACTTGCATCATGCAGTGGGATTTAAAGGGCCGGAGGCCAGCAAAAATCGACAATGCCGCTTGAGCACTGCGGTTCCTGGGAATGTGCCCTGGGGCCGCAGAAAAAGTCATCATGGGCCGGAGGTTCCCCACCTCTGCTTTAAAGGGAACCTGTCATCAGAAATTTTGCTTTAAACCTAAATATTTCCCCCTCTGCAGCTCCTGGGCTGCATTCTAGCAAGGTTCCTGTTGGTTTTTTGCTCCCTTTTAGACCAAATATAATACTTTATAAAGGTGTACCTTTTGGGATGCTAATTTTCTAAATCGTCCATGGGGGCGGGCTCTCTGGGGTCCGTTATGGCCATCCTGCCAATTTACGCCGTCCCCCAACGCAGCATTTCATACTTCCAGGATGCCGCCCAGTGAGCCCGTGGTCCGGCGCATGCGCAGTGCCACTGTAGCGGGACTGTGCACTGCGTGCACAGTGTGACCGCTGATGACGTTTGCGCAGGCACGAGAATGGGCGGCGCTGTGTTGTCATCGCAAGTGCCCGCGCTTTCCCCTCTGCCTCCAGCGTTCTGCGCAAGCGCTGGCCAGATGACCACACGTCCCCTCTTACCCATCTTTCCCTGTAGCAGGAAATAGATGGGAGGATCGGAGCAGGACACCACCGGTTACGGCCAGCGCTTGCGCAGAACGCTGGAGGCAGAGAGGAAAGCGCGTGCACTAGATTATGGGTGGGCACTTGCAATGATAATCACAGCGCCGCCCATAATCTCGTTGGGGGACGTCGTAAATCGGCAGGATGGACATAACGGACCCCAGAGAGCCCGCCCCATGGACGATTTAGAAAATTAGCATCCCAAAAGGTACACCTTTATAAAGTATTATATTTGGTCTAAAAGGGAGCAAAAAACCAACAGGAACCTTGCTAGAATGCAGCCCAGGAGCTGCAGAGGGGGAAACATTTAGGTTTAAAGCAAAATTTCTGATGACAGGTTCCCTTTAAGCATTCGGTCAAGACTGGGCGTGATGAGGCAGGACTGACAAATTCATCAGGATGTACACCACAACAGTGACTGGACGATACACTAGGTACTGACTGGAGCTCTACAACTGACAGCGGTGAATGGCAGCTGAAAAAGGTGCCAAATTCATTAACCCCTTCACCCCCGAGCGACTGTCCATTTTTCAGTGGTTTGGTGTTTTTTTTGCTCCCCTTCTTCCGAGAGCCATACAATTTTTATTTTTCCATCAATCTCGCCATGTGAGGCGTTTTTTTGTGGGACAAATTATGCTTTTTAATGAAACCATGAGTTTTACCATATAGTGTACTGGAAAACAGCAAAAAAAATTCCAAGTGCAGAAAAATTGCAAAAAAAAGTGCAATTTCAGTTGTTTTGGGGATATTGTATTCATGTTATTAATAATAATAATAATAATAATAATATTTAAACATTAATAAATTTACTTTTATCTAAGGGGGTTAAAAAAAATTCTCAAGTTTGTCCAAAAAAAGTGGCGCACTTTTTGCGCCATTTTCCGAATCACGTAGCGTTCTCATTTTTCGGGATCTGGGGCTCGAGCTAATGGTACCATTTTTGCGCAGATGCTATGTTGTTATTGCATTTTGCGCCGACCAAAAAAAACATAATTTTGGCGTTTGGTAAGTGTCATGGCGGCAAAAATATTCCAATCAGATTAATTGACTTCATATTTTGATAGATCGAGCATTTCTGAATGCGGTGATATCAAATGTGTATATTTATTTTTTAACCCTTTAATTTTCAATGGGGCAAAACTTTTAGGTTTTTTTCAACTTTTTTTTTTTATTTTACTTGCTCACCTAGGGGACTATAATGATCAGCAGTCTGATCGCTTGTTCATTTCTGTAGATCACAGCTGCACATATCTAATCTGCTGAAATGCTGCTCTCCACTCACATACGGCGTTCTGCCGGCAATAAGAGGAAGTGACTCATGATAGCTACAGGAGTCATCACATGACCCTGTGCTACCATGGCAACCATTGGTTCCAAGTGATCACCTCACGTGACTTCTGATGATGACGGGTGAGTGCGCGCTTACTGCAGCGGCCATTTACATCGCGCTGTTACATTTTCACATCGTGATCTAAGGAGTTAACAGGCGTGGGTGGATTGCGGATCCACTCGCGCCTGGGAGGCACACATGTCAGCTGTTCAAATCAACAGACATGTGCGTGGATTGCCGCAGACTCACCGCAGTAACCGGCGGTGATTACACAGACTCGATCCATGACATACCCAGTATGTCATGTGTTGTGGAGTGGTTGAGAAGCAAAAAAAATTTGCAATATGTGTCTTTTTACCCAACTGCTTCAAGCTACTCATACTTTTTTAAAAATTGAAAGAGTTCGGTCAAGACTGGTCATGATGAGGCTAACCTAGTGTATAGTCCACAACAGTGACTGGATACACTAGGTCCTAACTGGAGCACTATAATTGTCAGAAGTTGGTTGGCAGCTGAAAGAAGCGCTACATTTATTAAGAGGCAAACAGTCCAGCGTGTCTTTCTCCACTACCTGAAAAACCCGTTTTCAATCCCCATGTTTGCCCCTGTTAAAATAAAAAACCTTCAATAGAGGCGCCGTTCCAGTGGTGCTGGCACTCGGTCTCTCGTAGCTCACGTGAGGTTGTGACGTCCTGTGAGCCGCACAGCCACTCACCCCCGCCATCTCTCTCCCCACCTTCAGACGTATGAGTAATGAAAAGGAAGATGGAGCTGTGGCTGCCACTCACTTCATTCTGATGATTGATACGACTGAAGGTGGGAAGTTAGGAGGCGGTGATTGGGCGCAGGACATCACAACCTCACTTCAGCACCAAGGAGAGCGAGCGCCAGCACCACTGGAATTGTATCGACATGGGAGGGGAGTATAAGCATTTTTCTTTTATTAGGCCAAACATTGGGAAGGAGAAGTGGTTGTCCTAGTATTGGACAACCTCTTTAAAATATTAAAGGAATTTTCCACGAGTTTTGTATTTTTCTCTTATGGGACTAAAAACTTGCTGGCAAGTAATTCCTAATTATCTGTACTGCCTAGCACCGATTTCTACCACCTCAGAGCAGTCATAGACCATACCCTGCCGGAGATTCTGTAGCTTCTGTTGATGTTACATCGTCAGAGCAGCTTCTTCTCTCCTGCTCTGTTGATAAGTCTTCACTGCGGACTGACAGCCGGCTTCCCAGTGCCTAACTGCTCTCAATCAGCATGACATTGGCAGTGACGCCCCATCGACAGAGCGCATCGAAGCAGCTCTACTGATGTATGGTCAAATGAAGCAGCAGAATCACCGGCAGCAGTGGTGCAGAGGAGAACAGATCGGTAAGATATTATAAGTAAAAATACAAAAGTCTCATATAACTTCTTTAATGTTTAAGAAGAAAAAAACTTTATGGTATAAAATTTAAAAAATTATCAAAATAATTCTGATATATTCAACTTTTAAACATCAGTTGTCATGAGGGGGAGGGGTGGAGTTGGTGCACACCTCTTAATGAATCAAGCTTAACGTAAAAGTAGCGTGCATCTCCATGAGCTTCGCCCACAAATCTTACTCTAGTAAGAGACTGGAGTATGAATTGTGGCGCCAGGTACACTATAACTCGTCATAAATTGGACAAGTGGGCATCACCATGACCTGTCCCATCCCAGCTCTGCCCATTTTGACCAAGCTAGCAAAAGACTGCCATGAGAACGCCAAAAGTTGTGACATTTTTGCTAGTTTTCAAACAGTTTTACTAGAGATTTGTCATAAACACGAAGGTGAATCAAGGCCCAAGTGTAGCGCTATCTCACATTACGACAGCAGTAAATACGGGTGGGATCTGCCACGTCTCTGATGTCACTACTCCCCTTCTGGATGGTTGCAAAAGGAGGGTGAGGATATAGCTTAGGTTCACGGAGCAGAGCCATCTTGTTGGTGACTACTAGTAATTGGCAGTCCGGCTCTTTTTGGTGATCTTGCTCACATGACTCCGTTGACCAAAAAGGAGCCAGATCTTTTGGATCCTAAATGGATCCTTATTAAATAGGAGTTATGTAACACAAAATAGTTAATGAATAACATTTGCCACATGTCTACTGCACATCAGTGCAATTTTTAAAACATAACTTTATTTTTTATTAGGAAGTAAAAAGGGTTAAAAGTTAATCAGCAATTTCTAATTTTTCCACCAAAATTTACAAAACCATTTTTTTTTTAGGGACCACATTAGATTTGAAGTGATTCTGAAGGGACAATATGACAGAAAATACCCAAGTGTGACACAATTCTAAAAATTGCACACTTCAAAGTGCTCAAAACCATATTCAGGGTCTGTGTGCACTGGGAAAATGTGTTTCTAAAGCAAAATATGCAGCCTCTGTCAGAATTCCGCACCTTCAGCAAAAAAGCGCACCAAAGTCCGCATGCGGTTTTACCGCAGGTTTGGTGCGGATTTTCCGCGATTTTGTACCTGCGGTTTTTAACCATTTATCAATGGCAAAACCGCTGCAAAACCTGTAGGAAAAACAAAACCACAGTGTGCGCACAGCATTTTAGATTTCTCATAGATTTTGCTGGGGAAGGACTGCATGAACATTATGAACAAAAACCATACCTTTTCTGCATCAAAAACCGAGGGAAAAAATGCAGTATGTGCACAGGGCCTTAAGTTTATTAACCCCTTCAGCCCCCAGCCTGTTTTCACCTTAAAGACCCAGCCATTTTTTGCAATTTTGACCAGTGTCACTTTGACAGGTTATAACTGAATAGGATAACTGAAGTGAGCACTAATATATATATATTATGAGTGCAAGCCAAAAATACATACTATATATAAGAATAAAGCTGCACATCAAACTTAGATAATGGTATAATGCCTCAAGCATATGGAAAAAATTGGAATATACAATGAAAAATGCTACTTGCTAATTTGAACATGTGAATAATGAATTGCATACCTGCCATGAATATTAGGAAAAAGGAGATATTTAGCAATCGCATTGATCAATGTAACTGAGCCCCAAGGCCTCGTCAAGGCATATCTCTATATTGGGGTCCGTAGCTCTGCGACCCTAACTGTGTGTCATCTCATTGCAATTAAAAACTGCTATGGGTGGAGAGGGGTAACTAAGGACTTTCTTATATTGCACTCATAAAATATATATATATTAGTGCTCACTTCAGTTATCCTATTCAGTTATATGTAGTTTTTTTCTGAATGTGAACACAGCTCCGCCCCTTTCGGCCATGTTTTTTCCATCTCCTATATAAGAAAGTCCTTAGTTACCCCTCTCCACCCATAGCAGTTTTTAATTGCAATGAGATGACACACAGTTAGGGTCACAGAGCTAGGGACCCCAATATAGAGATATGCCTTGACGAGGCCTTGGGGCTCAGTTACATTGATCAATGCGATTGCTAAATATCTCCTTTTTCCTAATATTCATGGCAGGTATGCAATTCATTATTCACATGTTCAAATTAGCAAGTAGCATTTTTCATTGTATATTCCAATTTTTTCCATATGCTTGAGGCATTATACCATTATCTAACTTTGACAGGTTATAACTCTGGAACACTTCAACGGATCCTGGCTATTCTGAAATTGTTTTTTCGTGACATATTGTACTTCATGTCAGTGGTAAATTTAGGCCGATATGTTTTGCGTTTGTGAAAATTTCGGAAATTTGGCGAAAAGTTTGAAAATTTTGCAATTTTCAAAATTTGAAATTTTATGCCCATAAATCTGAGAGATATGTCACACAAAATAGTTACTAAATAACATTTCCCACTTGTCTGCTTTACACCAGCGCACTTTTTGAAAAAAAAAAATCCGTTAGGAAGTTAGAAGGGTTCAAAGTTCATCAGCAATTTCTCATTTTTCCAACAAAATTTACAAAAAAAATTTTTTAGGTACCACATTACATTTGGAGTGATTTGAGAAACCTAGGCGACAGAAAATACCCAAAAGTGACCCCATTCTAAAATCTGCACCCCTCACTCTGCTCAAAACCACATCCAAGAAGTTTATTAACCTTTTAGGAGCTTCACAGCAACCAAAGCAATGTAGAAGAAAAAAATGAAAATTTTACTTTAACACAAAAATGTTACTTTAGCCATAAAAATTAGTATTTTCACAAGGGTATCAGGAAAAATGCATCATAAAATGTATTGTGCATTTTCTACTGAGTACGCAGATACCTCATATGTGGTGGAAATCAAATGTTTGGGCACACGGCAGGACTCGGAAGGCAAGGAGCGCCATATGAATTTTTGAGTGCAAAATTAGCTGCACTCATTAGCGGACGCCATGTCGGGTTTGAAGACTCCCTGAGGTGCCTAAACAATGGAGCTCCCCCATAAGTGACCCCATTTTGGAAACTAGAGCCCTCAAATAATTTTTCTAGATGTTTGATGTGCACTTTGAACCCCTGGGGGCTTCACAGAAGTTTATAACGTTGAGCCGTGAAAAGAAAAAAAAAATTTTTTACCACAAAACTGTTGCTTCAACCAGGTAGCTTTTTTATCACAAGGGTATCAGGAAAAAATGCACCATAAAATGTATGGTGCATTTTCTCCTGAGTACGCAGATACCTCATATGTGGTGGAAATCAAATGTTTGGGCACACAGCAGGACTCGGAAGGCAAGGAGCGCCATTTCACAGCAAAATTGGTTGGAATTATTAGCGGACGCCATGTTGCGTTTGGAGACCTCCCTGAAGTGCCTAAACAATGGAGCTCCCCCACAATTGACCCCATTTTGGAAACTAGACCCCTCATGGAATTTATCTAGCTGTTTAGTGAGCACTTTGAACCCCTGGAGGCTTCACAAACGTTTGTAATGTTCAGCCGTGAAAATATTTTATTCTTTTTTTTACCACAAAATTGTTTTTTCAAACAGGTAGCTTTTTTTTCACAAGGGTATCAGGAAAAAATGCACCATAAAATGTATTGTGCAATATCTCCTGAGTACGCAGATACCTCATATGTGGTGGAAATCAATTGTTTGGGCGTACGGCGGGGCTCAGAAGAGAAGGAGTGCCATTTCACAGTACAATTGATTGGAATTATTAGCAGACACCATGTTGCATTTGGAGACCCCCTGAGGTGCCTAAACAATGGAGCTCCCCCACATGTGATCCCATATTGGAAACTAGACCCCCCCCCATACAAAGAAATTAGTTTGGCGAAATAAAAAATACAGACATGAATTAAAAAAAAAAAATATGAGCGCCTGCCACTAAGACCAGTGCCAAACGTGAGAGCAATGCACGAGTCTCGCATCGCATCATCCACTGCAGTCTGGAAGCGAGCAACTGCGCTGGATAATGCGATGCGAGAGGGCGGGGCGGCAGATGAGAAAGGGCGCAGCGGATGGAAGATGGGAAAGGGCGCAGCGGGTGGAGGAGCGGCAGAGGATGGGAAAGGGCGCAGCGGATGGATGATGGGAAATGGCGCAGCGGATGGAGGAGCGGCGGAGGATGGGGATACCTACCTTACAGGATGGATCTAGGCAGCAGGATCACAGCAGACAGAAGAGGCAGCAGATGAAGGAGGCAACAGATTGAGGAGGGTGAGAGGGGGCAGTAGATGAAGAAAATGGGAGAGAGCAGGCAGCAGATCGGGGAGGGGGGCAGAGTCTGATGGGAGAGAGATGGCACATGGAGGAGGGTGGCCCCCAGAACATGGAGGGGGGAGGGTGGCTTGCAGCACATGTGAGGGGAGGGTGGCTTGCAGCACATTTGCTGCAAGCCACCCTCCCCCCACATGTGCTGCAAGCCACCCTCCCCCCACATGTGCTGCAAGCCACCCTTCCCCCACATGTGGGGGGAGGGTGGCTTGCAGCACATGGAGGGATAGGAGGTGTAGTGGCGATGGAGAAGGGGCAGCCGATGAAGGAGGCGGCGGCCGCCGATCGGGAACAGTGGGGGCCGATTCGGGGGCAGCAGCGGCTGAAAAAGGTGGGTGCGACGGCGGCGGGGACAGTGGCGAGCGTGGCGGCGGGGACAGTGGCGGCGGGGACAGCAGTGGATTGGGAGCGGTGGCAGGGACAGTGGCGAGCGTGAGGGCGGGGACAGCGGTGGATCGGGAGCAGCGGCGGGGACAGTGGCGAGCGTGGCGGCGGGGACAGTGGCGAGCGTGGCGGCGGTGGATCGGGAGCAGCGGCGGGGACAGTGGCGGCGAGGACAGCGGTGGATCGGGAGCAGCGGCGGGGACAGCAGTGGATCGGAAGCAGCGGCGGGGCGATCGGAGCCGCGGCGGGGCTGGCGGTGGCGGGCGGGGCGATCGGATACAGCGGCGGGGCTGGTGGTGGCGATCGGACCCGCGGAGGGGGGTGGCGGGTGGCGGGCGCTGTGGGCGGCGGGCAGGGCGATCGGAGACAGCGGCGGTGGCGGGCGGGGCGATCGGAGACAGCGGCGGGGCTGGCGGTGGCGGGTGGGGCGATCGGAGACAGCGGCGGGGCTGGCAGGGCGATCGGGGACAGGGGCGGGCGACGGGGGCAGCAACTTACCGATGGGCACCCGCAGAGACCGCTCTCCTCGGCTTCCAGGGACGGTCACAGGCCGGTCTCTCCAATCAGAGCTGGGGGCAGGTGAAGCACCGATCACCCAGCTCCAGCCAATGGCCAGTGCTACAGCAGCACTGATCAGGGCTGGATTTAAATGTTCCAGCCATTTTAAATGGCTGGAACATTACAGTGACTGTAATTGGCTGAGCGGCGTTTGTCAGACAATCACAGCCTCTGTAGGTTCGGGGAGGAGGCACCACCCCTCCTGAGGTCAGGCAGAGGTCCCCTCCTTCCCGAATCTACCGTTTAACCAAAGAAATTGGACTCCCCGGGGCTCCGGGACCGCGATTTCGCCATGACGTACTGGGTACGTCATGGGTCGTTTAGCACCATGTCACCGTGACGTACCCAGTACGTCAAAGGTCGTTAAGGGGTTAACCATTCAGGTGTTTAATAAACTAAAGCTATGTGGAAGGAAAAAATTAAAATTTTACTTTTTCCCCACAAAAATGTTACTTTAGCCCCAAATTTTCCATTTTTACAAGGGTAACAGGAAAAAATGCACCAAGCAATTTGTTGTGCAATTTCTTTTGAGTACACAGATTCCCTATATGTGGTGGAAAGTTATTGTTTGGGCACGACAGGGTTCGGAAGGGAAGCAATGACATTTTGAACGCAAAATTGGCTGGAATGGTTAGCGAATGCCATGTCACGTTTGGAGACCCCCTGAGGTGCCTGAACAGTGGAAACCACCCACAAGTGACCCCCTTTTGGAAACTAGATCCCTCAAGGAATTTATCCAGATGTGTAGTGAACACTTTCAATCTACAGGTGCTTCACAGAATTTTATAACATTGAGCCATGTTTTACCACAAAAACTACCTCAATTAGTATACATAAACACTTTTATTTAAACTTGTTAAAATTACTAAACATCCCACATTGTGAAAAATAACACGAAAAAAATCCCACGACCATGGGACAGCCACAATAATCTATTCCTATCAAGGGAACCAAAATTGTTAATTTATCAGAGCATCAGATTGATAATACTGCTAGAGGGATAATGTCTAGATGACCCTCAATCTCTCTTTCCTCTACCTGCCAATGGAGATATAACTTACGTTACACGCACCCTAAAGGTAAAGTGGTGCCCCCATTCCTCGGCGGCTTTCCCTCCTATGATATCCCTGACCTCCCTTCTTGTCAAGTAGGACCTATAGGGTCATATCATTGAACATCAGAGGAGACCAAAGAAAAATAAATCACTTATCTAAGATATATTGGGGTCATAGGTCCCTCAGCAGTATTTTTTCTCTTCTGTGATGATATCCAGGCTCTCCATGGTCCTCAACCCAGTAACTAAGAATGACCTATGATATACATCGGTGCGGAGAGATGTGTGCTGCAAAATAAGTAGACCTCTGACAGCCTTTGGCGATTGTGCCATTTATTAATCTCGTCTCCTGATGAACCCCAATCAATAAATGAGGAGAAACGCGTCGAGGCTTTGTCATTTTTAGTTACTGGGTTGAGGACCATGGAGAGCCTGGATATCATAGCTAGATAGGTAGAGGAAAGAGAGATTGAGGGTCATCTAGACATTATCCCTCTGGCAGTATTATCAATCTGATGCTCTGATAAATTAACAATTTTGGTTCCCTTGATAGGAATAAATTATTGTGGCTGTCTCATGGTCCTGTTTTTTTTTTCGTGTGTTATTTTTCACAATGTGGAATGTTTAGTAATTTTAACAAGCTTAAATAAAAGTGTTTTTATGTATACTAATTGAGGTAGTTTTTGAGGTAAAATATTAGATGCACTACCTTTTGTGAATTTGTATTTAAGTTTTGGCTAACATTGAGCCATGAAAATAAAAAAAAAAAATCTAATTTTTCCCCACAAAAAAAATGTTGATTTGACCCCTTTTTTTTATTTTCACAAGGGTAACAGGAGAAAATGCACATACAGTTTGCTGTTGCAATTTCTCCGGAGTATGCTTATACCCCATATGTGGTGAAAAACTGCTGTTTCGGCACACAGCAGGGCTCGGAAGGGAAGGAACGCCATTTGACTTTTTGAATGCAAAATTGGTTATATCTGTTAGCAGATGCCATGTCACATTTGCAGAGCACCTGATGTGCCTAAACAGTGGAACCCCCCCCCCCCCACCACACACACACCCAAGTACCCCCATTGTGGACACTAGAACTTTCAAGGAATTTAATTTTCCAAAAGGGTAAAAGGAGAAAATGCACCATACAGTTTGTTACTCAATTTCTACTACTTTTGAGGCACAATGCAATGCTCAGAAGGCACCTAATGCCATATTAGAGTGTATAGTTAGTTGGATGGTTAGGGGGTGCCATGTCACATTGATAGAGCTCCTTACATGCCAGAGAATCAGAGCCCCAGTAGAGTAATAAGTTACACCATTTTACAAACTGTACCCATCTAAGTGAGCATATTGACACCACACTTGTGTCACAATATTTTATACTATTAGGTGGTGAAGAAAAAATAACTGCATTTTTACCCTTAGTCCCAGATTTCCAATTTTCACAAGGAAAATAGGTAAAAAGAAAGGCCCTGTAATGTGTTACACAATTTCTCCTGAACGTAGTAATACCCCACATGTGACTGTACAGTACAGTTTGGCCACATGCAGGGCTCGGGAGGGAAGGAGCGTTTTGGAGCACAGATTTTCCTAACATAGTTTGCAGACTCAGTTTGCAGAGCCCCTAAGCGCCAGAACAGCAACAGAAACCCCCTCAAGTGACCTCATTTTCAAAATTACATCCCTCTGGGAGATCATCTATGAGTTTAGGGACAATTTTATCTCTGAAAAACACCCATAGAGTCAATTGCAGTGAATGCTGCAAAATTAGAAAATTGCAAATAAGCCCATGTAGTGCCTGTATATTGTGCCCAGCTTGTGTTTCTGGAGCAACACACCCTATAAATAAGCAAGCTCTCCTCACTACAGAAATGTCAAACGTGGATGTCAACTACGGTTTAGGCACATTGTGGTGCTCAGAAATGAAGGGAGGCAGTTGGATTTGGGAGCACAGATTTTGCTGGATTTCTTTTTGTGGGGGGGAACCATAGTGCTTTTCCAGAGCCTTTATTCTACAGTAATGTGGAAGCCCTCTATATTTCTGTTAACAGATGACTGATCTGAGTGGTGATGTTTTCTGTGGGTTGAGTTGAATGCTATTGCTGGCAATTTGGGATACAGAACATCTTGAATCAGGTCATATTTATCCTGTGCTCTATGCTGAGCACTTACATTGGGGTTTGCATCTATATTTCCGAAATACGACATTCAGTTGAAAACCCCAACAGATCCATTCACTATAATGAGGCAGCAAAGTTACTCTGGACTCTGTTTGCCCTCTAAGTGGTGGTGGTCTTTTCAAAGATGCACAAAACTGCTGTTGACCGCACTTTTATGCAGGCCTAAAAAGACGCTTAAAAAGATGGACACCGCAGAATCACAGGCCAGAGAGCAGTTCAAAGTAACTCCCTCTGCGTCACTACAGAGAATTTTCCATTAGACATTTTGTCTGAATCACGTTTTGCAGCGATTTAAACGTAATCTCCAGTTTAAGTGCTCAGTGTAGAGCACAGGATAAATGTGAGCTGTGCCTTACTATGATCTTTGGGAGGCATAATGAACAAATAAACAGCAGTTTAAGGGCTCGTGCGCACGTTGCGTTGTGTCACTGCAGAAAATTCTGCAGTGATTTGATAGCTCTTGTGCGATTCAAATCACTGCATAATGGATGCAGTGTTTCTGCAGAAAAAATGCCGATTTCATGCGCTCTGAATGCAGCCTCTCCCATGGACAGAGAGCTGCATCCAAAGCGCACGGAATAATTGACATGCTGCATTTTTAAACGTTTTGATTTTCTCAAATTTTTGACACTCAAATCGCTGCGTTCAAAAAAGCATCGTGCGCACGGATTATGCACAATATTCATAGACTTAAACGCATGAAAATACGCAATGTGCGCACATGCCCTAAGAATGTTTTATTTGTTTTTTATGCCGTTCATCTTGCGGTATAAATGATTCGGCGGATTTTTTATTATAGTGATACCAGATTTATATATTTTTTTAGGTTTGGCTACTATCACACTAAAAAACGCTTTTATATAAAATATTTTTTTTTTTTGCATCATTGAATTTTGTAGACTATAGTTTTTTATTTTCCTGCGGACAGAGTCATGCGAAGACTTGTTTCTTGGATGAGAATGGATTTTTAATAATACCATTTTGAGCTGTATAAAATTTTGAGATCGCTTTCTATTCCGCTCTTTGTAAGGCAGATTCAAGAAACAGCAATTCAGGAATTTTGTTTTTTTACACCATTCATGTCGTAAAAAAGTGATAAGCTAGCTTAATTCGTCAGATCAGTACGATTATAGCGATGCCATATTTATATTTTTTGTTTTGCGGATTTTACTTTATAAAAATGATTTTACAGAAAAAAAGTGTTTTTGCATTGCTGTATTCTGAGAGCTATAACTTTATCTTTTAACTGATCGTGCTGTATGGCGAATTGTTTTTTTTGCAAGATAAGATGACATTGTCAGCAATACCTTTATATTTTTATATATATATATATATATATATATATATATATATATATATAACTATTTGATAGCATTTAATTCCAATAATTTGCCAGCTGAGTGATGAAAATATAGTTTTTTGCAAAATTTTTTACTTATTTTTATGGTGTTCACCGAAGGAATTAACAAGTGTCTTTTATAGATCAGTTTGGAAAAATCTATACTTATGTATATTTTTGTTTTTACATGAATATACAAATTTATTGTTATAGTTGAGGGGTTTTTTTTCCATTTTTTTGGGGGGGATTAAAATGTTACAATTTTTTCACGTTTCTTACATTTTTTTTTCTTAGTCCCTATATGGGACATGACCTTTTATGCTTATCGTAGCTGCATGACCCGGAGATCATCATGATGACGTTTTTATGGCAAACTCAGGTTGTTTTGGCAACAATAGGGCCCCCATGATCACGATGTGGGGGTCCCGATCACATAGGAAAGTGAGCACCCTCCCTCTCCCAGCCTCTAAATGTTGCGATCACTACTGATCACAGCATTTAGGGGAGTAAATATCCAGGGGTGCTACGGAGACTGTCCCTCGCTGTGACAGCCACAGCTTGACTATAACATACGCTGAGCTCCTGATGGCGATCGCAAGTGCAGAGCCCGGGTGCCCCGCTCGATCGCCATGACTTACCCCAATCCATGGAAGAAAATCCAAAAGTAACACCTTCTAATAAGCCCTATGCATGAATACAATAACCTGACCAGAGCTGCAATGGGAAAAAAAAAAGAGCAAGATCAATGGATCATGCTGATGAAGTGGCAATAAGGGGGCCAGACCCCACGTGTATTGCTGCAGGCAGCAGGTTCCTCAGGACAGCCCTCTTTTTATATGTTTGTACTATTTGACTATTGCAGGTGCATAATATGTATTGTTCTTTTTCTTGGTCTGACTGGGGCTGCATCACATTCTGTGTGCAATAGGGGGGCAGGTTTCTATGTCGGTTAAGCCCACTTTGGTTTTAGGTATGTTTTGTGTGTGTTACTAATAAATACTTTTTTATACTTACATATTGGTGGTGTGCTCAGTTTATGCTGGACACTTTTTTTTCTTGGTATCCATACAGTTGTTTTCCAGCACTGAGCACCCCGTATCTATCTAGATTATTGCTGTGCAGTTCTTATGACGTACCCATACATCAGAGGTCAGGAACCCCTTCCCAACCATGATATATGGTACATCCTATGTCATGAAAGTGTTATGAGCATAAAAATAAAATCTGTCAAATTTTCAATATTTTCATAAACACAAATCACGTTGACCAAACTTTACCACTCACGAAGTACAACGTGTCACAAATAAACATAATCACATAGAATCACTAGAATATATTGAAGCGTTACAGAGCTATCACCTCAAAGTTATGCTGGTCAGAAAAGAAAAATTGGCCTGGTCAGGAAGGTGAAAACATATTGCGGGGTGAATGGGTTATGTGCAAATTAAAACTTAACCTTCCCTAGCGAACAAGTATTAAGGTCATTATTACATAAAGGGTCACAGGCACAGGGGTTTGCCGACGCTTTCACCTGGAGAATGAGGTTTGGGTGTATTATTTCATGTAGGGTCATGTAGCTACAGAGAACTGGACAAGTTTCCCCTACTGAACAAACCATTGGGTATATTACATATAGATGTACGTAGTCTCAGGGGTCTGAACACCCCTCCCCATAGAAAACAAACATTGGGGGCATTATTAGAGTTAAGGGTACTGTTATAAAAGGAGTTATTAATTATATCAATCATAGGCTTACAGTGAAGGAAATAATTATTTGATCCCTTCTTCATTTTGTAAGTTTGCCCACTGACAAAGACATGAACACTCTAATTTTAAGGATAGGTTAATATTAATAGTGAGATAGAATATCAAAAATTAAATCCAGAAAATCACATTGTATAAATTATATAATTTTGCATTTTGCAGAGAGAAATAAGTATTTGATCTCCTACCAACCATTAAGAGTTCTGGTTCTTACAGACCACTTAGACGCTCCTAATCAACTCGTTACCTGCATTAGACACCTGTCTTAAATTTTCACCTGTATAAAAAACTCCTGTCCACAGACTCAGTCAGACTCCAACCTCTACAACATGGGCAAGACCAAAGAGCTTTCTAAGGATGTCTGGGACAATATCGTAGACCTGCACAAGGCTGGAATGGGCTAAAAAAAACAAACCCATAAGCAAGACGCTGAGTGAGAAGGAGACAACTGTGGTGCAATAGTAAGAAAATGGAAGAAAAACAAAATGAATGTCAATCGACATTGATCTGGGCCACCATGAAAAATCTCACCTAGTGGGGTATCCAGGATCATGAGGAAGGTGAGAGATCAGCCTAAAACTATTCAAGGGCGAGCTTGTTAATGATCTCAAGGCAGCTGGGACCAGTGTCACCTAGATAACCATTGGTAACATTATGCTGTAATGGTGTAAAATCCTGCAGTATCCGCAAAGTCTCACTACTCAAGAAGGCACATGTGCAGGCCCATCTGAAGTTTGCCAATGAACACCTAGATAATGAGAGTGATTGGGACAAGGTGCTGTGTTCAGATGAGGCAAAAATTGAGCTCTTTGGCATTAACTCAACTCACTGTGTTTGGAGGAAGAGAAATGCTGGCTATGACCCAAACACTGTCCCCACTGTCAAGCATGGAGGTGGAAACATTATGTTTTGGGGGTGTTTCTCTGCTAAGGGCACACGACTACTTCACCGCATCAATGGGACAACGGATGGAGCCATGTACCATAAAATCCTGAGTGACAACCTCCTTCCAGGGCATTAAAAATGGGTCATGGCTGGGTCTTCCAGCAGGACAATGACCCAAAATATAGCATTAATAGAAGCACATTAAGGTCAAAGAGTGGCCTAACCAGTCTCCAGACCTTAATCCCATAGAAAACGTATGGATGGAGCTGAAGCTCTGAGTTACCAAGCGACAGCCTCAAAATCTAATGATTTAGAGATGATCTGGAAAGGGGAGTGGACCAAAATTCCTCCTGACATATGCAGGTAATTGAAACTAGCTATTCCCAGGAAGATCAAACATTGCTTGTATATATAGATAAATTAGCAAATTGCTGTGAATTCCAGATAACAAAACAGTGGAGCACATTTCCCACATGCTTCCTGGCTAATACCAACATGCTAAACCCAAAAGGTGAGAGGAGGTACTGAGCCAACTATAACTCTGCGGCTACAAGGAGAACACATTAAATAGAAAACCATGTTTTGATATTCAATAGTTTAATAATAATCAGAGTTTGACACAACCTATGGATAGATCTATGATCTATTAGCATAATTAGCATCTGTGGATAAAATAAAAAAAAAGTGTTAGTAACGTCAACCCACAAGATTTCCCCGAATTGTAGATATACTATCTTGTTTGGTGTGTATAGGATGCATAAAATATATCTTTGGACCGTGTTAGCCAGTAGAGATAAAAAAAAGTTTGTTTAAAAGAACTGAAGTCCTCAGTGGTTGATACCCTTTAATGGCTAACTGAAAAGATGGTAATAATAGCAAGCTTTCGAGACAGGTCTCTTCATCAGGCTCAATATAACACAAAATCTGAAGAGTCATATTTATACACAACAGGACATAGAAAATATGTCGCTGTCTAGTTGTGCGCATTTCTTCAGAAGTGTCTTTAGGTCCATAAAGATGCGGTACATTCTGGTATCCTCCATTTTGATACAGGTAAAATATATCTTTGTACCGTGTTAGGCCGGTTTCAGACGTCCGTGTTTAATCAGGTACTAGTCACATGCATGGTTATTGGTCACGCGTGTGTCACACGTGTGACATCCGTGTTTGCATACATGTGAGAGGTACCGGAGAAAACACGGGTCTGTGAAATAAAAAGATTTTCCACATTTACCTGCTGTCTTTGGCTCTGCTGCCTCTCGCTCCTGACCCCAGCTCCTTATATTCGATTATTCACCGCACTCAGGACCTGGAAGCCGGAGCAGCGCCGGGCACAGCACTGCCGAGGACAGCACCGCAGGGACAGGTGAGTATTTTACAAGCACAGTGACATCCAGGAGGTCATCGGAGTTCCCAATGAACTCTGATGACATCCTGATGACCCCCGCGACACCCACGTTACAGCTTCACGGGTTCATTAGAGTTCATTGGGAACTGTGGTGAGTCCCCGATGCTGTCCCCGCGATGCTCCGGCTTCCAGGTTCTCAACACACACACACACACACATTGAGCACATACAGTTAGGTCCAGAAATATTTGGACAGTGACAGAATTTTCGCGAGTTGGGCTCTGCATGCCACCACATTGGATTTGAAATGAAATCTCTACAACGGAATTCAAGTGCAGATTGTAACGTTTAATTTGAAGGTTTGAACAAAAATATCTGATAGAAATTGTAGGAATTGTACACATTTCTTTACAAACACTCCACATTTTAGGAGGTCAAAAGTAATTGGACAAATAAACCAAACCCAAACAAAATATTTTTATTTTCAATATTTTGTTGCAAATCCTTTGGAGGCAATCACTGCCTTAAGTCTGGAACCCATGGACATCACAAAACGCTGGGTTTCCTCCTTCTTAATGCTTTGCCAGGCCTTTACAGCCGCAGCCTTCAGGTCTTGCTTGTTTGTGGGTCTTTCCGTCTTAAGTCTGGATTTGAGCAAGTGAAATGCATGCTCAATTGGGTTAAGATCTGGTGATTGACTTGGCCATTACAGAATGATCCACTTTTTTGCACTCATGAACTCCTGGGTAGCTTTGGCTGTATGCTTGGGGTCATTGTCCATCTGTACTATGAAGCGCCGTCTGATCAACTTTGCGGCATTTGGCTGAATCTGGGCTGAAAGTATATCCCGGTACACTTCAGAATTCATCCGGCTACTCTTGTCTGCTGTTATGTCATCAATAAACACAAGTGACCCAGTGCCATTGAAAGCCATGCATGCCTATGCCATCACATTGCCTCCACCATGTTTTACAGAGGATGTGGTGTGCCTTGGATCATGTGCCGTTCCCTTTCTTCTCCAAACTTTTTTCTTCCCATCATTCTGGTACAGGTTGATCTTTGTCTCATCTGTCCATAGAATACTTTTCCAGAACTGAGCTGGCTTCATGAGGTGTTTTTCAGCAAATTTAACTCTGGCCTGTCTACTTTTGGAATTGATGAATGGTTTGCATCTAGATGTGAACCCTTTGTATTTACTTTCATGGAGTCTTCTCTTTACTGTTGACTTAGAGACAGATACACCTACTTCACTGAGAGTGTTCTGGACTTCAGTTGATGTTGTGAACGGGTTCTTCTTCACCAAAGAAAGTATGCGGCGATCATCCACCACTGTTGTCATCCGTGGACGCCCAGGCCTTTTTGAGTTCCCAAGCTCACCAGTCAATTCCTTTTTTCTCAGAATGTACCCGACTGTTGATTTTGCTACTCCAAGCATGTCTGCTATCTCTCTGATGGATTTTTTCTTTTTTTTTCAGCCTCAGGATGTTCTGCTTCACCTCAATTGAGAGTTCCTTAGACCGCATGTTGTCTGGTCACAGCAACAGCTTCCAAATGCAAAACCACACACCTGTAATCAACCCCAGACCTTTTAATTACTTCATTGATTACAGGTTAACGAGGGAGACGCCTTCAGAGTTAATTGCCGCCCTTAGAGTCCCTTGTCCAATTACTTTTGGTCCCTTGAAAAAGAGGAGGCTATGCATTACAGAGCTATGATTCCTAAACCCTTTCTCCGATTTGGATGTGAAAACTCTCATATTGCAGCTGGGAGTGTGCACTTTCAGCCCATATTATATATATAATTGTATTTCTGAACATGTTTTTGTAAACAGCTAAAATAACAAAACTTGTGTCACTGTCCAAATATTTCTGGACCTAACTGTATGTAACACAAAATAGTTAATGAATAACATTTGCCACATGTCTACTGCACATCAGTGCAATTTTTAAAACATAACTTTATTTTTTATTAGGAAGTAAAAAGGGTTAAAAGTTAATCAGCAATTTCTAATTTTTCCACCAAAATTTACAAAACCATTTGTTTTTTTAGGGACCACATTAGATTTGAAGTGATTCTGAAGGGACAGTATGACAGAAAATACCCAAGTGTGACACAATTCTAAAAATTGCACACTTCAAAGTGCTCAAAACCATATTCAGGGTCTGTGTGCACTGGGAAAATGTGTTTCTAAAGCAAAATACGCAGCCTCTCGCAGAATTCCGCACCTTCAGCAAAAAAGCGCACCAAAGTCCGCATGCGGTTTTACCGCAGGTTTGGTGCGGATTTTCCGCGATTTTGTACCTGCGGTTTTTAACCATTTATCAATGGCAAAACCGCAGGTACCTGCAGAAAAGAAATGACATACTACTTTTTGCTGCAGAAATTCTGCTGCAAAACCTGTAGGAAAAACAAAAACACAGTGTGCGCACAGCATTTTAGATTTCTCATAGATTTTGCTGGGGAAGGACTGCATGAACATTATGAACAAAAAACATACCTTTTCTGCATCAAAAACCGAGGGAAAAAATGCAGTATGTGCACAGGGCCTTAAGTTTATTAACCCCTTCAGCCCCCAGCCTGTTTTCACCTTAAAGACCCGGCCATTTTTTGCAATTTTGACCAGTGTCACTTTGACAGGTTATAACTCTGGAACACTTCAACGGATCCTGGCTATTCTGAAATTATTTTTTCGTGACATATTGTACTTCATGTCAGTGGTAAATTTAGGCCGATATGTTTTGCGTTTGTGAAAATTTCGGAAATTTGGCGAAAATTTTGAAAAGTTTGCAATTTTCAAAATTTGAAATTTTATGCCCATAAATATGAGAGATATATCACACAAAATAGTTACTAAATAACATTTCCCACTTGTCTGCTTTACACCAGCGCAATTTTTGAAAAAAAAAAAATTCCGTTAGGAAGTTAGAAGGGTTCAAAGTTCATCAGCAATTTCTCATTTTTCCAACAAAATTTACAAAAAAAAATGTTTAGGTACCACATCACATTTGGAGTGATTTGAGAAACCTAGCCGACAGAAAATACCCAAAAGTGACCCCATTCTAAAATCTGCACCCCTCACTCTGCTCAAAACCACATCCAAGAAGTTTATTAACCCTTTAGGAGCTTCACAGCAACCAAAGCAATGTAGAAGAAAAAAATGAAAATTTTACTTTAACACAAAAATGTTACTTTAGCCATAAAAATTAGTATTTTCACAAGGGTATCAGGAAAAATGCATCATAAAATGTATTGTGCATTTTCTCCTGAGTACGCAGATACCTCATATGTGGTGGAAATCAAATGTTTGGGCACACGGCAGGACTCGGAAGGCAAGGAGTGCCATTTGAATTTTTGAGTGCAAAATTAGCTGCACTCATTAGCGGACGCCATGTCGGGTTTGAAGACTCCCTGAGGTGCCTAAACAATGGAGCTCCCCCATAAGTGACCCCATTTTGGAAACTAGAGCCCTCAAATAATTTTTCTAGATGTTTGATGTACACTTTGAACCCCTGGGGGCTTCACAGAAGTTTATAACGTTGAGCCGTGAAAAGAAAAAATTTTTTTTTTACCACAAAACTGTTGCTTCAACCAGGTAGCTTTTTTATCACAAGGGTATCAGGAAAAAATGCACCATAAAATGTATTGTGCATTTTCTCCTGAGTACGCAGATACCTCATATGTGGTGGAAATCAAATGTTTGGGCACACGGCAGGACTCGGAAGGCAAGGAGTGCCATTTGAATTTTTGAGTGCAAAATTAGCTGCACTCATTAGCGGACGCCATGTCGGGTTTGAAGACTCCCTGAGGTGCCTAAAACAATGGAGCTCCCCCATAAGTGACCCCATTTTGGAAACTAGAGCCCTCAAATATTTTTTCTAGATGTTTGATGTGCACTTTGAACCCCTGGGGGCTTCACAGAAGTTTATAATGTTGAGCCGTGAAAAGAAAAAAAAAATTTTTTACCACAAAACTGTTGCTTCAACCAGGTAGCTTTTTTATCACAAGGGTATCAGGAAAAAATGCACCATAAAATGTATTGTGCATTTTCTCCTGAGTACGCAGATACCTCATATGTGGTGGAAATAAAATGTTTGGGCACACAGCAGGACTCGGAAGGCAAGGAGCGCCATTTCACAGCAAAATTGGTTGGAATTATTAGCGGACGCCATGTTGCGTTTGGAGACCCCCCTGAAGTGCCTAAACAATGGAACTCCCCCACAATTGACCCCATTTTGGAAACTAGACCCCTCATGGAATTTATCTAGCTGTTTAGTGAGCACTTTGAACCCCTGGAGGCTTCACAAACGTTTGTAATGTTCAGCCGTGAAAATATTTTGTTCTTTTTTTTACCACAAAATAGTGTTTTCAAACAAGTAGCTTTTTTTTCACAACGGTATCAGGAAAAAATGCACCATAAAATGTATTGTGCAATATCTCCTGAGTACGCAGATACCTCATATGTGGTGGAAATCAATTGTTTGGGCGTACGGCGGGGCTCAGAAGAGAAGGAGCGCCATTTCACAGTACAATTGATTGGAATTATTAGCAGACACCATGTTGCATTTGGAGACCCCCTGAGGTGCCTAAACAATGGAGCTCCCCCACATGTGATCCCATATTGGAAACTAGACCCCCCCATACAAAAAAATTAGTTTGGCGAAATAAAAAATACAGACATGAATTAAAAAAAAAAAAATATGAGCGCCTGCCACTAAGACCAGTGCCAAACGTGAGAGCAATGCACGAGTCTCGCATCGCATCATCCACTGCAGTCTGGAAGCGAGCAACTGCGCTGGATAATGCGATGCGAGAGGGCGGGGCGGCAGGTGAGAAAGGGCGCAGCGGATGGAAGATGGGAAAGGGCGCAGCGTGAGGAGGAGCGGCAGAGGATGGGAAAGGGCGCAGCGGATGGATGATGGGAAATGGCGCAGCGGATGGAGGAGCGGCAGAGGATGGGAAAGGGCGCAGCGGATGGATGATGGGAAATGGCGCAGCGGATGGAGGAGCGGCGGAGGATGGGGGGGTGGGGAGGTGAGATGGGGATACCTACCTTACAGGATGGATCTAGGCAGCAGGATCACAGCAGACAGAAGAGGCAGCAGATGAAGGAGGCAACAGATTGAGGAGGGTGAGAGGGGGCAGTAGATGAAGAGGATGGGAGAGAGCAGGCAGCAGATCGGGGAGGGGGGCAGAGTCTGATGGGAGAGAGATGGCACATGGAGGAGGGTGGCCCCCAGAAAATGGAGGGGGGAGGGTGGCTTGCAGCACATGTGGGGGGAGGGTGGCTTGCAGCACATGGAGGGATAGGAGGTGTAGTGGCGATGGAGAAGGGGCAGCCGATGAAGGAGGCGGCGGCCGCCGATCGGGAACAGTGGGGGCCGATTCGGGGGCAGCAGCGGCTGAAAAAGGTGGGTGCGACGGCGGCGGGGACAGTGGCGAGCGTGGCGGCGGGGACAGTGGCGGCGGGGACAGCGGTGGATTGGGAGCGGCGGCAGGGACAGTGGCGAGCGTGGCGGCGGGGACAGTGGCGGCGGGGACAGCGGTGGATCGGGAGCAGCGGCGGGGACAGTGGCGAGCGTGGCGGCAGGGACAGTAGCGAGCGTGGCGGCGGTGGATCGGGAGCAGCGGCCGGGACAGTGGCGGCGGGGACAGCGGTGGATCGGGAGCAGCGGCGGGGACAGCGGTGGATCGGGAGCAGCAGCGGGGACAGTGGCGAGCGTGGCGGCGGGGACAGCGGTGGATCGGGAGCAGCGGCGGGGCGATCGGAGCCGCGGCGGGGCGATCGGATACAGCGGCGGGGCTGGTGGTGGCGATCGGACCCGCGGAGGGGCTGGCGGTGGCGGGTGGCGGGCGCTGCGGGCGGGGCGATCGGAGACAGCGGCGGGGCTGGCGGTGACGGGTGGGGCGATCGGAGACAGCGGCGGAGCTGGCAGGGCGATCGGGGACAGGGGCGGGCGGCGGGGGCAGCAACTTACCGATGGGCACCCGCAGAGACCGCTCTCCTCAGCATCCAGGGACGGTCACAGGCCGGTCTCTCCAACCAGAGCTGGGGGCGGGTGAAGCACCGATCACCCAGCTCCAGCCAATGGCCAGTGCTACAGCAGCACTGATCAGGGCTGGATTTAAATGTTCCAGCCATTTTCAATGGCTGGAACATTACAGTGACTGTAATTGGCTGAGCGGCGTTTGTCAGACAATCACAGCCTCTGTAGGTTCGGGGAGGAGGCACCACCCCTCCTGAGGTCAGGCAGAGGTCCCCTCCTTCCCGAATCTACCGTTTAACCAAAGAAATTGGACTCCCCGGGGCTCCGGGACTGCGATTTCGCCATGATGTACTGGGTACGTCATGGGTCGTTTAGAACCATGTCACCGTGACGTACCCAGTACGTCAAAGGTCGTTAAGGGGTTAACCATTCAGGTGTTTAATAAACTAAAGCTATGTGGAAGGAAAAAATTAAAATTTTACTTTTTCCCCACAAAAATGTTACTTTAGCCCCAAATTTTCCATTTTTACAAGGGTAACAGGAAAAAATGCACCAAGCAATTTGTTGTGCAATTTCTTTTGAGTACACAGATTCCCTATATGTGGTGGAAAGTTATTGTTTGGGCACGACAGGGTTCGGAAGGGAAGCAATGACATTTTGAACACAAAATTGGCTGGAATGGTTAGCGAATGCCATGTCACGTTTGGAGACCCCCTGAGGTGCCTGAACAGTGGAAACCACCCACAAGTGACCCCATTTTGGAAACTAGATCCCTCAAGGAATTTATCTAGATGTGTAGTGAACACTTTCAATCTACAGGTGCTTCACAGAATTTTATAACATTGAGCCATGTTTTACCACAAAAACTACCTCAATTAGTATACATAAAAACACTTTTATTTAAACTTGTTAAAATTACTAAACATCCCACATTGTGAAAAATAACACACGAAAAAAATCCAAGGACCATGGGACAGCCACAATAATCTATTCCTATCAAGGGAACCAAAATTGTTAATTTATCAGAGCATCAGATTGATAATACTGCTAGAGGGATAATGTCTAGATGACCCTCAATCTCTCTTTCCTCTACCTGCCAATGGAGATATAACTTACGTTACACGCACCCTAAAGGTAAAGTGGTGCCCCCATTCCTCGGCGGCTTTCCCTCCTATGATATCCCTGACCTCCCTTCTTGTCAAGTAGGACCTATAGGGTCATATCATTGAACATCAGAGGAGGCCAAAGAAAAATAAATCACTTATCTAAGATATATTGGGGTCATAGGTCCCTCAGCAGTATTTTTTCTCTTGTGTGATGATATCCAGGCTCTCCATGGTCCTCAACCCAGTAACTAAGAATGACCTATGATATACATCGGTGCGGAGAGATGTGTGCTGCAAAATAAGTAGACCTCTGACAGCCTTTGGCGATTGTGCCATTTATTAATCTCGTCTCCTGATGAACCCCAATCAATAAATGAGGAGAAATGCGTCGAGGCTTTGTCATTTTTAGTTACTGGGTTGAGGACCATGGAGAGCCTGGATATCATAGATAGATAGGTAGAGGAAAGAGAGATTGAGGGTCATCTAGACATTATCCCTCTGGCAGTATTATCAATCTGATGCTCTGATAAATTAACAATTTTGGTTCCCTTGATAGGAATAAATTATTGTGGCTGTCCCATGGTCCTGTTTTTTTTCGTGTGTTATTTTTCACAATGTGGAATGTTTAGTAATTTTAACAAGCTTAAATAAAAGTGTTTTTATGTATACTAATTGAGGTAGTTTTTGAGGTAAAATATTAGATGCACTACCTTTTGTGAATTTGTATTTAAGTTTTGGCTACCATTGAGCCATGAAAATAAAAAAAAAAATCTAATTTTTCCCCACAAAAAAAATGTTGATTTGACCCCTTTTTTTATTTTCACAAGGGTAACAGGAGAAAATGCACATACAGTTTGCTGTTGCAATTTCTCCGGAGTATGCTTATACCCCATATGTGGTGAAAAACTGCTGTTTCGGCACACAGCAGGGCTCGGAAGGGAAGGAACGCCATTTGACTTTTTGAATGCAAAATTGGTTATATCTGTTAGCAGACGCCATGTCACATTTGCAGAGCACCTGATGTGCCTAAACAGTGAAACCCCCCCCCACTCAAGTACCCCCATTGTGGACACTAGAACTCTCAAGGAATTTAATTTTCCAAAAGGGTAAAAGGAGAAAATGCACCATACAGTTTGTTACTCAATTTCTACTACTTTTGAGGCACAATGCAATGCTCAGAAGGCACCTAATGCCATATTAGAGTGTAGAGTTAGTTGGATGGTTAGGGGGTGCCATGTCACATTGATAGAGCTCCTTACATGCCAGAGAATCAGAGCCCCAGTAGAGTAATAAGTTATACCATTTTACAAACTGTACCCATCTAAGTGAGCATATTGACACCACACTTGTGTCACAATATTTTATACTATTAGGTGGTGAAGAAAAAATAACTGCATTTTTACCCATAGGCTATGTTCGCACGTTGCGTTTTTTTCCGCGTTTCTGCAGCGTTTTTAGCAGCAGCGTTTTTGCGCTAAAACGCATGCGTTTTTGATTGTCAGCAAAGTCTATGGGAAAAGCAGAAATCCTGTCTGCACTTTGCTTTTTTTTCTGCAGCGTTTAATTTGCATATTTGTGGTCAAAAACCATGCTGAAAAAGAAGCAGCATCTCAGTTGTTTTTGCCATTTCTGCAGCGTTTCCTTAACATTGGAGTCAATGAGAAATGGCAAAACGCAACCAAAAGCACAATTCCTGCGTTTTTCATGCTTTTTACCTGCTTTTCCACTGCGTTTTTGGCTCCAAAAACGCATGCTTTTCTGGACAAAAATTAATGGGTTCTAATGTTCCTTTACACACACACAATAACCGAAAATTTAAATGTTAAAAAATTATAAACTTCACCTATTTTTCTGATAAAATGTGCATAACCACTATTTTTTAATTAAAAATGATAATTTCCCATATATTTTTAATAAAAGTTAATTTTATACTTTTTTTTCTCTTTTTTCATTCTTTTTGTCTATTTCAACTTTATTTCTCAGTGTCTTGATCTGCAAAACGCATCTGCAGAAACGCAGGTGAAAACGCAGGTAAAAAGCGCTAAAAACGCGGTAAAAACGCATGCGTTTTTAGCGCTAAAAAATGGTCAAAAGCCATTTGGTCAAAAACCAAGGGAAGGAAAACGTGCAGAATAAACTGCAGGTACTCCGACGCAACGTGCGCACATAGCCTTAGTCCCAGATTTCCAATTTTCACAAGGAAAATAGGTAAAAAGAAAGGCCCTGTAATGTGGTACACAATTTCTCCTGAACGTAGTAATACTCCACATGTGACTGTACAGTACAGTTTGGCCACATGCAGGGCTCGGGAGGGAAGGAGCGTTTTGGAGCAAGATTGTCCTAACAGAGTTTGCAGACTCAGTTTGCAGAGCCCCTAAGTAGAGATGAGCGAACCGGTCGCGGTTCGGCTCGAGGTCGGTTCGCCGAACGGAGGTCCCGTTCGAGTTCGGTTCGTCGAACGTTCGACGAACCGAACTCGAACTGCATAGGAAACAATGGCAGGCAATCACAAACACATAAAAACACCTAGAAAACACCCTCAAAGGTGTCCAAAAGGTGACAAACAACTCACAACACAACACAAACACATGGGAAAGTGACAAGGACAAATTCTCATGTGAAAACAAAACAGCTTTACGAGGAAAAAGAGGATGAGACACAGATATAGGCATGGCATGCCCTTCTAAAATCATGTAAAACACCGCAAGGTGACTCCAAGCGGAGTCTCCCTTTTTTCCAAAAATTGGGCCACACAGACACCTTATCAGTGGCAGCACTTGTGCCCTAGTTGCAAACAGGATGTTTTGATTTGCATCAAGCACATTCAAAACTACGCCATGCTTAACCGTCCCCAGGATGACACCGGGGTAGGTAGCAAAGTCTTTCCTGATCCCAGCTCTGTTCATCTTGGATCATTTTTAAAAAACACATCAAGCAAGGGTTACTCCAAGCGGAGTCTCCCTTTTTTTCCAAAAATTGGGCCCCACACACACCCACCCATTCAGTGGCAGGACTTGTGCCCTAGTTGTACACTTCACAGCTAGATTTGCATCAAGCACATTCAAAAATACGCTATTCTTAACCGTCCCCAGGATGACACCGGGGTAGGTAGCAAAGTATTTCCTGATACCAGGTCTGTTCATCTTGGATCATTTTTAAAAAACACAGCAAGCAAGGGTTACTCCAAGCGGAGTCTCCCTTTTTTTCCAAAAATTGGGCCACACAGACACCTTATCAGTGGCAGCACTTGTGCCCTAGTTGCAAACAAGATGTTTTGATTTGCATCAAGCACATTCAAAACTACGCTATTCTTAACCGTCCCCAAGATGACACCGGGGTAGGTAGCAAAGTCTTTCCTGATCCCAGCTCTGTTCATCTTGGATCATTTTTAAAAAACACAGCAAGCAAGGGTTACTCCAAGCGGAGTCTCCCTTTTTTTCCAAAAATTGGGCCCCACACACACCCACCCATTCAGTGGCAGCACTTGTGCCCTAGTTGTACACTTCACAGCTAGATTTGCATCAAGCACATTCAAAAATACGCTATTCTTAACCGTCCCCAGGATGACACCGGGGTAGGTAGCAAAGTATTTCCTGATACCAGGTCTGTTCATCTTGGATCATTTTTAAAAAACACAGCAAGCAAGGGTTACTCCAAGCGGAGTCTCCCTTTTTTTCCAAAAATTGGGCCCCACACACACCCACCCATTCAGTGGCAGCACTTGTGCCCTAGTTGTACACTTCACAGCTAGATTTGCATCAAGCACATTCAAAAATACGCTATTCTTAACCGTCCCCAGGATGACACCGGGGTAGGTAGCAAAGTATTTCCTGATACCAGCTCTGTTCATCTTGGATCATTTTTAAAAAACACAGCAAGCAAGGGTTACTCCAAGCGGAGTCTCCCTTTTTTTCCAAAAATTGGGCCCCACACACACCCACCCATTCAGTGGCAGCACTTGTGCCCTAGTTGTACACTTCACAGCTAGATTTGCATCAAGCACATTCAAAAATACGCTATTCTTAACCGTCCCCAGGATGACACCGGGGTAGGTAGCAAAGTATTTCCTGATACCAGCTCTGTTCATCTTGGATCATTTTTAAAAAACACAGCAAGCAAGGGTTACTCCAAGCGGAGTCTCCCTTTTTTTCCAAAAATTGGGCCACACAGACACCTTATCAGTGGCAGCACTTGTGCCCTAGTTGCAAACAAGATGTTTTGATTTGCATCAAGCACATTCAAAACTACGCTATTCTTAACCGTCCCCAGGATGACACCGGGGTAGGTAGCAAAGTCTTTCCTGATCCCAGCTCTGTTCATCTTGGATCATTTTTAAAAAACACAGCAAGCAAGGGTTACTCCAAGCGGAGTCTCCCTTTTTTTCCAAAAATTGGGCCACACAGACACCTTATCAGTGGCAGCACTTGTGCCCTAGTTGCAAACAAGATGTTTTGATTTGCATCAAGCACATTCAAAACTACGCTATTCTTAACCGTCCCCAGGATGACACCGGGGTAGGTAGCAAAGTCTTTCCTGATCCCAGCTCTGTTCATCTTGGATCATTTTTAAAAAACACAGCAAGCAAGGGTTACTCCAAGCGGAGTCTCCCTTTTTTTCCAAAAATTGGGCCCCACACACACCCACCCATTCAGTGGCAGCACTTGTGCCCTAGTTGTACACTTCACAGCTAGATTTGCATCAAGCACATTCAAAAATACGCTATTCTTAACCGTCCCCAGGATGACACCGGGGTAGGTAGCAAAGTATTTCCTGATACCAGGTCTGTTCATCTTGGATCATTTTTAAAAAACACAGCAAGCAAGGGTTACTCCAAGCGGAGTCTCCCTTTTTTTCCAAAAATTGGGCCCCACACACACCCACCCATTCAGTGGCAGCACTTGTGCCCTAGTTGTACACTTCACAGCTAGATTTGCATCAAGCACATTCAAAAATACGCTATTCTTAACCGTCCCCAGGATGACACCGGGGTAGGTAGCAAAGTATTTCCTGATACCAGCTCTGTTCATCTTGGATCATTTTTAAAAAACACAGCAAGCAAGGGTTACTCCAAGCGGAGTCTCCCTTTTTTTCCAAAAATTGGGCCACACAGACACCTTATCAGTGGCAGCACTTGTGCCCTAGTTGCAAACAAGATGTTTTGATTTGCATCAAGCACATTCAAAACTACGCTATTCTTAACCGTCCCCAGGATGACACCGGGGTAGGTAGCAAAGTCTTTCCTGATCCCAGCTCTGTTCATCTTGGATCATTTTTAAAAAACACAGCAAGCAAGGGTTACTCCAAGCGGAGTCTCCCTTTTTTTCCAAAAATTGGGCCACACAGACACCTTATCAGTGGCAGCACTTGTGCCCTAGTTGCAAACAAGATGTTTTGATTTGCATCAAGCACATTCAAAACTACGCTATTCTTAACCGTCCCCAGGATGACACCGGGGTAGGTAGCAAAGTCTTTCCTGATCCCAGCTCTGTTCATCTTGGATCATTTTTAAAAAACACAGCAAGCAAGGGTTACTCCAAGTGGAGTCTCCCTTTTTTTCCAAAAATTGGGCCACACAGACACCTTATCAGTGGCAGCACTTGTGCCCTAGTTGCAAACAGGATGTTTTGATTTGCAACCAGCACATTCCAAATCCACAAGCATTTACTCTCCCCAGGATGACACAGTGGTAGTAAATTCCTGGTGGATCCATGACTTGTTCATTTTCCAAAACGTTTTTTATTGATTTTTCAAATTTGTAAAAACATGACAAGTATCATTGCAAAAGAAGAACATTCGTCTGACAAAATGTGACATAGAGGTGGGTGATACCCCAATTTGGAGTTCCATGTTGCTGTTCGATTTAAGATAGTATACAGTAACATTAAACCAAAACATAGGTAATGAAATATAATATAACATATGCAATACAATTCGTTAAATCTCTGTGTCGTCCCTGAATGATTTCAATTTTGCTAGCGTGTCTTGGTATTCCCAACCGTCTCGTCTCCCCCTCCCGCCAGAGCCCCCTCCTAGGTGATTCTCAGTTTACCCAGGCTGTCCTGGATATCGCTCAGGATATACCACTCCGAGTGAACAAAAGGTGCCATCAGGTTAATTATTTCTCCCTGTGTGAATTGGCTTTCAATAAAATGTCCCCATCTCACAAAAAACTTGGCTGTCAACCCATCTTTATCCCTCTCCGCTTCTAGTTTTTCCCACTTCAGAAGGTTGTGTAGTTCGCCCACAACCTCCTTTATGGATGGGCCCTCCCTTTGAATCCAGTGTTTTAAGATGCAACGCTTAGCTATCATGGCTATGTCATGCGTTATTGCGTATTTCCTCTTTTCCTGCGTGCTCGGTCCTCCTCCTACTCCTCCCTCAAAGGAGTGGAAAATCCACACCATTAAGTCTAGTTTGCTGAAAATTCCCCATGTTGACTGGGCAAATAGTCTGACTTGGTTCCAGAACCTAGCGATTGTCTCACATTCCCATAGCCCATGCAGCATATCCGTTTTCTCTTTTTGACACTTAGGACACCACCTATCCCTACCTGGTATGTTGAAACCTATAATGGCCCTATGTAGAATTCTGAATTGAGTGTCTCTCCATCTCTCATTGGTAATATGTTTCCGCACTTGTACCCATCCTCTCAGTATATCATCCACCACTTCTTCCCTTCCCAATTGTTTCCCCCACGCTTTTAAAGTCCGACTATCCTCCCGTGAGATAAGCACCCCCCTTAGCGATCGATAAATTTTAGAGACATTTATACTTGTTACATCACATTCCAGTAACTCATCAATCGAACTTCTGTTCAGCTCTCTTCCAACCACACCCAGGTCTCCTATTATTCCATGTTTCAATTGTTCATACTGGATGACATGTGAGCTATTAAGGTTGTACTTATCCAACACTTCCCGACCTGTCATCCACCTCCTGTCCTCCACATTCATAACATCTATCATTCTCCTGACTCCCCTCTCTTTCCATCTAGTAAATAGCTTGTTTTCTCGTCCCAGGGGAAAATTTGGGAATGCCCAGGGGTTCAAGTACTTGGACACTTTCCATGAGAGCCCCAGTTTTTTCCTTACCGACTTCCATGTTAGCATGGTGTCTCGGAATATAATTGAGTTCCTTATGTGCCCTTCAACCCTGGATAGTGGGGAGTGCAGAATGGACGTCAGATCCCACGGTGACGCATATTTAGTTTCCATCGCATGATCTGAGTGCCTACTCGTTCCTCTCACCCAATCAATTACATGCCTCATGATACATACAAGATTATACCCTTGGACATCTGGAAAGTTTAGACCTCCCTCCTCTGCTGACTTCATCAGCGTACGCAGCTTTATTCTGGGTTTCCTTCCCCTCCACAGAAATTCTGTATACGCGGAGTTGAGCTTATTCACATCCTTTAGTTTTAGCAATAGCGGGATTGTCTGGAAGGGATACAGCAGCCTAGGAAAGCTCATCATTTTTATCAGGTGGCATCTTGCCAGTAATGGAAGTGGCAGACCTTTCCATCCCTTTAATTGAACTGTAATTTTCCTGATTAGCGGTCCATAATTCAAGTTATAGATTGTTTCCACCGATCTTCCTATATGCACTCCCAGGTATTTAATTGAAGATTGTGCTATAGGAATTCCACATAGACAGCCATCCCTTATTTGTCCCCCCATTGTCCCATGATGCCCCTTTAGGAACATGATCTCGCATTTTTTTTTGTTCAGTTTGAAACCGGAGAATGAACCAAATTTTTCAATCAAGGCAAGAGTCTGTGGCAAATCCGCACCGGGGTCCCCCATATAAAGTATGATGTCATCAGCAAAAAGCGCTGTCTTTACTTCTGAACCCCTTATCTTGATTCCTTTAAAGCTATTTTGTCCCTGTAGTATTCTTGACAACGGCTCGATTGCCAGGTTGAATAAAAGAGGAGATAATGGGCAGCCCTGTCTTGTTCCCTTCATCAAAGGGAACACGTCTGATAGAAAGCCCGGAGTGTGTACCCTAGCTCCCGAGTTGGCATAAAGGTTTCTAATGTAAAGTCTCATCTTGCCTACAATCCCTATGGCCTCCATTACCCTGTCTAACCACCCCCAATTTACATTATCAAACGCTTTTTCTGCGTCAAGTGTAACTAGGGCAGGTCTAGCCCCTCCCTCAGTGAGACCCAGTCTAACCGCGTCTACCACTAGAATTGTCTTTCGGATATTGGTAACGGCATTTCTCCCCTTAATAAACCCCACCTGGTGATTCGTAATGATCCTAGGTAAGATCTCGGCCAGTCTATTAGCCATGATCTTGGACATAATTTTTAAATCCTGATTTATGAGCGATATAGGTCTATAACTAGAGGGATCATCCAGGTCCTTGGTTCCCTTGGGGAGTAATTTAATATATGCTATGTTGGAATTTTTGGGTATTTCCGCCCCTCCCAGGAAAGCATTAAAGACTGAGGTTAGATCCGGCGAGATCAGATCCTTCAGAGCCTTATAGAATTCACTATTGAAACCGTCAGGTCCCGGTGCCTTGTTGGTGTTAAGCTCCCCAATTGTTCTCGTCACCTCCTCTACTGTGATATCTGCGTTTAAGGCACTCAAATCTTCCTCCGTCAAGCTAGGCATTTGGGCTTGTCTTAGCCACTCTGCCTCATCAGTCATGTCGTTATGCCCTGACCCATATAGTTTTCTATAGTAATCTCCCAACAGTTTATTAATGTCCTTAGGATCCGTAGTCACCTCTCCCCCCTTTGTTTTCAGTTTAGAGATCACTGTCATCTTTCTGCTGCCCCTTGCCAGATTGGCCAACATCCTTCCCGCCTTGTTGCCAAACCTATGTAAGTCAACCTCCTTGTGCGACCAGAATAGTTGTTCCTTTTTTTTGGCCCATTCGTCAAATCCCTCTTTTGCCTCCAGCCATCTGCCTTTTGTCATGGGAGATCTATTTGTCACATAATTTGTATATGCTACCCGTACTGCTTCACTATGGAAATTATAATTCTCATTGGTTTTCCGTTTGATCATGGCTGCGTACCCCACCAGACGGCCCCTTAGGACCGCTTTTGCCGTTTCCCAAAATATCACTGGGGACTCTCTATGTTCCTTATTGTCCTCTGCGAATTCTCCCCACCACTCCTGTAGCACCTTATGGAAATTATCTTGCCTGAGAAGGAACGATGGGAATCTCCATATGATATCGGTACCTCTCCTGAATTTCTCTCTAATGCCCAATCTCACCGGACTATGATCAGAGATCACCATATTCTCTATCACACAATCTTGCGTTCCACTCAGTAAATCCTGCGAGATCCAGAACTGATCAATACGTGACCAGCTATCATGAGGGTGAGAGAAGTGTGTATACTCTCTGTCATGTGGGTGAGTTAGTCTCCAGATGTCTTTCAGTCCTACGTCTTCTAATGTTACATCCCTATTGTCTAAACTCCTGCCCACATTAGCTGTCCCCTCCTCGCCCCTCCTCCTATCTTCAGCTGAGTCTGGGACGGTGTTAAAATCGCCTCCCACTATAATGTTAGCCTCCCCATCTGCTAATATGGTGGCCTTTATGTCATCATGAAATGTGATTTGTTGTGAATTTGGGCCATAGACATTATAAATACTGAGTTTACCCGCTGGACTAACGATTGTTAAGTGCTGCCACCTTCCATGGTCGTCTGCCTCATGTGCCACTACCTCATGACTGAATTGTTTATTTATTAGAATCATAGTGCCCGCTTTTCTACCTTGTGCCGCTGCTCCGTAAACGGTGCCCACCCAATGTTTCTTCATGCGGAAAAAGTCCTCCCCCCCAAGTGGGTTTCCTGTAATAAGGCAATGTCTGTCTTTAGTCTTTTCAGATGTCTCAATATCATTGCTCGTTTGTTAGGTGATCTCAGCCCTTTAACATTCCACGTAGTTATCTGTATCATGTTAACCTGTGTATTCTGCTTTTACTACTCCCTCCCCTATGGGCCCCTGCATCAAGGAAGACGAGATGTTCGACACTAGAATCACAGTTGGTACCACAAAATCGACACTCCCTTTCCCCACCTTGCAAATATAACAAATACAACAAAAAGCATGTAACTGTAAAACATATTTTCCCTTCCGAGAAATCCACGGCGCTTCCCGCCACGTTGGTGAGCTCCCCTATTCCTAGCCAAAATATGTAGCTCCCTAATCACCCCCCAAAAAATATATGTTCTATCCCCGGACTAACTGGAATAAGCCTTTGAAAATTATGCAAAAATTAGCACAGTATGTCAAAACCTCAGCAAGATTCTCCAGTCCTACTTATCTCTGACTCCAGGTAGCCATCAGTCCGCCCAGAACAGGCCCACTTCATTTGAATTTGGATGATGTTCCTGGACAAAGGAGAAAAAGAAAAAAAGAAAAAAAGACCAAGGGGAGAGAAGATGGAGAAAGAAAGAAGAACAAAAAAAAAAAAAAAAAAGAGGAGAGGGGGGGGGGAGAGGACCCAGACTTTGGGATGTTTTCCTCTCTTTTCTCCCTTCCCCCTCCTCCTCTCACCTCCCCAACCCTCTCTCCGTAATGCATCCTCCTCAACGCCTCTCCCTGTTTGGGAAGAGAAAAAAAAACAGGCAAAAAAAGGAAAAACAATGAGCGAGTTCCAGTTCAGGTATCATGGTTTCTCTCCAAGGGTTGGTTCCTGTGTTCCAGGCGAGAATTATGCTGTCGACCCGGGCTTGGCCTCCTTTCCTCCCTGGTCTCGACTTGCTTTTGTCCCCCAAGACGTCCCACATCTCTTCCTGAGCTTGTGGGGGATCCTCTTCTATTATTCCCTTCTCCACTAGCTCCTTTTTCTTGCCTTTCTGACCTAGTCTTGTTGAGCTCTGCCATGAGAATGTTTTCTGCTTCTTTGTAGTCCTTGTAGTATACAAACGAGCCATTGGGGTTTCTAACTTTCAGTGTAGCAGGGTATAATAGCTGGCACTTTACTTTTTTGTTGTACAGAAATGAGCAAATTTTGGTAAATTCTTTTCTCCTTCTGGATACTTCCGCTGAATAATCCCCAAAAATTAGCAGTCTGTTGCCTTGATATTGTAGTGGACGCTTTCGTTCTCTAAAGGCCCTCAATATTTCCTCCTTATGCTTATAATCAAGGTATTTGACAATCACCTGCCTGGCTCTTATCGGGGTATTCTTGTTTGAGTTTTGGCCCTCTCCCTTATTCGCCTCCTGGTGTCTCAGTGGACCCACTCTGTGGGCTCTTTCAACTCTGAATTTCGCCTTTATGCCCAGGGCCTGCGGTAGCTCCAACTCGCATATATTATCCAACTGTCCAATCGACACAGACTCTGGCAACTCGACTATACGTAGGTTGTTTCGTCTCGATCTGTTTTCCAAATCGTCCGCTTTATCCTTCAAGTATTCATTAGATTTTGCTAGAGCTGCTATTTGTGCTTGCATAGCCAGTATTGTCTCCTCGGAGTCAGATATTCTCTGCTCTGATTCTGCCAGTCTAGAGGCATGGGCATTTAGCTGTTTTTGCATATTAGCTAATGATGTTTGTATGGCTGCCTCAATAGCCACTTTAACCTCTTTTGACAAGTGTGATGTCACTTCTTCAGCCAGTTTTTTATAGTCCACATTAAGCTTTTGTGTGTACTTGTCTTGGCCTGCAGGTGGTGCTGTTTTCTTAGTTCTCTTTGTCTGGACTGGGCCACCACCTCCATCCCCCAATAGCTTGCAGGCTTGTGATGTTGGTGTAGTAAGCTGCTTTTTGTTTCCTTTGGAAGGGGTACTATGAATTCTTGCATTTGACTTCCTGTGAGTCTGAGTGGGATTAATCTCCCTGTACTGTTTGTCAGTTTCATCCTCCAACACTGCTGTGTCTTTGAGCTGCCCTGCTTTGTCTGCATCTTCTCTCCCCTCTGCCTCCATATCCCCTTCATCCTCCCATTGCGATCCACCATCATCAGTCCCCTGCATCCACCTCTCTCCTGCTGTGTCCTCCTGTGACTCCTTGCTCATATCTTCCTTATCTCCTGTCTCCTGGCTCATATCTCCCTTATCTCTCCCCTTCCAGCTCTGTGTTTGCTTTTCTGAGTCTCTCACCATGCGTTCAGGCTCCTCCCCCATCAGGCTCGGCGCCATTATCTTATCTTCTCCCCTGTCCATATCAAAGCTTCTCCAGGCTGACTCACCGCTCCCAGAGCTTCTCAGGAGGTACCGTTCCATAGCTGTCTGCTTTAGGTAGCCTCCTGTGCTGCTCTCTGTTTGGTGGCTCGTCCGGGGGGTCTGTTTTTAGTCGGTTTCTGTGAGGGGTGGCAGGAGCTTCTCCTCTATGCTTCCACCTCAGCCAGGACAGGAACCGGAAGTCCGACTTGTTCATTTTGATGAACGTTAGTCTGTCCACATTGTCACTGGACAGACGCGTGCGCTTATCTGTCAGCACACACCCAGCAGCACTGAACACACGTTCAGAGACAACGCTGGCAGCTGGACACGACAACATTTCCAAGGCGTAACTGGAGAGCTCTGGCCATTTTTCTAGATTTGAAGCCCAAAAGGAGCAAGGCTCCATTTGCAAAGTCATGGCATCGATGTTCATTTGGAGATACTCCTGTATCATCCTCTCCAGCCGTTGACTATGTGTCAGACTTGTTGTCTCTGGTGGCCTTGCAAAGGAGGGTCTAAAAAAATTATGAAAAGATTCCATAAAATTGCTGTTACCAGCACCAGATACAGTCCTACTGGTACGGGTAGACTGTTGAAGATGACGAGACCGTCCCATGTTTGTCAAGTTACAACTGGGAGAATCACTCCCTGCACCTGCACGGTTGTTTGGTGGAAAAGCCGAGCTAAGATCGAGTAACAGCTTCTGCTGATACTCCTGCATACATGCGTCCCTTTCTATGGCTGGAATTATGTCACAAAATTTGGACTTGTACCGGGGATCTAATAGTGTGGCAATCCAGTAGTCATCATCACTTCTAATTTTGACAATACGAGGGTCATGTTGGAGGTAGTGCAACAAGAAGGCACTCATGTGTCTTGCGCAGCCATGCGGACCAAGTCCACGCTGTGTTTGTGGCATAGAGGTGCTACCCGTTCTTTCTTCCTCTGACATCTCCCCCCAACCTCTTTCAACTGAAATTTGACCAAGGTCTCCCTCATCTGCTGAGTCTTCCATGTCCATGGAGAGTTCGTCCTCCACTTCTTCATGTTCTCCTGCACCTTCCTCAACATTTCGCCTGCTACTATGCGCCCTTGTTGATCCCTGTCCCCCATGGTCCCATGCCTGCTGCGTTGGTGATGATGAACGTCTGGACCTTGGTGATGTTGTTGTCCCTTGCGCATATGAATCCTCCTGTAGTTCCTCCCCTTCCTGTTGTCTCACCCCTTGAGTCCGAATAGTGTTTAGCGTGTGCTCCAGCATGTAAATGACTGGAATTGTCATGCTGATAATGGCATTGTCAGCGCTAAACATATTCGTCGCCATGTCGAAACTGTGCAAAAGGGTGCATAGGTCCTTGATCTGAGACCACTCCACCAGGGTGATCTGCCCCACCTCTGCATCTCGTTGGCCCAGGCTATACGTCATGACGTATTGCACCAGGGCTCGGCGGTGCTGCCACAGTCGCTGTAACATGTGGAGAGTCGAATTCCAGCGTGTCACCACATCGCATTTCAGGCGATGAACCGGCAGGCCGAAAGACTTCTGGAGAGATGCAAGTCGCTCAGCTGCGGCGGTTGAACGGCGGAAGTGAGCAGACAGTTTTCGTGCCCCGGTCAGAAGGCCATCTAGGCCGGGATAGTGTGTTAAGAATTGCTGGACGACAAGGTTCAACACATGAGCCATACAAGGCACGTGTGTCACCTTGCCCAGGCGAAGGGCCGCACCCAGGTTTGCAGCATTGTCGCACACGGCCTTACCAGGCTGCAGGTTGAGTGGAGACAACCATTTATTAAACTCTGACCGCAGAGCTGACCACGACTCCTCAGCTGTGTGACTCCTATTCCCAAGACATGTCAAGCTAAAGACCGCCTGATGCCGTTGCGCTCTGCTGCCAGCATAGTAATGAGGTGCGTGATTCCTTCTGCGCAGTGAGAACGCTGGTGGCCTGACCAGGCAGGCTTGGGGCGGAGGTGGAGGACCCAGATGAGGTGGAGGAGGCAGAAGCAGTGGCGGAACTTGGACAGACAGAGGATTGACACACAAGTCGTAGGGACGGCAAGACTTTTGCAGCAGACCCTTCACCATCTATCACCATAGTTACCCAGTGCCCAGTCAGCGACATGTAACGTCCCTGTCCATGCTTACTGGTCCAAGTATCGGTGGTGAAATGCACCCGTTCACACACAGAGTTTCTCAAGGAAGCGGTAATGTTGTGTGCGACATGCTGGTGTAGCGCGGGCACACCTTTCTTAGAGAAGTAGTGGCGACTAGGCATCTGGTACTGGGGCACAGCGACAGACATAAGGTCTCTAAAATCCTGTGTGTCCACTAGGCGGAAAGGCAGCATTTCGGTAGCCAAGAGCTTACAGAGGGATAGAGTCAACCTCTTAGCTTTGTCATGGGTCGCAGGAAATGGCCTTTTATTTGACCACATCTGAGGGACAGAGATCTGGCTGCTGTGTGTAGACGGTGTTGAGTAGGGTGTCCCTGGAAAAATGCAGGTTTGTGAGGAAAGTGCAGGCGGAGACATGATGTTGCCTTCATCCAACGTTGGTGCTATCGATGTCTGAGAGAGCTGTATACACTCACTTGTTTCCCCTTCCAAACCAACTGACAACCTACCAAGCAAACTGCCTGTTGCGGTTACAGTGGTGGAAGTTGTGCGTGGAAAACCAGGTGTGACAGCTGTCCCCACAGTCCTAGAAGATGAAGAGCGCGCGGATGCACTGGAAGGGGCAGGCCGTGGATGGTTCGCTCCGCTAGGCCGCATTGCAGCACGGTGAGCTTCCCACCGGGACCTATGATATTTATTCATGTGACGATTCATGGAAGAAGTTGTCAAACTGCTGAGGTTTTGCCCTCTACTAACAGAATCACGACAAATTTTACACATCACATAATTTGGGCGATCTTTTTCTATGTCAAAAAATGACCAGGCTAGGCAAGGCTTAGAGGGCATGCGACCTGCTGAGCCCCCCCGACTAGTGCTCAGAGGCAGAGTGGTGGCTGAGTATGCAGTTGTAGACGTGCTACCAGTGCTCCGAGTCTGTCCAGGAAGGCGCAAGGTAACTTCGTCGTCGGTTGCATCCTCCTCCACCGCCTCTGTTGACCTCCTCGAGTGCCTGACTGGGGGTTGACAGTAGGTGGGATCTAGAACTTCCTCATCAATTGTTGTGTTTGCACTCCCCTCCCCCTCAGACCGAGCCTCTTCTTGCCCTGACCAAATATTTAAGTTGTCATCCCAATCGGGTATCTGCGTCTTCATCAGTATGTTCCTCATTGTCTATAACCACAGGTGTTACAGTTTGTGACAAAGGGTCAACATTATGCTCAGAAACTTGGTCCTCACAGCCTGAATCAGAGTCACAAAGGTTCTGGGCATCACTGCAGACCATTTCCTGGTCTGTACTCACTGTAGCTTGGCAGCAGACCTCTGATTCCCAGGCTATAGTGTGACTGAACAGCTCTGCAGACTCAGCCATCTCAGTTCCACCATACTGTGCAGGGCTGATAGAGACTTCAGAGCTGGGAGAAAGCAAGTTTGATTGGGATGACAACTCAGAGGACTGGTGTTTTTTGGATGCGGTACTTGAAGTGGTTGAGAGGGCACTTGTTGGACCACTTGAGATCCATTCAAGCATTTTCCTTTTTTGGCCATCATCTACCTTTGTTCCTGTTGTTCGTGTCCGTAAAAAAGGGAGCACATCGGATTGTCCACGGTAAGTAGTAGACATCTTACTTTTGCTGGTAGATGGTCTATCTTCAGCAGATGATAATGGAGCTTTGCCACCTTCCCCCCACGGACAAACCCTTTTTTTCCTTTTCCAGCACGCCTCTTCCCCTTTCCACCAGCATCTGTCATTTTGCCACTCATGTTGATTGCGACAAGATTGTGCACTGAAAATGTGGTAGTAAAAATTGAGAGGTGGTGTAGATTGCAGCGGTGGTCTAGCTTTATTAACAGCAGAATAATAAAGAATAATTATCCCTGACAATGCAACTACGGCCCTTAAACTGGCAGCATAAATTGCTAGTATAATGGTTTAGTCATAATGAGTTGGAGTGTGCAATGCAGGCAGACGTGCTGCAAATATCTGTGCACTAGTGGGACTATACAGAAGTCCAATAGCCACGTTTAGGATGCCACTAGGTACACTCAGTGTTTGCTAGTATAATGGCTTAGTTATAATGAGTTGGAGTGTGCAATGCAGGCAGAGGTGCTGCAAATATCTGTGCACTAGTGGAACTATACAGAAGTCCAACAGCCACGTTTAGGATGCCACTAGGTACAGTGTTTGCTAGTATAATGGCTTAGTAACTATCAGTTGAAGTGTCCAATGCAGGCAGACGTGCTGCAAATATCTGTGCACTAGTGGGACTATACAGAAGTCCAATAGCCACATTTAGGATGACACTAGGTACACACTCAGTGTTTGCTAGTATAATGGCTTAGTTATAATGAGTTGGAGTGTGCAATGCAGGCAGAGGTGCTGCAAATATCTGTGCACTAGTGGGACTATACAGAAGTCCAACAGCCACGTTTAGGATGCCACTAGGTACACTCAGTGTTTGCTAGTATAATGGCTTAGTAACTATCAGTTGGAGTGTGCAATGCAGGCAGAGGTGCTGCAAATATCTGTGCACTAGTGGGACTATACAGAAGTCCAACAGCCACGTTTAGGATGACACTAGGTACACTCAGTGTTTGCTAGTGTAAGGGGTGGGCAGACCCCTTACAAGGAAGCACAGGTTTTCTCTGAAGTGATTAATGCTGTCCCCATAGAAACTGTACAGGAGGGAGGAGGAGCCGGCAGCTTAGGGGGAAAGGAAGTGTGTGCTGAAGGCAGTTGTGTCCGGGACGGGAGAGAAGAAACAGCCAGGGGCAGAGTGTGGAGCTGAGTGGGCAGAAAGAAAGAAAGAAGGGAGCTGGAAGAACAGGGAAGCCGGAGAGAAAAGGAGCGGGCGGAACCTCATAGTGCGAAGCAGTCCCGGTGTGGGTCCGGGCTGTGGGTAGCCATAAGTGGGAGCCAGGTGAAGTAGAGTAGCCGGGCACATCCCCACTGGAGGAGACGTCAGGGCAGGCTTTCCCCAGCTAAGAAAAGAACGTGAAGTCATCTGTAACTGCCGGTTTTTGGAAAGAGTTGTGAAATAAAGAATGTCTTTTATTTGCATCGAACCATGCCTGGAGAGTGTTTATACGTCGGACGACATCTGCACCACCACACTCTGCCCCACCAAGACATCTCCCGTCCCGATAGTGACGGCGGAGCCAGGGGTAAGCCTGACAGAAGGGGCCACGACTACAAGCCCAGAGGCGCCCCTGGCACCCCGTTACATGTGGCGTAGTCGGCAGGATCCGGATCATATGCAAGGGGTCCCACTCCAAGAAGAAGGAGATCAAGTGATGCCGAGGACACTGGATCCAGATTATTGGAAAAGAGTCCCGATCCCATGGTGGGAAGAGGAAGAAGTGCCTAAGGCGTTGGACCGGGCACAAGATGGCGGCAAGATGGCCGTTGTCTGTGAAGACACAGAAAGCGCGCGCAGAATTGGCGCCAAAAGAAGAGGCTGGGGCTGGCCGGTGCCGAAAAAGAAGTTCGGAGTACTCCGCCCAAAGAGGGGAGGTGCCGGTCCCAGGGCACGAAGGAAGATATGTGAAGTGGGCGGTGTTCCAGAGAAAAAGAAGAACCGCCGCGTAGGGGTCGACCTGATGTATGAGACTGGGGGTGGAGTATACCCAAGAGCGGGAAAAGTAAGCCCGCCTCCACTTCCTCCAGCATCTCCACTGACCCCGACGCCATTACCAGAAACGCTGACTCCGAGCAAGATGGAGACTCCAGGAAGACAGCAAGCTGCGGTAGTCGCACTAGTAGCGACTAGCCTGGGCAGAGGACGCCCGAAGCAGACTGCGGCTGCGGAAGGACCCACCCTTAACCTACCGGCTGTGCCAGGAGGACCGGAGCGGCCCACTACACAAGAGGCCGCACAGTGGCAACAGGAAATCGAGTGGGAGGAATGCCAATACCGGCGGCGGTCGCAGCAAAGACCGGTGCTAGCTGAACTCTCCCACCCGAGACGTTGGAGCAACCCGCCAACTACGAGCCCTTCCGGAGGCTGCGCCGGTTGCCCGGACAGTCCCTGTCGGAGTACGTGCAGGCCCAACGAGCCGAATGGTAACGTGCATATCATCCGGAGTGACTATTCAAGACCGGAAGATGGCGGGCCTGTTTTTGTTCAACACCGGCGTTGTTTTGAGCCGGAAGAAGGTGTGTTGTTTGTAACCGTTCAAGTTGCTGAGCCCGGAAGAGAGCCTGATGCTGGACTGAGCCAGGGGCTCCCTCCGCGTCGTTAAGAAGATTTTTGCCGAGTTGTGTTCCTGCCAGCTAACGTCTAAGACCGGGAGTGCTGCAAAAGCCTCCGGGCAGAAATTCCACTAAGACCGGGAGTGCCTGCCGACGGCCTCCGGGCACGACTAAGACCGGGAGCTTCCAGGAGGAACTCCGGGCGCTGGACTGGTGTGCCCTTGCGAGTGCCCTCAGGTGAACATGTTCGCAGTTTCATTAAAATGACTTTGTTTAGTTTTAAAATGTGATTTTAGATTTGTGCCTTGCCGGGAGGCTTAGGCTTAAAGAGGGGAGGTATGTAAGGGGTGGGCAGACCCCTTACAAGGAAGCACAGGTTTTCTCTGAAGTGGTTAATGCTGTCCCCATAGAAACTGTACAGGAGGGAGGACGAGCCGGCAGCTTAGGGGGAAAGGAAGTGTGTGCTGAAGGCAGTTGTGTCCGGGACGGGAGAGAAGAAACAGCCAGGGGCAGAGTGTGGAGCTGAGTGGGCAGAAAGAAAGAAAGAAAGAAGGGAGCTGGAAGAACAGGGAAGCCGGAGAGAAAAGGAGCGGGCGGAACCTCATAGTGCGAAGCAGTCCCGGTGTGGGTCCGGGCTGTGGGTAGCCATAAGTGGGAGCCAGGTGAAGTAGAGTAGCCGGGCACATCCCCACTGGAGGAGACGTCAGGGCAGGCTTTCCCCAGCTAAGAAAAGAACGTGAAGTCATCTGTAACTGCCGGTTTTTGGAAAGAGTTGTGAAATAAAGAATGTCTTTTATTTGCATCGAACCATGCCTGGAGAGTGTTTATACGTCGGACGACATCTGCACCACCACACTCTGCCCCACCAAGACATCTCCCGTCCCGATAGTGACGGCGGAGCCAGGGGTAAGCCTGACAGAAGGGGCCACGACTACAAGCCCAGAGGCGCCCCTGGCACCCCGTTACACTAGTATAATGGCTTAGTTATAATGAGTTGGAGTGTGCAATGCAGGCAGAGGTGCTGCAAATATCTGTGCACTAGTGGGACTATACAGAAGTCCAATAGCCATGTTTAGGATGACACTAGGTACACTCAGTGTTTGCTAGTATAATGGCTTAGTTATAATGAGTTGGAGTGTGCAATGCCGGCAGACGTGCTGCAAATATCTGTGCACTACTGGGACTATACAGAAGTCCAACAGCCACGTTTAGGATGCCACTAGGTACACTCAGTGTTTGCTAGTATAATGGCTTAGTAACTATCAGTTGGAGTGTGCAATGCAGGCAGACGTGCTGCAAATATCTGTGCACTAGTGGGACTATACAGAAGTCCAATAGCCACGTTTAGGATGACACTAGGTACACTCAGTGTTTGCTAGTATAATGGCTTAGTTATAATGAGTTGGAGTGTGCAATGCAGGCAGAGGTGCTGCAAATATCTGTGCACTAGTGGGACTATACAGAAGTCCAACAGCCACGTTTAGGATGCCACTAGGTACACTCAGTGTTTGCTAGTATAATGGCTTAGTTATAATGAGTTGGAGTGTGCAGAGGACAGGAGGGTACAGTGCCAGGATTGTGGGGCTCTGGGTAGAGGAATGGAAGCCTGCCTTTCTATTCCCTCCTAATGGGGAAATGCAGCGAGGAAATCCCTGACCTTAGCTACACAGACGCTGTCTCTGTTTTCAGGACCTGTCACCTATGGCTCTGACCCTGCCGGTACGAGCCCTTAAAAGGACTGATAGAAAGTGCTATCCCTAAGCTGTCCAGCGCTGTGTATGGAGCGCATACAGCAGTATCGGCGATAGGACTCAGGACGGAGCTGCGCCAGTGATATCTGACACCAAGGACGCAGAAGAGATAATGGCGTCCGGACGGGCAGATACTCGTTTTTATAATGCAGGGACATGTGACATGGACATCCTATCACACATGCCGTTGCTTCTCTGGCTAAAAGTCCACTTAGCTGTGTGTGTGTCTGGGATTGGCTGACATGCTGGCCCTCCCCACTACACGCGCGCGCTTAGGGAAGGAAGACAAGGAAAAAAAAAAAAAAATGGCGATCGCCATTATCCATACAGCAGTGATCTGAAGGCGCTGTTCCCGCACACTATACACTGAAATTTCATAATAGTGTGAGTCACAGAGTGACTTACACTATTACAGCGGAAAGCCATCTGGGAATTAGCTTTTTTTTGCTGCTAGAACCGTTCTCGAATGTATCTAGAACTATCGAGCTTTTGCAAAAAAGCTCAAGTTCTAGTTCGATCTAGAACAGGCCCCAAAATCACTCGAGCCGCGAACTGGAGAACCACGAACCTAGAACCGCGCTCAACTCTACCCCTAAGCGCCAGAACAGCAACAGAAACCCCCTCAAGTGACCTCATTTTCAAAATTACATCCCTCTGGGAGATCATCTATGAGTTTAGGGACAATTTTATCTCTGAAAAACACCCATAGAGTCAATTGCAGTGAATGCTGCAAAATTAGAAAATTGCAAATAAGCCCATGTAGTGCCTGTATATTGTGCCCAGCTTGTGTTTCTGGAGCAACACACCCTATAAATAAGCAAGCTCTCCTCACTACAGAAATGTCAAACGTGGATGTCAACTACGGTTTAGGCACATTGTGGTGCTCAGAAATGAAGGGAGGCAGTTGGATTTGGGAGCACAGATTTTGCTGGATTTCTTTTTGTGGGGGGGAACCATAGTGCTTTTCCAGAGCCTTTATTCTACAGTAATGTGGAAGCCCCCTATATTTCTGTTAACAGATGACTGATCTGAGTGGTGATGTTTCTGTGGGTTGAGTTGAATGCTATTGCTGGCAATTTGGGATACAGAACATCTTGAATCAGGTCATATTTATCCTGTGCTCTATGCTGAGCACTTACATTGGGGTTTGCATCTATATTTCCGAAATACGACATTCAGTTGAAACCCCCAACAGATCCATTCACTATAATGAGGCAGCAAAGTTACTCTGGACTCTGTTTGCCCTCTAAGTGGTGGTCTTCTTTTCAAAGATGCACAAAACTGCTGTTGACCGCACTTTTATGCAGGCCTAAAAAGACGCTTAAAAAGATGGACACCGCAGAATCACAGGCCAGAGAGCAGTTCAAAGTAACTCCCTCTGCGTCACTACAGAGAATTTTCCATTAGACATTTTGTCTGAATCACATTTTTCAGCGATTTAAACGTAATCTCCAGTTTAAGTGCTCAGTGTAGAGCACAGGATAAATGTGAGCTGTGCCTTACTATGACCTTTGGGAGGCATAATGAACAAAAACAGCAGTTTAAGGGCTCGTGCGCACGTTGCGTTGTGTCACTGCAGAAAATTCTGCAGTGATTTGATAGCGCTTGTGCGATTCAAATCACTGCATAATGGATGCAGTGTTTCTGCAGAAAAAATGCCGATTTCATGCGCTCTGAATGCAGCCTCTCCCATGGACAGAGAGCTGCATCCAAAGCGCACGGAATAATTGACATGCTGCATTTTTAAACGCAGTGATTTTCTCAAATTTTTGACACTCAAATCGCTGCGTTCAAAAAAGCATTGTGCGCACGGATTATGCACAATATTCATAGACTTAAACGCATGAAAATACGCAATGTGCGCACATGCCCTAAGAATGTTTTATTTGTTTTTTATGCCGTTTATCTTGCGGTATAAATGATTAGGCGGCTTTTGTATTATAGTGATACCAGATTTATATATTTTTGTTAGGTTTGGCTACTATCACACTAAAAAACGCTTTTATATAAAATATATTTTTTTTTGCATCATTGAATTTTGTAGACTATAGTTTTTTATTTTCCTGCGGACAGAGTCATGCGAAGACTTGTTTCTTGGATGAGAATGGATTTTTAATAATACCATTTTGAGCTGTATAAAATTTTGAGATCGCTTTCTATTCCGCTCTTTGTAAGGCAGATTCAAGAAACAGCAATTCAGGAATTTTGTTTTTTTACACCATTAGTGTCGTAAAAAAGTGATAAGCTAGCTTAATTCGTCAGATCAGTACGATTATAGCGATGCCATATTTATATTTTTTGTTTTGCGGATTTTACTTTATAAAAATTATTTTACAGAAAAAAAGTGTTTTTGCATTGCTGTATTCTGAGAGCTATAACTTTATCTTTTAACTGATCGTGCTGTATGGCGAATTGTTTTTTTTGCAAGATAAGATGACATTGTCAGCAATACCTATATATATATATATATATATATATATATATATATATATATATATATAAAACTATTTGATAGCATTTAATTCCAATAATTTGCCAGCTGTGTGATGAAAATATAGTTTTTTGCAAAATTTTTTACTTATTTTTATGGTGTTCACCGAAGGAGTTAACAAGTGCTTTTATAGATCAGTTTGGAAAAATCTATACTTATGTATATTTTTGTTTTTACATGAATATACGAATTTATTGTTATAGTTGAGGGTTTTTTTTTCCATTTTTTTTGGGGGGGATTAAAATGTTACAATTTTTTCCACGTTTCTTACATTTTTTTTTCTTAGTCCCTATATGGGACATGACCTTTTATGCTTATCGTAGCTGCATGACCCGGAGATCATCATGATGACGTTTTTATGGCAAAATCAGGTTGTTTTGGCAACAATAGGGCCCCCATGATCACGATGTGGGGGTCCCGATCACATAGGAAAGTGAGCACCCTCCCTCTCCCAGCCTCTAAATGTTGCGATCACTACTGATCACAGCATTTAGGGGAGTAAATATCCAGGGGTGCTACGGAGACTGTCCCTGGCTGTGACAGCCACAGCTTGACTATAACATACGCTGAGCTCCGGATGGCGATCGCAAGTGCAGAGCCCGGGTGCCCCGCTCGATCGCCATGACTTACCCTTACACTCTCCTTTTACCCCTGAGGAACCTGCTCCCTGCAGCAATACACGTGGGGTCTGGCCCCCTTATTGCCACTTTATCAGCATGGGACTCTTCCACTCCACCCTGGCTATTATCTGAACCTTTACATGGTGTCCTCAGTATGGGCTGGTAATCTGGTTATCCTGGGGTCTTTGTATCTCCTCGCCTGCTATCTATGCTAATACCTTGTAATGATATCATGATCCTGTTTATTTGGTGATTGTTTCACTCTATGCAAGTGATTTCTGTGTACTCTAACTGGTCTATATCAGCTTCATGCTGTCTGGGCTACTACTTATGCTAATACCTTGTACTGTTATTGTGATCTATGGTACTTGGTGGTTATACCACTATCAGATTTATGTTGCCTGGGCTATTACCTATGCTGATACCCTGTACTGTTATTATGATCTATGGTACTTGGTGGGTATACTACTCTGGGTAATTACATTTGCTGTTTAAACCAACACATTTATTCTATCATAATGTTGCATTACTAGGATCTCCTATGTATTAAAAACAACCTCCACTCAAAAATATTATGTATTGCAAAGTGTGCACAGTACCAACATTCCAAGCTGTACTATTGAAAAAATGAGATTTTTGGCAAAAAATTGCAATTTTTCGAGCCACCCCGCCAACGTCACGGCAAATCTCCTGGGGCAGTCCTAACACTAAAATATTTTTATTTAAAGTGTGCCATGTGGCCTCACATATGCAAAATTAGGACTGCACAGCACGTACCTTGTGCTTTTCAGTCACCGTCTCCATGACTGATTCATGGTTGTGGGCGGGACAGGCCCGAGCACATGCTGCTTAGAATAAATAGCCAGTGGACGGGGTTGGATGGCCAGTGTGAACAGCCACCAACCGCCAAAAATCAGGACAGATGGAAAAATAAACATGAGGTGCACTGCAAGATGAGAATCAACTGGGACCCTATATAACAAGAAAAAACAGCATAAAAACAACCTCCACTCAAAAATATTATGTATTGCAAAGTGTGCACAGTACCAACATTCCAAGCTGTACTATTGAAAAAATGAGATTTTTGGCAAAAAATTGCAATTTTTCGAGCCACCCCGCCAACGTCACGGCAAATCTCCTGGGGCAGTCCTAACACTAAAATATTTTTATTTAAAGTGTGCCATGTGGCCTCACATATGCAAAATTAGGACTGCACAGCACGTACCTTGTGCTTTTCAGTCACCGTCTCCATGACTGATTCATGGTTGTGGGCGGGACAGGCCCGAGCACATGCTGCTTAGAATAAATAGCCAGTGGACGGGGTTGGATGGCCAGTGTGAACAGCCACCAACCGCCAAAAATCAGGACAGATGGAAAAATAAACATGAGGTGCACTGCAAGATGAGAATCAACTGGGACCCTATATAACAAGAAAAAACAGCATAAAAACAACCTCCACTCAAAAATATTATGTATTGCAAAGTGTGCACAGTACCAACATTCCAAGCTGTACTATTGAAAAAATGAGATTTTTGGCAAAAAATTGCAATTTTTCGAGCCACCCCGCCAACGTCACGGCAAATCTCCTGGGGCAGTCCTAACACTAAAATATTTTTATTTAAAGTGTGCCATGTGGCCTCACATATGCAAAATTAGGACTGCACAGCACGTACCTTGTGCTTTTCAGTCACCGTCTCCATGACTGATTCATGGTTGTGGGCGGGACAGGCCCGAGCACATGCTGCTTAGAATAAATAGCCAGTGGACGGGGTTGGATGGCCAGTGTGAACAGCCACCAACCGCCAAAAATCAGGACAGATGGAAAAATAAACATGAGGTGCACTGCAAGATGAGAATCAACTGGGACCCTATATAACAAGAAAAAACAGCATAAAAACAACCTCCACTCAAAAATATTATGTATTGCAAAGTGTGCACAGTACCAACATTCCAAGCTGTACTATTGAAAAAATGAGATTTTTGGCAAAAAATTGCAATTTTTCGAGCCACCCCGCCAACGTCACGGCAAATCTCCTGGGGCAGTCCTAACACTAAAATATTTTTATTTAAAGTGTGCCATGTGGCCTCACATATGCAAAATTAGGACTGCACAGCACGTACCTTGTGCTTTTTTTGAGTGGAGGTTGTTTTTATGCTGTTTTTTCTTGTTATATAGGGTCCCAGTTGATTCTCCTATGTATTAGTTACAGCCTTACCAGGTTAACCTTGTGACCTTTTGGGGGATCTATGGTACTTGGTGGTTACACCACTATCAGCTTTATGTCGTCTGGGCTATTACCTATGTTGATACCCTGTACTGCTATTGTGATCTATGATATTTGGTGGTTATACTATTTTTGGCAATAACATTTGCTGTTTAAAACCAACATATTTAATCTATTATAATGCTGCATTACTAGGATCCCCTTTGTATTAGTTACAGCCTTACTTGGGTAACCTTGTGACCTCTTTATTGTGCCAGGGGGATGTTGTTTATCCTCTATAGGGGATAAAATGATTCATATAGGCTCTATATGCCTTTTTTAAATGGTTTTAACATGTTTGTGTCCACATAATATGTTATAAATAAAGACCTTTTTGTACTGATATACAGGTGTATCCCTGGTTTTTGCACACCGTCTCTTCTCCTAAATTCTATGTCCAAAATTGGGTGTGTTATGGTGATCCCTGCTTTTTTCTATTTATGGATTATTAAAATCCGTCAGGTGGTGCCCTCCCCCCTTCTTTATCACTTCATCAGCATGATCCATTGATCTTGCTCTGTTTTTTTTTTTCCCATTGCAGCTCTGGTCAGGTTATTGTATTCATGCATAGGGCTTATTAGAAGGTGTTACTTTTGGATTTTCTTCCATGGATTGTTACACATACAGCCCTCTTTTTATATGTTTGTACTATTTGACTATTGCAGGTGCATAATATGTATTGTTCTTTTTCTTGGTCTGACTGGGGCTGCATCACATTCTGTGTGCAATAGGGGGGCAGGTTTCTATGTCGGTTAAGCCCACTTTGGTTTTAGGTATGTTTTGTGTGTGTTACTAATAAATACTTTTTTATACTTACATATTGTTGGTGGTGTGCTCAGTTTATGCTGGACACTTTTTTTTCTTGGTATCCATACAGTTGTTTTCCAGCACTGAGCACCCCGTATCTATCTAGATTATTGCTGTGCAGTTCTTATGACGTACCCATACATCAGAGGTCAGGAACCCCTTCCCAACCATGATATATGGTACATCCTATGTCATGAAAGTGTTATGAGCATAAAAATAAAATCTGTCAAATTTTCAATATTTTCATAAACACAAATGTTGACCAAACTTTACCACTCACGAAGTACAACGTGTCACAAATAAACATAATCACATAGAATCACTAGAATATATTGAAGCGTTACAGAGCTATCACCTCAAAGTTATGCTGGTCAGAAAAGAAAAATTGGCCTGGTCAGGAAGGTGAAAACATATTGCGGGGTGAATGGGTTATGTGCAAATTAAAACTTAACCTCCCCTAGCGAACAAGTATTAAGGTCATTATTACATAAAGGGTCACAGGCACAGGGGTTTGTCGACGCTTTCACCTGGAGAATGAGGTTTGGGTGTATTATTTCATGTAGGGTCATGTAGCTACAGAGAACTGGACAAGTTTCCCCTACTGAACAAACCATTGGGTATATTACATATAGATGTACGTAGTCTCAGTGGTCTGAACACCCCTCCCCATAGAAAACAAACATTGGGAGCATTATTAAAGTTAAGGGTACTGTTATAAAAGGAGTTATTAATTATATCAATCATAGGCTTACAGTGAAGGAAATAATTATTTGATCCCTTCTTCATTTTGTAAGTTTGCCCACTGACAAAGACATGAACACTCTAATTTTAAGGATAGGTTAATTTTAATAGTGAGATAGAATATCAAAAATTAAATCCAGAAAATCACATTGTATACATTATATAATTTTGCATTTTGCAGAGAGAAATAAGTATTTGATCTCCTACCAACCATTAAGAGTTCTGGTTCTTACAGACCACTTAGACGCTCCTAATCAACTCGTTACCTGCATTAGACACCTGTCTTAAATTTTCACCTGTATAAAAAACTCCTGTCCACAGACTCAGTCAGACTCTAACCTCTACAACATGGGCAAGACCAAAGAGCTTTCTAAGGATGTCTGGGACAATATCGTAGACCTGCACAAGGCTGGAATGGGCTAAAAAAAAAAAAACCCCATAAGCAAGACGCTGAGTGAGAAGGAGACAACTGTGGTGCAATAGTAAGAAAATGGAAGAAAAACAAAATGAATGTCACTCGACATTGATCTGGGCCACCATGAAAAATCTCATCTAGTGGGGTATCCAGGATCATGAGGAAGGTGAGAGATCAGCCTAAAGCTGGGTTCACACTAAACGACAGCGACAACGACGTCGCTGTTACGTCACCATTTTCGGTGACGTAACAGCGACCTTGTAAGTCGCTGTTATGATCGCTGCTTAGCTGTCAAACACAGCAGAAGCAGCGATCATAACGTCGCTGTGCTACATGTTCAGAGAGTAGGGAACCGCGCTTAGCGCTGGCTCCTTGCTCTCCTAGGTACAGTACACATCGGGTTAATTAACCCGATGTGTGCTGCAGCTACATGTCACAGTGCAGAGAGCCGCGCGCACTGCTTAGCGCTGGCTCCTTGCTCTCCTTGCTACAGTATACATCGGGTTAATTACCCGATGTGTACTGCAGCCACATGTCACAGTGCAGGAGCCGGCACTGGCAGCAAGAACGGAGGCTGGTAACCAGCGTAAACATCGGGTAACCAGGGAAAGGTCTTCCCTTGGTTACCCGATGTTTACGCTGGTTACAGCTTACCGCAGCTGCCAGTGCCGGCTCCTGCTCGCTTCATTTCGTCGCTCTCTCGCTGTCACACACAGCGATGTGTGTGTCACAGCGGGAGAGTGACGACCAAAAAATGAAGCTGGACATTCAGCAACGACCGGCGACCTCACAGCAGGGGCCAGGTCGTTGCTGGATGTCACACACAGCGACAGCGACGGGACGTCGCTGCAACGTCACAGAAAATGGTGACGTAGCAGCGACGTCGTTGTCGTTGTCGCTGTGTGTGACACCAGCTTAAAACTATTCAAGGGCGAGCTTGTTAATGATCTCAAGGCAGCTGGGACCAGTGTCACCTAGATAACCATTGGTAACATTATGCTGTAATGGTGTAAAATCCTGCAGTATCCGCAAAGTCTCACTACTCAAGAAGGCACATGTGCAGGCCCATCTGAAGTTTGCCAATGAACACCTAGATAATGAGAGTGATTGGGACAAGGTGCTGTGTTCAGATGAGGCAAAAATTGAGCTCTTTGACATTAACTCAACTCACCATGTTTGGAGGAAGAGAAATGCTGGCTATGACCCAAACACTGTCCCCACTGTCAAGCATGGAGGTGGAAACATTATGTTTTGGGGGTGTTTCTCTGCTAAGGGCACACGACTACTTCACCGCATCAATGGGACAACGGATGGAGCCATGTACCGTAAAATCCTGAGTGACAACCTCCTTCCAGGGCATTAAAAATGGGTCATGGCTGGGTCTTCCAGCAGGACAATGACCCAAAATATAGCATTAATAGAAGCACATTAAGGTCAAAGAGTGGCCTAACCAGTCTCCAGAGCTTAATCCCATAGAAAACATATGGATGGAGCTGAAGCTCTGAGTTACCAAGCGACAGCCTCAAAATCTAATGATTTAGAGATGATCTGGAAAGGGGAGTGGACCAAAATTCCTCCTGACATATGCAGGTAATTGAAACTAGCTATTCCCAGGAAGATCAAACATTGCTTGTATATATAGATAAATTAGCAAATTGCTGTGAATTCCAGATAACAAAACAGTGGAGCACATTTCCCACATGCTTCCTGGCTAATACCAACATGCTAAACCCAAAAGGTGAGAGGAGGTACTGAGCCAACTATAACTCTGCGGCTACAAGGAGAACACATTAAATAGAAAACCATATTTTGATATTCAATAGTTAAATTAATAATAATCAGAGTTTGACACAACCTATGGATAGATCTATGATCTATTAGCATAATTAGCATCTGTGGATAAAATAAAAAAAAGTGTTAGTAACGTCAACCCACAAGATTTCCCCGAATTGTAGATATATTATCTTGTTTGGTGTGTATAGGATGCATAAAATATATCTTTGGACCGTGTTAGCCAGTAGAGATAAAAAAAAGTTTGTTTATAAGAACTGAAGTCCTCAGTGGTTGCTACCCTTTAATGGCTAACTGAAAAGATGGTAATAATAGAAAGCTTTCGAGACAAGTCTCTTCATCAGGCTCAATATAACACAAAATCTGAAGAGTCATATTTATACACAACAGGACATAGAAAATATGTCGCTGTCCAGTTGTGCGCATTTCTTCAGAAGTGTCTTTAGGTCCATAAAGATGCGGTACATTCTGGTATCCTCCATTTTGATACAGGTAAAATATATCTTTGTACCGTGTTAGGCCGGTTTCAGACGTCCGTGTTTAATCAGGTACTAGTCACATGCATGGTTATTGGTCACGCGTGTGTCACACGTGTGACATCCGTGTTTGCATACATGTGACAGGTACCGGAGAAAACACGGGTCTGTGAAATAAAAAGATTTTCCATATTTACCTGCTGTCTTTGGCTCTGCTGCCTCTCGCTCCTGACCCCAGCTCCTTATATTCGATTATTCACCGCACTCAGGACCTGGAAGCCGGGAGCAGCGCCGGGCACAGCACTGCCGAGGACAGCACCGCAGGGACAGGTGAGTATTCTACAAGCACAGTGACAGCCAGGAGGTCATCGGAGTTCCCAATGAACTCTGATGACATCCTGATGACCCCCGCGACACCCACGTTACAGCTTCATGGGTTCATTAGAGTTCATTGGGAACTGTGGTGAGTCCCCGATGCTGTCCCCGCGATGCTCCGGCTTCCAGGTTCTCAACACACACACACACACACACACACACATTGAGCACATATACACACACACACACACACAGCAAACACACATGGATACACCGAGCACATACACACACATAGCGCACATACATGTATACACTGAACACACACACACACACACACACACACACTCTGCTGTATACTTGTCGCGGGCGGGGAGGAGGGTGTCAGCACACCGCGCTCACCCCTTCTGCTCGGGTCCGGCAGCTGCTCCTGGTGGCTCGAGCTGTGGGCCGGATCCCGGGGTTTCTCGAGCGACACTCCTCGCCCGTGAGTGAAAGGGGGTTTGTTGGGTGTGGGGATTGTTATAGTTCGTGACGCCACCCACGGTTGTGGTGATTGCACCACCGCTGCTCAGTGTGGGGGTCCCGGGGATGGTGATGCGGAGCAGCCAGGTGTTGTGTTGCCCCTCCGTGGGTAGGGGTTGGCGATCCCGGGGCCCGGTGATGAGATGTAAAGTGTAGGGCCTGGAGGGCGCAGGGACAGCGCTGTGCCTTGCGGCACTGTGGTACTCACTCAGCCTGACACAGTTTGTACGGTAAACCAACGGCTGGTAGGACGGTCCCACAGACGGCTGCACCTGCACTCCCGGTAGGTGACGGTGATGTCTCTCTTCCTTGCACCTATGTTGACTGATGGTAGCGGTGGATTCCCTCCGGTTACCCGCTCCCCGACTGCAATCTGGGCCGGAGGAGCTCTACACTTTGCCCGCAGGCGCTGGCCCTGGGGAAACTGGTGCCCTGGCGGTGGCGGTGTCTCCCCGGTAATGGTCGGGCTGTTGCCGTCAATCGGGACTTGGTTGTTGGGGGATCTACGTCCCCTTCACTGACGGATTTGGCAAATTTGGCGACTCCTAGCCTTGCCGGGGTCCGAGAGGCCCCTGCCCTGGTGCTGACTGTCCTTCGGAACACTGCTCCAGACCACCGGGCACACAGCCAACGGGGTCCTTCCAGGAACTTCCAAACGGTCCCCCTCCAGACAGTCACCGCCGTTGCTGACCTTGCTGTTCTGGCCCTCACAAAGCTGGACCCTTCAGGCTTTCTTTCTCTTCTGTCACTTTTCTTACTTTCCTCCTTTACTACTTTCACTTTCACTTTCTTAGCTCCTCTCCTCCCTGAGCTGAACTCTGTTGTTTCTCCTTCCACTTCCTCCTCCTGGACTCAACTGCACTCAAGCCCTGCCTGGGCTAATCTGCCTGGTTAATTCCTGCCTCCAGAGTTGTGAGCTCCTCGGTGGGCGGAGCCAACCGCCTGGCCCACCCCCTGGTGTGCATCATCAGACTCCTGGAGGAAGGCAACAAGGATTTCTGGTTAGCTGTGATGTGCCTACCTGGAGTGTGGGGTGTAGTGGTGTTGTGACCTGTGTCCCCTGGCTTGCCCAGGGCGACACATTCTCACCCAGCGATGCAGTCCCCGGCACTGAAGTTCTCAGCGCTGCTCCTGCTTCCAGCTCCACATGGCACTGAATATTCAGTGAGTATAATGAGCGGGAATCAGGAGCGGAAGGCAGCAGAGCTTGAGACAGCATCGCTGGAGAGAGGTAAATATAGAAAATAATTTTATTAAAGACACGTGTTTTCTCCGGTACGTGTCACACTGATGTCACACGGATCACATCAGTGTGCAATCCGTGTGACACCCGTGCTGCCAGAGAAAAAAATGGACATGCCTGCGTGTGTGCGTGCAGGGTCATGAGAGGTCACACGGTCCGTGTGAAAAACACGGTCGTGTGAGTAACAGCAAATAATAACATGGGTACGTGTGGCATCCGTGTTAAAAACAGCTGTCACACGTACCTGAAACACGGACATCTGAAGCCGGACTTAGCCAGTAGAGATGAAAAAAAAAGGACACATTCAGAGCAGGAATGAATGTCACATGGATTTAGGTCTTTTTACATCAATTAAGAAATGTGCTCTTCAGAGCATCCGGGGGGCATCACAGACCGGACCAGACCCCAATCAGACGACAATAAAACTTTCACACTGCTTATCTATGAACTGCAGCAATATTTATGGCCACAACAGTTTGCCCCCTTGCCATAGTGATAGTCCTGCTTCACATAACTTGTTTTATTTACTGCTCCATTTTCTGTCCTGTTGTGTATAAATATGTGACTCTTCAGATTTTGTATTATACTGAGCCTGATGAAGAGACCTGCATGTCTTGAAAGCTTGCTATTATTACCATCTTTTCAGTTAGCCATTAAAAAGGTATCAACCACTGAGAACTCTCAGTTCCTTCGAACAAACTTTTGTTATAGGATGCTTATAATTCGGTAAGATAACGGCCATATTGTTTCTTTAGGAATTCGTTCAGGACAAAAGAGTCTAAATCGCATCTAGTCAGCTGTCTTCTTACCAGCACAGAGGGAGGTATGGTGCTTGGGAAACCCGGGTGCCATGTGCGCTAGTATGTGACACAGCACAGGATTGTCGCTAGTCAATCAAAACGGCGAGAGGATTCAGTGAAAAATTGTCTTCATACTGCGATAGAGCAGACGAGTGAGTGAGGCAGAGTCCCCCTTTATAGTAGTATCCTAGGCCCGTGTGTTGTCAGTGAGTGGTGTTTACAACAGAAACATTGTCACAGAGGTCTACACACCTTTCCCGAGAGAACGAGCATTGAGGGCAATTTTTCACGTAGGAGCACATATCCACAGGGTCTTAACATCTACCTAGAGAACTATTGTTGTGAGCATTATTACCAAAAATGCATACAGCCACAGGGGTGTACACCCTCATCCCACTAGAAAATTAGCATTTGGGGCATTATTTCATCTAGGGGCACATAGCCACAAAAACCTGCATACTGCATTATTATCATACATGACAACCTCAATGACAAGCACAACCCTCTTACCAAGCAACAAACATTGGGGGCATTATTATCACACATGGCAAATAGCCACAGAGACCTGAACATCAGTCCCCCCCCAGACAAGCATTTGGGGAATTAAAATCATACATGGCCATAACCACATGGACCATCACAGCCCTCCCTCCTTCCCAAATAACAATCACTGGGGCATTTATATAAATGATGGGACATAGTGACAGGGGCCAACACACTCCTTTCCCCCTAGGCATCAAGCATTGAGGGAATACTATACATGGCATGTTGTCATATGGCTGTTCCTGAATCTGGAAATCTAATAGAAGAGGATTTATCAAAGAGAAATTCCATATAGAGGCCAAGAGCAGATGATAAAACTCAATGTGATGTCCAAATTACTTATTCTTCTGATCATGATTCCAGCAATTTTGCTACATAAACTTATTTTTATAATACTGACTCTAACAGTAGCAATACACCGGTTGAAAATAGATATGGCCTTGTGCCCACAGGCCATTTTTTTTTAGTGTTTTTTTTTTTAATTGATAAAAGCAGGGAAAAATCATCCCAAAGTCCATGAGGATTGTGACTTGCTGTGCACACGTAGCTTCTTTTTTTCCTTGCTTTTTATGTTGCTGAAAAAAGCAGCATGTCAATTGTTTCAGCATTTTTCCTGTTTTTTTCCCCTCCCAATTGACTTAAATGGAGTCAGTGAAAAACGCAGTAAAAAACGCACGTGTAATGCCCACGTTGCTTTTTTTGTGTGCTTTTTTACGTCACTGGGGTTCCCTGTAATAGAGATGGGCGATCCTGGTCGGCAAAGAACGGAAAATGTTAAAATTATACGATCTTTGGCTGGATCGGGATCAGACAGCTTATCATTTACTGCAAAAGATCTTGCCAAGGATCGGTTAGTGATCAGTTGGGCAAAACCCATCCTCTCCCTGCCCATCACAGCCATGTCAGTTATTGGCATGGTTGGGATTGACCATTGTATAAAAAAAAATGAAAAAAAAAGGGTTAAAGTGGTATATACTAAGGCTGGTTTCACATTACGTCTTTTTAACATCCGTCCTTAACGTTATTTTAGCGGACAAGCGGATCCAGTGCAAATGCGTTTTCATTTCAATGCATTTGCAATGGACTCGCGTTAACGTCCGTTCACCTGCGTTTGCGTGCGTTATAGTGAGGATCCAGTGACTTGCAGTTTTTTAACATGTTTCAAAAACGCTACTTGTAGCGTTTTTGAGCTCCGTCCAAATACTGCAAATTGCTGGATCCTGACTATAACGCACGCAAACGCAGGTGAACGCTGGCGTGCTGATAGACAGGATCCTGCTTTTGTACTGAGCATGCCCAGAAAGTACTGAGCATGCCCAGAACCAGTCTCGAGTGATCTGTCTATCTCTCTACTCCCTCCCTCACCCCCTCTCTCTCTATCTTTCCCCCTTCCTCCCTCCCTCCCTCTCTCCCACCTGAGAGCTGCGGACACTCGTAACCAAGGTAAATATCGCGTAACCACTTCTCTTAGTTACCCGATGTTTACGTTGGTTACGCGTGCAGGCAGCCCTGCTCCTAGCAGCTGCAGACACTCGTAACCAAGATAAATATCGGGTATCCAAGGCCGATGTTTACCTTGGTTACCAGCGTCTGCAGCTGTCAGAAGCCTCCTCCCAGTCTAGTTCCCCTCACTCCCGATCACATGACTCCAATGCCCGCCCCTAAACATCCAGTGCAGGATCCTGCAAAATAACATATGCGTTTGCATACGTTATTTGCTGTAAAAGCAGGATCCGTACTTCCGCTAAAAAAACGTTTTCAGCGGATGTTAAAAAGACGTAGTGTGAAACTAGCCTTACAGAGTTCCCGTGGCTGCAGCATTACTTCCGGGTCCGACAATTATCTCTAATGAATATTCACTGCTTTCCCCGCCAACCAGCATATCTGATGGTCTGCAGTCAAACCAAGACACCAGACAGCGTCTGTTGATTAGTTGGAATCACAGTCTCCGGGTCTATAGCGTGGTATAAAAACAAACAATTGGCATAGAGTCCCCCCCGTATTGATACCAGCACAGATAAAGCCAGCTCATAGCTGTAGCCCCCAGCCCTGTGCTTATCTTGGCTGTGTATCAAAATACGAGGGACCACATGCGTTTTTTTGTATTTTTTTTTTAAATTATTTAAATTAAAAAAAAAAAAAAAAAAAGCGTATGGTCGCCCCTAATTTTGATGGGCTTTATCATAGCTGGGTATCAAAATAAGAGGAACCGCATGTGTTTTTTTTTTAATTTAAATAAAAAAAAAACAAAAAGGAAAAAAAAACAGCGTTTGGTCTCCCCTAATGTTGATACCCAGCCATGATAAAGCCTGACAGCTTAGGGCTGGTATTTTCAGCCTGGGTAGTCCCATGGTTATTGGCTTTTGGTTTGTAATCTGTATCTAGTCCTTTTAGGGGAGGAAACTGGCAAAAAAACTAAGGTAAAAACAAAGCCAGCACTAAATGTGCACTACAGCACTAAAAATTCCAAACTCTACTTATTAAAATTTGAGATTTTTGGCAAAAAAAATTGCAATTTCTTGAGCTACCCCGCCACATCACGGCAAAATCTCTTTGGGGCAATCCTACTTAAAATATTTTTACATAAAATGTGCCATACGGCCTCACATATGAAAAGTAGAACTGTTCTTAGCAGCACTTGGTGTTTTTCAATCCCGTACTCATGACTGAATCATGGCTGTGGGCGGGACAGGCCCAAGCAAATTCTGCTTGAAGTAAATAGCCTGTGGAGAGGGCCTGATGACTAAATGTAAACAGCCACCAATTGCCAAAATCAAGACAGGTGGAATACAACCCAAATTGGGGTGCACGGTAAGGTGGGGGTCAGCCACCAACCAATTCAACAAAAGTAAAAACAAGAAAGCCAGGACTAAATATATACTACAGCAGTAAAAATTCCAAACTGTACTTATTAAAATTTGAGATGTGGCAAAAAAATTGCAATTTCTTGAGCTACCCTGCCGCGTCATGGCAAATCTCTTTGGGGCAGTCCTACTCTAAAATATAAGGGTATGTGGCCACGATCGGGACCCGGTGCGGTCTCTTGCTGTGGTCTAGCAGTGGAGAACACTAGCGACTCCGCAGCAAATAGTTGACATGCTTGCAGCTCGGAAAGCCGCACCGCAGGTCCATTTACGCTGCAGGCAGTACATGCACAGTTGGCATGGGATTTCTATAAATCCACTGTGCTAATGTGACGCCCTGGCCTATTAGGTCGTCACAGGGTATTGTGCAATCTGCCCTTCTGCACAGTATCCACCCTCCTTGGTTACGGATCCTGGTCCTATGGTGTTGCTAACAGCTTAGCCAATCAAAATCCTAGGAACACTTCCCACTTTAACCTACCAGACACACCATTGGGGGGCCTGAAGGGAATAGGGCCGCCCACATGGGGGGTTGGTGAGGGTAAAGTGACAGTGGAGTTTGGAGAGTGGAGCTGGAGAGTTGAGCAGTGGAGAGTGAAAGGAGAGGAGGTGGAGTGGTGACTCTCGTGAGGAGAGGCCATGGAGAAGAGCTCCTGTGTACTAGGTGGAAGACATTGGTCTGGGCCTGGTAGGAGCTGGAACCCCGGTCGAAGGGGACAGTGTCAAGGGGCACGGACTGCCGAGGAGGGCGGCCGGCGGCCTTAAGCTATCACCGAATAATCGAAGAAATCCCGGCACACGAGGAAATTATTCCAAACAACTTGTATTTTGATGAATCGTAAGCTATCACCGGGCAGGGGCCAGGGCACAACGGGGGTACGTGGACCATAGGCCGGAAAGTAGCTTCACGCGTTCCGGTAATTTACCCGACGGGGGTGAAGACTTGAAGTGTCATTCCCAACCCACTCCAAAATCAGGGTACTGGCGCACCGAGGGGATAGGACTTTCCCAATACAGTCCAAAGAAATCCTACGCGTGAACCCTGAGAGCAAGATCACTTCGTTAGCCATACGGGTGAGCGGGACCCAAAGAGTTTCATACCCACGGGTCCAACAGAGACAGAGGTGCCAAGGACAAGGCCACAGGCTAACAGCAACACCAAGGGCACGGACCCAAGCATACTCCCAACAAGCTGCAGTGGTGCTCAGAATTCAAGCTGTCGGTGTTGTTATTCCTGGACTGAGTGAGTACACTGAAATACCCCTGTTCCTACCCCAGCGGCACCGATTCACCAAGCATCCGATGGGCCCCGGAACAAATCCCCTACCCACGGAGGGGTTAAACATCAGGCTGCCACACCATAGTCACCGGGCTCGCCAACCGCAGCGGTGGTCCCTCACATTACAACACCGTGGGTGGAGTCACAAACTTTCCAAACCCCCTGTACATAGCGCCCCCCCCCCCTTCATCGAGTGGCCGCGCGACCCCGGGTCCGGAGACCCCTTGAGCCACCACGGATCTGGATCCGAGCAGCAGCCCGGCTGCTGGCACGGGGGTGGCACACTTAAGACCCTGTCACACACAGAGATAAATCTGCGGCAGATCTGTGGTTGCAGTGAAATTGTGGACAATCAGTGCCAGGTTTGTGGCTGTGTACAAATGGAACAATATGGCCATGATTTCACTGCAACCACAGATCTGCCAAAGATTTATCTCTGTGTGTGACGGGGCCTTTATACTGTGCAATGCAGCATTTTTGACACCTTCGGACGCAGCTGAAACACACTACATCCAAAACGCTGTGAAGCCTGATCGTGGGCACACACCCTTACATTGGGAGAAGCCTTTTGGATCTTAACCATGAATTCTAAATATCCAAATGGAATGCCTATGTATTTTCAATTATTTGTATACATAAGTGTCAGTCTCACATTTTGGTTCAGGTTGCTCATGTACGGCTCATTTGTAGGTTTTTACACTTTAGCGCAGACAATCTGTTTTCTTAAATCAGTGATTACTCAACAGCAAGCACAAATGTCATTAATGACATCACATATTGTATGTGTTTTAAATCAAGTCCATGTCACTCACTGACTGAACTCTCTATAATAACTAAGGGTGTCTGCGTACACCAGAAACACGTCAGACGTGACATGTTCAGCATTTATGTTCAACTAACATGGCGATTTTAAAATGCATTTAATAAAAGATTGATTTATACTATAACATCTGGATTTGAAGTGCCTTTATAGTCGTTTCTGCTAGAATCTCTACTTTATGGAATTGCCTTTCCAGGGACCAAGGCACCCATATACAATTCACAGCATTTGAAGCACATGTAGCAGTAGGCTCTCTTTTTTGTACTATATGGTGGTTTTACTCTCTTAGGCTATGTCCGCACGTTGCTTTTTACCTGCTTTTTTGCTGCTTTTTCAACTGCAGCGTTTAATGCCAAAATGGTTGTGTTCTGCTTTTCAAGCAAAGTCTATGGGAATTTGGGTTTCTTGTCCGCACTATGCAGTTCAAACTGCAGCCTTTTTGTTGCAGAACTTTGGTCAAAAACTCAGCTTTGCAGTGCAAAACCCAAATGGCAAAAACAATTGACATGTCGCATCGCTGTGTGAGACAGCGACAGAGCAACAACTAAATGTGCAGGCAGCAGGGAGCCGGCTTCTGCGGACGCTGATAACCACGGTAAACATCGGGTAACCAAGAAGCCCTTGCCTTGGTTACCCGATATTTAACCTTCGTTACCAGCGTCCACCGCTCTCAACTGCCAGTGCCAGCTCCCTGCTCTATGCACTTGTAGCCGGAGTACACATTGGGTAATTAACCCAATGTGTACTGGGGCTAGGAGTGCAGGGAACAGGGAGCCGGCACTGGCAGTGTGAGAGCGGCGGACGCTGGTAACGAAGGTAAATATCGGGTAACCAAGGGAAGGGCTTCTTGGTTACCCGCTGTTTACCGTGGTTACCAGCGTCTGCAGAAACCGACTCCCTACTGCCTGCACACGTAGCAGAGTACACATCGGGTAATTAACCTGATGTGTACTGTGGCTAGGTGTGCAGGGAGCCAGCGCTAAGCGGTGTGCGCTGGTAACCAAAGTAAATATCGGGTTGGTTACCCGATATTTACCTTAGTTACCAAGCGCAGCATGCTTCCACGTGTATCGACGCTCCAGCGATCCCTGCCAGGTCAGGTTGTTGGTGGGATTGCTGGAGCGTCTCTTAAGGTGGCTTTACACACTGCAACATCGCAAACGTCATCGCTGTAACGTCACCGGTTTTGTGACGTAATAGCGACCTCCCCAGTGACATTGCAGTGTGTGAAACACATCAGCGACCTGGCCCCTGCTGTGAAGTTGCTGATCGCTACAAAATTGTTCAGGACCATTCTTTGGTACTTTGTTTCCCGCTGTGCAGCATGATCGCTAGAAAGTTTCAGTGTGTAAAGGGGACTTTACAGCGACTTCCCTTTCAAAAAGCTGCTTTACAACGTCCCCAATGACTAGCTAGGTCGTTCTGCAGGTCCGGATCGCTGTTGCGTCGTTGGCCAGGTTTGCCTGTTTGACAGCTCACCAGCGACTCACCAGAGACTTTGTAGCGATCCCGGCCAGGTTGGGATCGCTGAAAGTCTCAGTGTGTAAAGGGGCCTTAAGGGTGGAAACACATCTATGCGAGTAAAATCGGTCCGACTGGGCTGAAAAAAACTCGGCTGATTTTAGTTCACGTTAGGTGCGAGTGCAACGCAAGTGCGATGCTATTTCTGAATAAATTAATGATTTTACTAGCGTGTGTAATGCGTATTTTTTACTATGTCATCTGCCATTCAGCGCTGCTACATGGCCGCTGACAGCAGACACAGACAGCCATGTAGCAGAGCTGAATGGCAGATGACAGCAGACACAGACAGAGCCGCACAATCAGAATGAACTCGGGTGAACTTAACCCGACTTCATTGTCATGCTGCGGCTCTGTCTGTGCCGCGTCCTGATTAGCGGTCACCAGTGAAGGACTCACCGGTGACCACTAATCCCCCGAGTGACTGAAGTTAGCAGCCCTCTCTCATACTCACCGATCCCCGGCGCCGCGCTGCACGGCGTTCACACTGCTCCGGCGGCTTTTACTATTTTGAAAAAGCCGGCCGCTCATTAAACAATCTCGTATTCCCTGCTTTCCCCACCCACAGGCGCCTATGATTGGTTGCAGTGAGACACGCCCCCACGCTGAGTGACAGGTGTCTCACTGCACCCAATCACAGCAGCCGGTGGGCGTGTCTATACTGTGCAGTGAAATAAATAAATTTTAAAAAATTGCGTGCGGTCCCCCCCAATTTTAATACCAGCCAGATAAAGCCATACGGCTGAAGGCTGGTATTCTCAGGATGGGGAGCTCCACGTTATGGGGAGCCCCCCAGTCTAACAATATCAGCCAGCAGCCGCCCAGAATTGCCGCATACATTATATGTGACAGTTCTGGGACTGTACCCGGCTCTTCCCGATTTGCCCTGGTGCGTTGGCAAATCGGGGTAATAAGGAGTTATTGGCAGCCCATAGCTGCCACTAAATCCTAGATTAATCATGTCAGGCGTCTATGAGACACCCTCCATGATTAATCTGTAAGTTACAGTAAATAAACACACACACACGAAAAAATCCTTTATTAGAAATAAAAAACACAAACAAATTCCCTCATTACCAATTTAATAAGCCCCAAAAAGCCCTCCATATCCGGCGTAATCCACGGACCTCAAGCGTCGTTTCCAGCATGAAGGTGACAGGAGCTGCAGAAGACACCGCCGCTCCAGTCACCTACAAGCAGCAACTGAGGTGAGTAGCGCGATCAGCTGAGCTGTCACTGAGGTTAATCGCGGCCACCGCTGGATCCTCCAACAGTGACAGCGGGTAACCTCAGTGACAGCTCAGCCGATCGCGCTACTCACCTCAGTTGCTGCTTGGAGGTGACCGGAGCGGCGGTGTCTTCTGCAGCTCCTGTCACCTTCATGCTGGAAGCGACGCTGGAGGTCCGTGGATTACGCCGGATATGGAGGGCTTTTTGGGGCTTATTAAATTGGTAATGAGGGAATTTGTGTTTTTTATTTCTAATAAAGGATTTTTTCATGTGTGTGTGTGTTTATTTACTGTAACTTACAGATTAATCATGGAGGGTGTCTCATAGACGCCTGACATGATTAATCTAGGATTTAGTGGCAGCTATGGGCTGCCATTAACTCCATATTACCCCGATTTGCCAACGCACCAGGGCAAATCGGGAAGAGCCAAGTACAGTCCCAGAACTGTCGCATATAATGTATGCGGCAATTCTGGGCGGCTGCTGGCTGATATTGTTAGGCTGGGGGGCTCCCCATAACATGGAGCTCCCCATCCTGAGAATACCAGCCTTCAGCCGTATGGCTTTATCTGGCTGGTATTAAAATTGGGGGGGACCGCACGCCATTTTTTTTTAATTATTTATTTATTTCACTGCACAGTATAGACACGCCCACCGGCTGCTGTGATTGGGTGCAGTGAGACACCTGTCACTCAGCGTGGGGGCGTGTCTCACTGCAACCAATCATAGGCGCCTGTGGGCGGGGAAAGCAGGGAATACGAGATTGTTTAATGAGCGGCCGGCTTTTTCAAAATAGTAAAAGCCGCCGCAGCAGTGTGAATGCCGTGCTGCGCAGCGCCAGTGATCGGTGAGTATGAGAGAGGAGGGGAAAATGACCGACAGACTGTGAGAGAGGGACAGAGATAGTGACGGACCGACAGAGAGAGAATAGAGACCGAGAGGGAGAGACCGACTGACAGAGAATAGTGATTGACAGACATTGTGAGACATCGCTCGTTTCCAGTGTTTTAGGAAACCTGCGAGAAATGTATTTAGAAAATCGGATGTCACTAGGATGGTGTGAATGCCGTCCCGTGACATCCGATTTTTTACACGCTCCCATAGACTTGCATTGGAGAGACTCCCAGTAGAAACTCGCAAAAAAGCAGCATGCTGCGATTTTTTTCTCAGTCCGATTCGGACTGAGAAAAAATTCGCAGATGAGAGCTGAATCATTCACTAACACGTGTCCGATTCCAATGCGAGATTTTCTCGCATTGCTCTACTGCGAGAAACTCGCAAGTGAGAAGCAGCCCTAAGTGTGACATCTCACCAGCGACCTCCTAGCAACTTACCAGCGATCCCTATCAGCTTGTATCATTGTTGGGATCGCTGGTAAGTTGTTTAGTGTGACTGGGCCTTTAGCTGGGTTCACACTAAACGACAGCGACAACGACGTCGCTGTTACGTCACCATTTTCGGTGACGTAACAGCGACCTTGTAAGTCGCTGTTATGATCGCTGCTTAGCTGTCAAACACAGCAGAAGCAGCGATCATAACGTCGCTGTGTTACATGTTCAGAGAGCAGGGAGCCGCGCTTAGCGCTGGCTCCTTGCTCTCCTAGGTACAGTACACATCGGGTTAATTAACCCGATGTGTGCTGCAGCTACATGTCACAGTGCAGAGAGCAGGGAGCCGCGCGCACTGCTTAGCGCTGGCTCCTTGCTCTCTTTGCTACAGTATACATCGGGTTAATTACCCGATGCATACTGCAGCCACATGTCACAGTGCAGGAGCCGGCGCTGGCAGCAAGAGCGGAGGCTGGTAACCAGCGTAAACATCAGGTAACCAGGGAAAGGACTTCCCTTGGTTACCCGATGTTTACGCTGGTTACAGCTTACCGCAGCTGCCAGTGCCGGCTCCTGCTCGCTTCATTTCGTCGCTCTCTCGCTGTCACACACAGCGATGTGTGTGTCACAGCGGGAGAGTGACGACGAAAAAATGAAGCTGGACATTCAGCAACGACCGGCGACCTCACAGCAGGGGCCAGGTCGTTGCTGGATGTCACACACAGCGACAGCGACGGGACGTCGCTGCAACGTCACAGAAAATGGTGACGTAGCAGCGACGTCGTTGTCGTTGTCGCTGTGTGTGACACCAGCTTTAAAGAGAATGTCATCCACACCTTTAATTATGCAATCTGTTGCTCCCTGGCTGAAAGAATAGTTTTAATTCATATGCAAATGAGAATTCAGTGCTCTAGGAGTGCCAAAGCCAAGCCTCTGCAGTTCACTGGCTTTACAGTCAAACCAGTAAGCTGTCAGTCAAGCTGAGGAAACTGGGCGGGGAATAGAGCCAGAAAGGAAGAGGTTTTAGAAGTGCTCCGAATGCCCAGAGCACTTAAGCCTCATTTGCATATTCAAATAAAACTTCAATTTTTAATTGAGGAAGCCACAGATTACATAAGGGTGTGGATGACATCTTTTTGAGAGCATGAAATTCAGAGTGCTGTGGGAGGTTTTATCACATTGCCATTTATTTGCATCAGCAAGATTGATCCATAACAGATCGGAATAGGACTTGACGTGAAAAGATACATTGATTGTAATGGGTCCATGATCCAGCAGTAAAAATGTCAGCACATAGCAAAAAAAAAAAACAGAAAAAAAAACCCCCTTGTGTGAATCCAGCGTTACACTGTACATCAACTGAAAAGTCTGAATGATTTCCAATTTTCTACAAATGGATCACAATAGACCAGTAGAATAAAATACCTTTTATTTGCCATTAATTGCATTATCATTCAATGTAAACTCATTTAATGCACACACAGTGTACATATCAAAAATACATTTAAACTTTAGGGGGTTAAACAAAACCAAGTGAACACATGCTAAAGACTATATAAATGCAGACAGTGAAAAGGTAAAAGCTTGGGGGGAAAAAAAGCAACTAAACCAAATTTAGCATTTAGAAGTACCATAGCTATATCTAATAAATATATTTTTTAAATCAAACATTTTTTCTTTATTTTCCATCCTCACGATTTGGGAATGTGTGTATTTCTGATGAAAAATGAATTGTGTTAAAAAAAAAACAAAAAACAAAAACCTAACCTAGTGCAAGCCACAACTGCTGCTCAGGAGCCAAGATGCAGCATGAAAAATGGCTAAAATTGCAAAAGTACTTCTAAAGACAAGAAACTTTGCAATTTAAATCATCATAAATGCTGTTTGCTGCCCAAGTTACCAGCCACTGCTGCAGTCTATCAGCTGTTACCAGTCTCCTGGGAAAGGAGTATAGAGCTTTTAAGTACTGCTCTGAAGCTGGCTTGATATGGGGATATGGCCAGCTTCAATGTCACTGCACTCCTGTGATAATGAGGCATCTTTGCTTCGGCAGTAAGGAAACAGAGGGCATAGTTCAGGCCAACAGCACAAGGCCGCTGAACTGAATTGTCAATCTTCGACAACAGATACGCATGAGGCAGAGAAGTGGTGTGCTCCTGAAGAATGATGTAGCACAAGCCTCTAATTCTCAGGACTTGTTTAGTTAGACCCATTACGTCCCACCAGTACCATGCCAAGTTCATAAAAACTGAGGCGGCTGATCCTTTAGAACTGCCCTGACTGGCCTTTACAGTCCTATATTGTGCTTAGAAGAACTTGGATGACACATATGGAGAAAGGCAGTAGATATACTATTCTGTTCCAATAAAAAAAACAAAGTAAAAAAAAAAAATAAAAAATAGAATATTTCAAAATTATAACTTTAATCAAACAAAAAAAAAAAAAACAAAAAAGGACAAAACAAAATTGTGGCCTCCTAAATTATATTCCCGATATTGTGATATTTAGAAACCTAAAACATCTACAACAAAACCAATAGCAGCACAGTATTACGTACGATTACTTATCTCCTATACACGCTGTATACAAGATTAAGGAACATAGCAAGACACTGAGCAGCGATTACAAGCTTCATTCATTTATAACCTCATGTGCTTAAACAGTTAAAAAAGGTAAAGAAAAACTTGGAAGGACAATTCACATTTTTGGTACATTTTTCTATTGGAAGCCCAAATGCTTTTAATGATGACTTGATAATACTCTCCAATTCTCTTATTTTTCAGTGAAGATTTTCTGTGCCATGTGCTGAACGCCCTTCAGATCAATATGCCCTGAAATATATTACATGACGTCAAAAAATAAAAACACAGATCTTAACCTGACTCCTACAGGCCCATATCCTTATTAACAACTGACATAAGGATCCTCGACAAGGTTCTTGTAAATCGGCCAAATACAGTTCTCATTGGTAATACACTCTGATCAATCAGGTTTTATGCCTTTAAAGTCTAATGCAATTAATAGAAGATTTTTTTTTAAACCTGCAAGCAGCGCAAACAGAACCAGAGGGGAAGGTTATACTTTCTTTAGATGCCACTAAGGCTTTTGATTTGGTGGAGTGGAGATATATATGGGCGATATTGCAGAAGCCCCTATGGCAAGAGTGAGAGCAAATGGTGGGCTGTCTGATAGATTGGTGTTTAGGGGAACAAGACAGAGCTGCCCGCTGTCTCCTCTAATATTTGCGATAGCTATTGAGCCACTGGCTTGTATAGTGAGAGCCCATCCAGGTATAGAGGAGTTTCGATATGGAAGACAATAAAGAATAGCGCTTTATGTGGATGACAGTTATTTCTTGGGAAGGCAGAGAGTTCACTACCATGTGCCCAAGATATGATTGAGGAGAATAGGGGTCTAGTCAGGTCTAAAGGATAAATTGGGGAAAATCTGCAATGATGCCTTAGAGCAGAGTTCCCCAACTCCAGTCCTCAAGGGCCACCAACAGTGCATGTTTTTAGGATTTCCTTTGCATTGCATGGGTGTTGGAATGATCACCTGTGCAGGTGATTCAATTATCACCTGTGCAATACTAAGGAAACCCTGAAAACATGTACTGTTGGTGGCCCTTGAGGACTGGAGTTGGGGACCCCTGCCTTAGAGTCATGATGCTGCTTGGGCCTCCTTCGCTTTCTTTAATATGCCAGTGGTTCAGGAATTTAAATACCTAGGCATAAATTTCTACACTAACCCAACTGACTATATAGCACTAAATCTTGCGATTTACTGAGTAGGATCAAGGATAAAAGTAGAGGCATGGTCGAAGCTCCCATTATCAGCTTTGGGTGAGACGAATCTTATTAAAATGTGCCTCATGCCTAGTATGTTATATACTACACAACTTCCCGATTTGGATCCCTAAATTCTGATTCAGATGTATGCATAACATTTTCAGAGACTGTTGGAAAAAGGGGATCCCTAGGATTAAACTTGAAACGTAACAGTTGCCTAAGACCATGGAGGGTTAACGTTACCGCACACTTGGAGCTACTTTCTAACAGCCCAGTTACAAAATCTAAAGCTGGGTTCACACTAAGCGACAACGACGTCGCTGTTACGTCACCATTTTCTGTGACGTAACAGCGACCTTGTAAGTCGCTGTTATGATCGCTGCTTAGCTGTCAAACACAGCGACGCAGCAGCGATCATAACGTCGCTCTGCTACATGTGCAGAGAGCAGGGAGCCGCGCTTAGCGCTGGCTCCTTGCTCTCCTAGGTACAGTACACATCGGGTTAATTAACCCGATGTGTACTGCAGCTACATGTCACAGTGCAGAGAGCAGGAAGCCACGCACACTGCTTAGCGCTGGCTCCTTGCTACAGTATACATCGGGTTAATTACCTGATATGTACTGCAGCCACATGTGCACAGAGCAGGAGCCGGCACTGGCAGCAAGGGCGGAGGCTGGTAACGAAGGTAAATATCGGGTAACCAGGGAAAGGTCTTCCCTTGGAGGTCTTCCCTTGGTTACCCGATGTTTACGCTGGTTACAGCTTACCGCAGCTGCCAGACGCCGGCTCCTGCTCCCTGCTCGCTTCATTTCGTCGCTCACTCGCTGTCACACACAGCGATGTGTTTGTCACAGCGGGAGAGTGACGACCAAAAAATGAAGCTGGACATTCAGCAACGACCGGCGACCTCACAGCAGGGGCCAGGTCGTTGCTGGATGTCACACACAGCGACAGCGACGGGACGTCGCTGCAACGTCACAGAAAATGGTGACGTAGCAGCGACGTCGTTGTCGCTGTGTGTGACACCAGCTTTAGGGGCTTGGCAAGGCAGGGGGAGTAGGAGATTAGGGAACCAGTAATTAAACATCCTTTTCTCATACATCATCTTGAAGCTAATCTTGACCAAGGTTGACCAAAAGAGCAGAGTGCACATGCTCAGCGTCATAGCCAGAGGATGTCATTTCAAAATAAACCCATGAGTGCTGCCAGCACTGTTGCAGAGGTTAAAGGGGTGTCAGGCTGTCAGTGCTCAGACCATACGCAGCACACTGCATCAAATTGGCCTGCATGGAGATTGTCCTAGAAGGACATCTCTTCTGAAGATGATGCACAAGAAAGCCTGCAAACAGTTTCAGAACTGACAAGCATACTAAGGACATGGATTATTGGAATCATGTCCTGTGGTCTGATGAGACAACCCTTTTTGGTTCTGATGTTGTCAAGCGTTTATGGCGGCAACCAGGTGAGGAGTACAAAGAAAAGTGTGTTTTGCTTACAGTCAAGCATGGTGGTGGTAGTGTCATGGTTTGGGGCTGCATGAGTGCCACTGGCTATGGGGAGCTGCAGTTCATTGTGGGACCAAGGAATACCAAAATGTACTGAAGCAGAGCATGATACCCTCCCATTGAAAAGTGGACCACACATCAGTATTCCAATATAATCCCAAACACACCTCCAAGAAGACCACTACCTTGTTAAAGAAAGTGAGGGTAAAAGGCACTGGACTGGCCAAGCGTGTCTCCAGACCTAAACCCTATTTAGCATCTGTGGGGTATCCTCAAATGGAAAGTGGAAGAGCACAGGTATCCAACATCCACCAGCTCCGTAATGTCATCATGTGACATTCAGGAGTGGAAGAGTATTCCAGTGGCTCCTGTGAAGCTCTAGTGAACTCCATGCTCAAGAGAGTTCAGGCAGTGCTTAGAAATAATGTTGGCCACACAAAATATTGACACTTTGGGCACAATTGGACCATTTTCACTCGGGGGTGTACTCACTTTTGTTGCCAGCAGTTTTGACATTAGTAGCTGTGTTGAGTTATTTAGAAGTTACACCAAATTTACACCATTATACAAGCAGTACACTGACTACTTTACATTGTATCAAAGTGTCATATCTTCAGAGTTATCCCATGAAAAATGATATAAAATATTTACAAATATGAGGGGTATACTCACTTTTGTGATATACAGTATTCATAATACACATGTAGTGTGCACCATAAATGCAATTTTTTATTTTTATTATTAACAAAAAAAGTTAAGCGATTTCAACAATGTATTCCCTCCATACACTATGCACATAAAACCAATACACATGTTAAAGCATGCATATGTTTCGTCGCTCCAGCGGACTATGGTCCAAGATGCAGTGCAGCTTTATTCAGAACCTAAAAACTTCTACACTCAAAAGAGTCTGAAAAAATACCAATGAAGACCGTTAAAAAGGTACCAAAATCTTGTGATCAGAGAGAAATGTGGTCATGCTTATGGCAAATCATGATAGTGCTGCAACATGGTACAAACCCTAAAAATTTAAAGAAGGGGAGACGTGGGGGTTACAACAAGTAATAAATATCAGCACAGTCCTCGCTGTACCCACCATTGAGCTCTGAGCAAGACCGGAGGAATATGAACTAGGAGTAAAGAGTCAGGACATATCAATAGAGTCTATGAAGCTGAGTCATTTGACCAGGTAGTCTTTCACTATCCTAATCCATCAGGGAAGTTGGGATCAATGCCTCTACTACCCCTATGCCCTAGGTCACCAGCATAGACTGAAATTAGTTTACTTTTTTAGGGAATATTAGTATAATACAAAAAAATAGCTTACACCGTTTCGGATTGTGAATCTAATTCAGTCTTACATTGAAACAACGCTTTTTAAAAGAGGGTATATATACAGGAGAGTGAAAGAGTTTGTATTGAGGCGCCACTTGCGGGTTGCGGTTATTGAACCGCCGCTGCACAGTCTGTTACCTCTGGGGCTGATGGTGGTGGCAGCCTAGATGGTAGGCCCTCCGCAAGAAGGGCTGGGCCCCAGGGAGTGAATTGAGGGGTCCATCGAAGAAAGAAGGGAGACCACACGATGGGGATGCAGTGCAACTTCTGTTTACTCACAGTGATGTCGAGCTGTGGCCTTGAGGACTGCTGGTTCAGACCCCCGGTCCCTTTTGTCCCAGTGCCGGTGTGATGACCTGGTAGTCTCTTTCCCCGGCACCTCTCACTTGTGGTTGGGACCCTGTAGCCTGGAGCGTTTGTGGGTCCCTGTCTTTTGGCAGTCTCTCGTCCGTATGGCGGGCAGTGTGAACCTTGTAGGATTGGTGTGCTATTCCGGACCCTGGCTCAATCTTTATTGCTGGTGCCCCCGGATTCTTGGGTCAGTAAGGTCTGTGAAAGTCCCCTCACTGTGCAGCTATTTGTCAGGTTGCCTAAAGCTGTCGCCTGACCTAGGGCCCTCTGCCCTGTCGGTGCTCTGGTTCCAGGGGTATCTGGCTGTACTGTCCCTGGCAACCAACCACTCTCCTTGCCACCTGGGTCACCATTACACGACCCCGTCTGGAGACACATCCGATCCCTTCAACTGTCACTACCAGACACCTCTGTCTGACAGTGTCTGTTTGTCCCCTCCCACCGGGTTGCTTTTTAGTGGCATATACTGGCTACGCCTCTGGGTGGCCATCCATTGGGTCCCGGACTAGTCATTCATCTCTACTGGGGAGTGGGAAACTGGGGGATGTTATGTGTTTTCTTGGTACCAGCACTGGGCTTCCAGGTCCCTGGGGGTAGGCCCTGCATATTTGTCAGGATGCAGTACCTAGTAGTGCCCTGAGGGGTTCAGGGGCGCTACAAGTGTCTGCATATGTGCGTGTACGTGTACGTGTGTTCCCAGTTGCAGTCAGCTCCACCCACCTTGACTGATTGACAGTCCCTGCACTGCTGGCATATTCACAGTTTGTGTTCCTGCCAGCATCTTGGTTCCCATGACAGAGCTCTGCTGTGGGTTGCTAGGAGAGCTGTGAACAGGAACAGAGGTGCATTGCTTCTGCTGAAGTCGTGTGCAAGCCACTGGCAGAGATTACCCTGTGCATGATAGCAGCCTCCTGCTTGCAACTAACAGAAGCAGGGACGGCCCATATTACGATAGCCTTTTTTGCCACATATTTGGGCAGTCTGGCCTCCATATATTGGTGGTTATGAGTAATTCATGATCTTATTTTAGAACCTCTTAATACAACTTCAGTGCCAAACACATCATTGGCTGCATTTGTATTTTCTTCTGGACAATATGAAGAATTTCTGTTTTTGGAACATACTAAATGTTCATTACTATATAATATAAACTTAACATGAATGACGATAGCAAACAATCTAATTTAACTTCAAATAATACATACAGAAATCTGTACCTACAATACGGAATACGTACTTACAAATGCTATAGCGCCACATCAGAAATTCCTTTGGAATAGCCACCTTTTGATTTCATCTGATCCTGAAATGATCCGGCCTGAAGTAAAACAACATTGGGAGCATTATACACCATACACCAGTTTAGCTTTGCTTTTCTATTAAGTTTCCTATATAGTCATAGTAGAGATCTGTATCACATGGACCCTGGATTCACTGGCAATACGTCACAATGAGGATATACTGTTGTATTCAGAGACATTAAAAAACAAAACAAAGAATCAGATTATATCCATTCTGAAACGCACATAGCATTATTACCCATGCTTACATCTGTAATAATTTATTGGTGGCATAAATTGCTCGGATGTTTTTATTACTTCTATAGACTTGAATGGAGAAAGTCACTCAATTGTATGGCCACACCTTTCTCTGCTTGGATGCAGCATTCGGGGGCCAATAATCTTACAATCGGTGGGAACCTCACTGATCAGACATTTGTGGCACATTGTGGGATAATAGAGCAAATTGCTTGGATACACCACAATCGTATGACTACTCCATAGTCCCCATCCACTCACTGAGGAGAATTGCACCAAAGGTCAGTTTAAAAGGAGTATTCCCATCAGGAAAGTTAATTTTAATCATTAAATCTTGGAATAGAAATGTTGTTCCAAATAGATGCGATTACAAAAAAAAAAAAAAAACAAAAAAACAACAAAAACCTGTGCTGAGAATCATATATGTGCCTCTGCTATGTACTGTGTAACGGCCGTGTCTGACCATACAGGGACATGGTCTGATCACACCTCATCTCCTGGGCGGGGGATGAAATAAAAAAGTAAATAGATATTAGATATTACAGCACAGGATCTCATAATAGTGATGGGCAAATCCGGAATCGGCTGGTGCAACCAGATTTATTTTAAGAAAAAAATAAAAAAGGGTTCAGGACCGGAATTTATTCACTGATCCCCATATAAATCTATAGGGACCCAAATTATGTGCTTTAACCCTTTAGTGACGGAGCTAATTTTCACCTTAATGACCAGACCAAATTTTGCAATTCTGACCAGTGTCACTTCATGAGGTTATAACTCTGGAACGCTTCAACGGATCCCGGTGATTCTGAGATTGTTTTTTCGTCACATATTGGACTTCATGTTAGTACCAAATTTAGGACAATATTTTTTGTGTTTATTTATGAAAAAAATTGAATATTGGCAAAAATTTTGAAAATTTAGCAATTTTCAACTTTTGAATTTTTATACCGTTAAACCAGAGATTTCTGTGACACAAAATAGTTAATAAATAACATTTCCCACATGTCTACTTTACATCAGACCAATTTTGGAAACAAAATTTTTTTTTGTTAGGAAGTTAGAGGGGTTCAAAGTTTATCAGCAATTTCTCATTTTTACATCAAAATTTACAAAACCAGTTTTTTAGGGACCACATCACATTTGAAGTGACTTCAATAGGCCTAGATGACAGAAAATACCCAAAAGTGACACCATTCTAAAAACTGCACCCCCCAAAGTACTCAAAACCACATTCAAGAAGTTTATTAACCCTTCAGGTGCTTCACATGAACAAAAGCAATGTGGAATGAAAAAAAGCAAAAATTAAATTTTACCTAAAAATGTTGCTCTAACCCAAATTTATTCACTTTTAGAAGAAATAACACAACAAAATGGACCTCAAAACTTGTTCCCCACTTTCTTATGAGCGCGCCGATACCCCACATGTGGTCAGAAACCTCTGTTTGGACAAATGGGAGGGCTCGGAACAGAAGGAGCAATATTTGAATTTTGGAAAGCAAATTTGGCTGAAATAGATTGCGAGCACCATGTTGCATTTACAGGTCCGCTAAGGTACCTAAACAGAAGAAATCCCTCACAAGTGACACCATTTTGGAAACTAGACCCCTCAAGGCTTCTATCTAGGGGTATAGTGAGCATTTTGGATCCACAGGTACTTCACAGATTTTGTTAACGTTACGTTGTCATATTGAAAATTTTAATAATTTTCTCAAAAATGTTGCTTTAGCATCAATTTTCTCACTTTTTCAAGAGGTAATTCCAAAAATTTGACCTCAAGGTTTGTTAACCACTTTTTTATGAGCGCGGTGATACCTCACATGTGGTCTGAAACCTTTGTTTGGACAAATGGGAGGGCTTGGAACGAAAGGAGCAATATTTGAATTTTGGAAAGGAAATTTGGCTGAAAAAGATTGCGGGCACCATGTCGCATTTGGAGGTCCCCTAAGGTACCTAAACAGCAGAAACCCCGCACAAGTGGCCCCATTTTGGAAACTAGGCCCCTCAAGGAATTTATCTAGATGTTTGGTGAGTACCCTGAACCCCCAGGTGCTTCACAGAATTTGATAACGTTAAGCCATGAAAAAAAAAAATAAAATTTTACCACAAAATTGTTATTTCAACCAGGTAGCTTTTTTTTTTACAAGAGTAAAAGGAAAAAATTCAGCATAACATTTATTGTGCAATTTCTCCTGAGTTTGGCGATACCTTATATGTGGTGGAAATCAACTGTTTGGGCGCATGGCAGGGCTCGAAAGGGAAGGAGTGCCATTTGACTGCAAAATTGGCTGGAATCAATAGCGGACGCCAGGTTGCATTTGGAGAGCCCCTGAGGTGCCTAAACAGTGGCGGTCCCCCACAAGTGACTTCATTCTGGAAACAAGACACCTCAAGGCTTTTATCAAGGTGTATAGTGAGCAGTTTGAATCCACGAGTACTTCACAGAATTTGATAAGCTTAGGTTGCCATATTGAAAATTTTCATTTTTTTCACAAAACTGTTGCTTTAACATCAAATTTCTCACTTTTTCAAGAGACAACAACAAACCGTGGACCCCACAGGTTGTTATCCAATGTCTTATGAGCACAGGGATACCCCACATGTGGCCAAAAACCTCTGTTTGGATAAATGAGAGGGCTTGGAATGGAGGGAGCACCATTTGAATTCTGGAAAAGTTGAAATAAATTGCGGGCACCATGTCACATTTGCAGGGCCCCTTGGGTACCTATACATCAGAAAACCCCCACAAGTGACCCCATTTTGGAAACTGGATTTTATTCAGGAGTATAGTAAGCATTTTGAATCCACAGGTACTTCACAAAAATGTTGCTGTAGCAACAAATGTCTCACTGTTAGGCTATGTGGCCATGATCCAGCGACACGGCGTCTAGTACACAGTGTCAGCCTCCTGCAGAGATGTGAGTGTTGTCCACGGGAGAACGCAGCTGCCCAAGCCCACGATTTGGGTTCAGGCCGCTGTGGAGCTCTATGCTACCTGCAGAGAACACTCATCTCCGCAGCATAAATTGACATGCTGAGGCTCGGGAAGCTGCGCCACAGGTCAGTGTTTGCTGCGGAGAAAAGAAGCACATTGGGCACGGGATTTCTAAAAATCCTTCCACTGTGCTTCTACTGCACAACGCAGCGTTATGGACACAGGGAAAACACTCTGCGCCCAAAACGCTGCAAACCCTGATTGTGGGCACACAGCGTAAAATGCTACAATGGATGAATGGATAGATGTCAAACAAATATAACGTCCCATTCCCCTGCATATTCTAAGCTGGCGCCCTTTAGTGCCTTTCATGTGGCACTAACGGGTGCCTAGCCTTGTATTTAGCCCCCCAAAAAATTAATAATTAAAATAAACGACGTGGGGTCCCCCCTATTTTTGATAGCCAGCTAGGGTAAAGCAGACAGCTGTAGCCTGCAAACCACAGCTGACAGCTTCACCTTGGCTGGTGATCAATTTGGAGGGCTCCCCAGGCGTTTTTAAAAAAAAAAAAAAAAAAAAAAAAAAAAAAAAAAAAAAAAACGTGGGGTCCCCCCCAAATTAGATCACCAGCCAAGGTGAAGCGGACAGCTGGGGTCTGGTATTCTCAGGGTGGGAAGAGCCATGGTTATTGGACTCTTCCCAGCCTAAAAATAGCAGGCCGCAGCCGCCCCAGAAGTGGCGCATCCATTAGATGCGCCAATCCTGGCGCTTCGCCCCAGCTCATCCCGCGCCCTGGTGCGGTGGCAGACGGGGTAATATATGGGGTTGATACCAGCTGTAATGTCACCTGGCATCAAGCCCTGGGGTTAGTGATGTCACGGCATCTGAACAGATACCCGACATCACTAACCCAGTCAGTAATAGAAAAAAAAAAGACAAAAAAAAAATGTATTTGAAAAAACACTCCCCGAAACATTCCTCTTTTACCAATTTATTGAAAATAAAGAAATTCCGGTCGCTGTAATCCATTTTGGAGGTCCCACGCCGGCTCTGGATCTTCTAGAATATGGGGGGCACGTTCAGGGAACGTATCCCCCATTTTCTGGAAGAGCAAGCTCTCCATGAGCAGTGTGGGTGCAGTAATCTGAGAATACTGCCCTCACACTGCCCCGGTCCAACCTAGGGCAGAGTGACCTGCAGTAACCTCATTCCAGAATATGAGGGGCACGCTCACAGAACGTACCCCCCATTTTCTGGAACAGCAGCCTCTCCATGTGAGGAGTGTGGCTGCAGATCACTGCACTCACCCTCCCCCGGTCCACAGTGGAGCCTGTGCATCAGCGACGTCAGCAGGATTCCTGCTTGCAGGGATCCAGCTGACAGCCGCTGTCTGCGCATGCGCCGCCAGCATTGAAGAAGAAGGAGGCGGCGATCGCGGGCCCGGAGCGGCAGACAGGTAACGTATAACCGGGGGCTTGGGGGGGGGGTGACCTAGTGGGACCTGGGGACACCTTTCTGCCGCATGTGACGTGTCACATGCGGCAGAAAGAGCAGAATGAAGGCGGCCGCGCGCTGTGCGCCGCCATCTTCCACGCTCCGGAGGGGGGAGGGGGGAGGCGGCTCTGGAGACCGGAGGGGGCTCCGGTGACCAGAGGGCTCCGGTGGACCGGAGGAGGGGTCAGGGGGAGGACATTTCCCTCCGATCTGAAATGTTTGATCATTTCAGATCGGAGGGAAATGAATGCAGAGCCGGCGCCGGCTGCAGTTTTCTGTGCGCTTCGGCGCCATTTTGGATGTCCGGTGGGGGTAGGGGTGGGGGTGGGGGGGGACTCTCCGGTACCGGGGGCACTAGGGGGTTAGATTTCTTTCTCATCTGACATGTTTGATCATGTCAGATGAAAAAGAAATCAGTTTTACCGGCCATTTCTTTTTTTTTCATGTGTTCGTCGGTATACGGTGTATACCGCCGATCACATGATCGGGGTCCAAAAAAAACACCCCGATTCATAATCTGGGGGGTCTCAGCTACCCCCGGTAGCTGAAACCCCCGAGATTTTCGGTCGCTGGGGGGCGCTACAGGGTTTTTTCGGGCCGCCGCTTTAAAGCGGCGGAACAGAATAAGTACCCTGTTTTGCCGCCGCTTTAAGTCGTACGGCCGTCGTTATGAGGTTAAAATGGTGGTAGAAAGGGCTAGAGGGATTACAGCAGTCGTGTTATACACAGAGTCCCCCGCACTCTGGTAACACTACTTCCAGGGCCACTCATTGCCCTCATACATATTCACTGCTTCCACGCCCAGGCCTTTTTAAAAATTACTTAAGTGAATGAATAAAAAACAAAACAAAAACAAAAACACTTGATACCCGGCCATGATGAAGTCAACAGCTGTGAGCTGTTATTTTCAGGCTGGGAAGGAGGGGGGGGGTAGGGGCCTTGAGACCCAAGGTTATTGCTCCCCAAGCCTAAAAATAGCCTGCAGACACCCAGAATTGTTGCATCCTTTAGATGTGACAATCCCGGCACTTTACCAGGCTCCTCCTGATTATCCTGGTGCGGTGGCAAATCGGGGTAATATAAAAAGGTGTTAATGACAGCTCATAGCGGCCACAAAGCCCTCTTTCTCAAAATTTTTAAAACCGAAAACACCCCTGCAGGTCTGACGTAATCCACACAAGATCCTGGCTCTGCTTCATAGTGAAGCCACAGAGCGCGGGCACATTAGAAAACATGACCAGACACTGTGGCTTCAGGCAGAGACTGACTGAGCCGTAGCTATGAGTGGTGACATCCCACAGTTTATCTGCGGTCACAGATGGAGGTTCCCACGGTAGCCCACCTTTGACCACAGGTAAGCTGACCTCAGGTGAGGTCATTGAACTTCGTGACCTCACCACAGGTTCACAGACCTGCATCTCCTGGCAGAAAACAACATTTTTTGCCAAGAGATACAGATTTGGTGCTGAAATTTCTACACCATATTCCTGCACCAAACCTGCATCTTCTGGCATAAAAATGCATCTTAGAAGATGCAAATTTTGTGCAGAAATGTCTGCACCAAATTTGCATCTCCTGGCAGAAAACCATACCAGAACGGCGTCAAAACAATTTTTGTTCTTATTTTTTTTTCCAAGAGATGCAGATTTGGTATTGAAATTTATACACCATATTCCTACACCAAATCTGCATCTCTTTGCAAACACAACGCATCAATACCACATTAAAATTGTATTCTGTTTTGATGCATTTTTTTTGCCAGACGATAAAAAATTCAGCACCAAATCTGCATTTATTGCCAAAAGATAAAAATAAACCCAAACAATGCAGTTTTCAATCAGGAGGTGCAGGTCTGTGAACTCTGTTTACCTGAGGTGAGGTCACAGAGGTCAAGGAGGTCAGTTTACCTGCCGTCACAGGTGGGGGGACTGTGGGAACCTCCAGCTGTAAGTACAGAAATTGAGTGACGTCACACCTCTCAGTCTCTGCCTAAAGCCACAGAGTGTGGTCATGTTTTCTAATGTGCTCGCACGCTGTAGCTTCAGTATGAAGCAGAGCCGGGATCATCGTAGGACCTTGTGTGGATTACGTCGCAACTAGGTGTTTGGGGTTAATACGTTGGAGAAAGGGTTTTTTTTCTGTGTTTTAATTTGAAATAAAAGATTTTTTTTCATTAGTTGGTAATGGGGGGGGGGGGTAGGTCTCAGACGTCTGCCAGTATTACTCTAGGAAATTCATGGCAACTGTGAGCTGTCATTGACCCCTAAAATTAGCCCCCCCCCCCCAAATCAAGGACAATAGCTACGACTGAAGCCTGATTGCAATATGATACAGGCTGGGGGGATATAATGTTACAACCCCTTCCCCCCTCAATTGGTGTACGGACTAGTGACCTCAACAGGTTGCTTGTCAAGTACACGTAAACATGGTGGACCTGACTCAGGGCTCTTCTTGCCTGGACAGTCCGTCTGCATTTTGGTGTTGGCTGCCTCTTCTATACTGTATGGTAAAGTTATTAGGGTTGAAGAGCCAGGCTCCATCGTAGTAATCGTCCATTGTCCCCAGAGACTCTGTTCAGCCAGGTGAGGGGATTGTGATCAGTAACCACAGTGAATTCTCGTCCATACAGATACGGCCTTAGTTTCCTAAGGGCCCACACTACAGCCAGGCATTCCTTCTCAACAGTTGCATAGGCCACTTCTAGGTCCAGCAGTTTCCTGCTGAGGTAGGCAATGGGGTGCTCCTCCCCGGCTGCATTCACCTGGCTGAGGACAGCTCCCAGTCCATAAGAAGAGGCATCCGTCTGCACAAATGAATCTCCTCTTGTAGTCTGGAGCAGCCAGAACAGGGTCGCAGACCAAGGCGTCCTTCACCCGGTTAAAAGCCTCATCACAGGCTAGAGTCCAGATCACCAGCCGGGGCATCGTTTTCTTCGTGAGGTCTGTAAGGGGCTTGGCCACACTGCTGAAATGAGAAACAAATTTTCGGTAATAACTGGCAGTGCCCAAAAAAGCCATAACTTGTTTCTTGGTTTGGGGTACAGGCCAGTCTCTAATAGCCTGGATTTTGGCAGGTTCAGGACGTAACTTCCCCCCTCCTACTCGATGCCCTAGATATTGGACTTCACCCATCCCCAATTGGCATTTATCAGGTCGAATAGTTAGGCCTGCTGTGAGAATCCGGTCAAGAACAACAGCTACTTGATTCAGATGTTCCTCCCATGTGTGGCTAAAGATGGCGATATCATCCAGGTAGGCACAAGCGAAGTCGCCACATCCCCGGAGGATCTGGTCCACCATTCTCTGAAAGGTTGCAGGGGCATTTTTCATTCCAAAAGGCATGTTTAGAAATTCATACAGACCAAAAGGGGGTTATAAAAGCCGACTTTTCTCTACCTTCCTCCGTCAGGGGAATTTGCCAGTATCCCTTACTGAGATCCAAGGTGGTGACGTATCGTGCCCCAGCTAGCCGGTCTAGAAGTTCATCAATGCGGGGCATTGGGTAAGCATCACTGATGGTATGGTCATTTAGTCGTCTGTAGTCCACACAAAATCGAGTACTCCCATCTTTCTTGGGTACTAACACAACAGGAGAGACCCAAGGACTATGAGAGGCCTGAATCACCCCAAGCTGTAACATCTCCTCCAGCTCATGCTGCATGGTGTTTCTAACGGATTCTGGTACTCGGTAGGGAGCCTGTTGTATGGGACGGATGCCCTGAGTGTCCACATGATGTTGGGTTACTGTGGTTCGACCTGGTCGGGATGAGAAAGCAGCCTGTCTCTGATGGAGCACTCCCAGCATTTGTTTTTTCTGTAAGGAATTTAAGTGATCTCTCAGAGGGACCTGTTCCACAGTGGATGGGGCTCTGGCTGCTTCAACAAGATCAGGTAATGGGTCCTCATCCTCCTGACCATCTTCTGAAGCCAGCCGACAGCTTGCTATCATAGGTAATGTCCGGTCATGGTACTCCTTAATCATATTCACATGGACAGTCCTTTGTCTTAGACCCTGATCATCTAGAGCAAGAAGGTAATTGGTGTCGTTTAGTTTTCTGAGAACCCGGAAGGGACCCTCCCATGTTGTCTGGAGTTTATTTTGCCGATGGGGAACAATCATTAAGACTTCTTGTCCCTCTACAAATTCTCGATAGCGTGCTTTGCGGTCATACCATGTCTTCTGTCTGGTTTGAGCCATCCGTACATGATCCTGAGCCAAACTAGCAAGTTGAGCCAGGGTTTCCCGAAGCTTGAGGACATATGGAACAACAGGGGTTCCTGTATCTTCAACTTGCCCCTCCCAATATTCCTTTAGCAGAGTTAAGGGTCCTCTGACCTTTCTTCCATAGAGTAGTTGAAAGGGGGAAAACCCAGTGGACTCCTGGGGAACTTCCCGATAGGCAAACAGGAGATGGGGTAGGTACTTCTCCCAGTCGGAATCACTGTCAGTGAAGGCCCTTAGCATATTTTTCAGTGTTTGATTAAACCGTTCACAAAGTCCATTGGTTTGAGGATGGTATGCTGTAGTTCGAATTGCCCGTACTCCACAGGTGCGCCACACACACTGCACCAACTCTGACATAAACTGGGAGCCTTGGTCCGATAAGATTTCACTGGGGAATCCTACTCGGGTGAAAATGGTAACAAGGGCCTCGGCCACCTTGGCTGCAGAAATACTTGACAAGGCCACGGCTTCTGGATATCGGGTGGCATAGTCCACAACGGTGAGAATGTACTGCTTTCCAGATTTACTTTGTTTAGCCAGTGGTCCAATGAGATAGACAGCTACTCTTTGAAAGGGTTCTTCTATTATAGGGAGTGGTTGCAAGGGTGCCTTGGGGTGATCTCCGGGTCGCCCTCTACGCTGACATATGTCGCAGGTTCGGCAGAAATGCGCCACTGCTTGAGAAATTCCAGGCCAATAGAAAATTTGAGTCAATCGTCTCTCGGTGCGGGTTTTCCCTTGATGGCCAGCAGTAGGAATGTCATGAGCAAGGTGTAATAGGGAAATTCTGTATTTCTGAGGAACAATCAGCTGTTTGCTATAAGTCCAGGGCTTATCTAAGGAGTCAGTGTTGGTAACTCGATATAGGAGTCCATTTTCTCTGATAATTTTTTCCCCATTTTCTCCCAACTGCCCTACTTCAGCCCGAGCTCTAAAGCTAGCCAGGGTGGGGTCAGTCTCTACCTCTTGTCTAAACTGAACTTTATCCCAAGTGACATTCATATGAGACCCACAAGAAGAATCACTCACCGGCTGTGAAGGCAGTTCGGGTGGCCTCAGTTCCATTGATGGGTTGAACACGTCCACATGGGCTGCTCTCTTTGCTTGACTTCTGGTTATCGCACCAACAAAGTGGCATTGAAGATTCCCCACATCATTCCCTAGAAGAATGTCTGCAGGAAGGCCGCTCATCACACCAATCGTGCATTGTTTTGCTCCAAAGCCATAATCCAGGGTCACACTCGCTCTTGGAATATATCTCTGAGTACCTCCAGCCAATTCAATATTAATTCCTGGTCCCTTTTGCACTGCTTCTGGTTGAATTACTCGGGGATCTGCGATGGTGAGAAAAGCCCCAGTGTCACGAAAGCCAACAACTTTTTGGCCATCCAGCACGACCTCCTGTAGAGGTTTATGCTGAAGATCAGAAGAACGGGCGGCTGTGGCTCGCACCCCATAGACTCCTGGTAGGGAAGTCAACATATCAGAGTCACTTGGCAAATCATCAGGGAATGAATCCAGCTCTTCTCCTGTTGAGGGTGTCTGTAGATAATGAACAGGCAAAGGGGGTCTGTAACTGTTTTGCCTCTGAGCACCTGGACAGTGAGCTTGCAGATGACCAGGCTGCCCACATCCATAACATCTGCGTTCTATGAGTCTTTCTCCACGTCGTACTCCCAAAGAGGAGGCAGGAGTAGTAGGAGGCACATTCACACGGGGTCCGCCATATGTTGGTAGTCTATTGGGACGGTGAACATTGGAGGCCAAAGGACAAGGGACCACTGGTGTTGGGGAGCTGGTAGTTTTTTTGTCACCGACTAGTAGCCTTTTCCATTGAGGCTTGATGGTGAGCACCTCATCAGCTAGTGCGGCAGCTTGTTCCACAGTTGACGGCTTTCTCTCACGCACCCATTCTCTGATTTCCGCAGGGCACCTGGCATAGAACTGCTCTTTCAGGATGACCTGGAGGAAGGTCTCCCAAGTTAAGACTCCCTCTCCCTCCAGGCAGCGATGGCATACTTGTTTCAGTCTGTGGGCAAACATCTTGAAAGACACTTCTCCATCACAGGCTAATGTACGGAACTTAGTCCTATAAGTATCTGGGGTCACGGCATAATGTTCCAGAATGGTCTGTTTATCTCCCCATACTCACAATTTCATTGAGGGTCCATAGCTCTATAGGCGTCGGCAGCTCCACCCTCCAAGAGGCCCACCAGGTGTCTGACTCGCTCTCTTTCTGGGACTTCCATTAAATCAGCACTGATGCTCAAAGTCCTGAAAGAAGCCCTCAATGTCCCCTGCAGCTTCATTAAATGGCTTAAAGTCCTTGCGGGACACTCTGGAGAATTCCCTCATAGTGGGTGCTGTGGTTACAGTTTGTCTGGAGCCTCTAGCTGCTTCCACAGCAAGCCTCCTCTCCAGCAATGCCCTCTCTTGAGCTCTGCGAATAGCATCCATCTTATATTCAATGGTGACCTCATCTCCCAGCAGTGCCATCTCCTCCTCATACCACACAACCCATTGACTTTTTTGGGTATTTACCTCCAGCTCCCGTCTTTCCTCCCTTTGCTGTGGAAATTGTTCCTCGGTGCCATCTTGCAGGCAAGCGTTTTCCAATGCCTCAATTAGTTGCTCCTTAGAGAGTCCTTTGTAACCGACTCCTAATTCACGGGCCATTGTTTGTAGGCTCACCACAGTCCAGTTCCTGTATCCTGAGGTTCTGAATCCAGATGTTAATGGGCCGTTGTCCTCCATTCTTTCTGCTCTGATCCCGCCGCTGCCACCAGTTTGTGACGGGGTATGCGACAGAGCAGTAAGGGACGCCAGGCCAAGGAACAATCCAAGAAGATTTAATGAGGCAGGGAGCATAAAACATGCAATATTAAAATGGTTCTTTAGAGTCCACACAAAGGAAATAGGTCCAGGGGCGCCAAGGAGAATGCAAAAGTCCTTAAAGTCCAATCGTCCATGTACGGGCGATAAGGAGCTGGCCTTAGCACAGGTCCTCACCCTTCACTCAACAAAGCATAACTAAAAACTAAAACATGGGGCTGAATCTCCCACCCCTCCTTAGATCCACCCCCTTAACATTTGCTACTTGTAGCTAGAAAAGGGTTCCTAGACACAGCCTCCAGAGATTGTGTACTAGGCAAGCCCCCTGCAGAGGAGAACAATATATATGCAACCCCCCCCCAAATCAAGGACAATAGCTACGGCTGAAGCCTGATTGCAATATGATACAGGCTGGGGGGATATAATGTTACAGGACCCTACAACAATTTTTTTATACCACTATAGGGTCACAGACAGTGTGTGTGATACTAAGCAGTCAGACACACTGTCACACAGGGTGGGGGCGCGGTCTAACTGCAACCAGAGACGTCGGGACTGCTGTTGGGCTTGGGGAAGCAGTGAATATGTATAAGGGTTACTAAGCAGCCGCGAAAGTAGAGTTACAGCTGCATGGGAGATTCTGTAAGCATAACGCTCCTGATTGCTATTTTCTTTTCCCTTTATTTATTTTTTGAATTAACCATGTGGCCGAAACCGGTTACCCAGAGTTCCCTTAGAACTCCGGTTCGGTGCGTGGATACTAGTTCGTCCACATTTGTGCACTGAAAAGAGGTCTAATATAATGGAACACCGCCGGAACAGTCAAAGTGTCTCCATCTGCCTCATTTGAGTGAGTGGTTCCAACGGGGGTTTTTTCGGAACCGTGTCTTTTTGGATTTACGCGGAAACTTCCATGTATGTGCTCAGTGGAGCCTTATTCTGATTTGTGGGAGGCAGAATAAATAAATAGGACAGAATTACAAGACTATTTTTTTTTTTTTTTTTAATTATTGCATGGTTCTCAGTGAACCTTCAGTTATAGGATGGATTTATTCTGCGGGTCAGGGCAATTCCAATATATATATTTATTATCATGATCCAGGACCGGTATTCTCCTCTCCAGAGTTTTACAGACCCGGCCTGGTCATGTCAGGTGTTAACTCCCATCAGCCTCGTTCTGGTTTCAGGAGAACACATATTGTCTCTGAACCTGCATTCCTGTGCTGGTTATAGTTTTGCTCTGCAGTCTGTGACTTGCTCTGGTGAGATTTCCTGGTTTATCTGACTCCTTGTTGTCGTGCCCTGACCTGTACCCTCCCCCGTTCGTCCATCTGTTTCAGTCCCTGACTTCCCACTCCTGTCTGTTTGTGTTTCCCTCTGCATTCCTGATCTCCCGACTTCTGACTCTGTTGTGTTTTCTGACTTGATTTTGATCCTCCCTCTGCATTGACTTGACTTCCCGGCTAGACCCTGACTGTGACTACTCTATTGCCCACTGGTGGTTCACGCCTGTTAGCTGGAGTTACTCTGCTGTACTTCAGCCGCCTTTCTATTACAGTTAGACTTTGACTCTCCTTCACTACTCTGCTGCCACCTAGTGGGGAATACGCTATACTAAGTCTTACAGCCCTTTGTACAGCATGACAGTTATGTTTTGCTTCTATCACTGTAAAAATGTTTTTTATAATAAATAGTTTTTCCATTGCAATATTCTGAGAACTGTAACTTTTTTATTATTTGGTGAAGAGGGCTGTACGGGTAAGGGCTTATTTTTTGTGAGATGAGTTGGAGATATTTTGCTACCATTTTGATGCACATAACATTTGTTGATCACTTTGTATTCAGATTTTTCAAATGAAGAATGAACAAAACTCCGCAATTCACTTAGTTTTCTATATCTTTTTGTGCGGTAAAAGTGATAAGATTGGTTAATTCTTCAAGTCAGTATAGCGATACCATACTTCTTCAAGTCAGTATAGCGATACCATACTTCTATCGCTTTTTATGCTTTGCTAATTTTACACAAATTATATATTTTACAAATAATTTTTTTTGCATCGCCATATTCTGTGAGGTGTAACTTGCTTTTTTCTGAATGAGCCATGTTAGGGCTTGTTTTTGCAGGACATTTTAATTTCTACCTTTTTTCATATGACTTTTTGATCGCTTTTTATTCACTTTATTGTGCGTCAGTATGATGGAAAAAAATTGCCATTTTGGGGTTTGTTTTTTTTTTACGGTATTCGCCATAAGGAATAACATGACATTTTTATAGATCAGATCGTTCTGGAAGTGGCAATACCAATTATGTGCACGTTTGTGTTTATTTTCGTTTGAACACAAAAGCTGCATTTTTAGTGGCAAATGGAGTGTTCGCAATTTCTGTGCGTTGCTATGGGTACCATGGTAACGATCAGCTCCCACGATTATCATCATGGAGATACCACTCCTGCCCAATTAAGATACCACTGTCGCAATTGACCGCGGTATTTAAAGGGGTTCATCCACCCCGATTGGTTCCAAAACCAGTTGAGGGGCAATGCCTGCGGGGCGGCACTATTCTATTATGCCTCAGTGCTGTTAAAAAGCGGCGCTGAGGAATAAGGCCCCTGAACGACCACCATTAGAAGGCAAATTGGCGGTCGTTAAAGGGTTAATAAGTGCAGGGGTTGGGTCCCCAAGTTCCCGAGTCCTGTAACTTGGGGACCCAAAAGGTATCTTTGGCTCATATGAAAAAAAGACTTAATATTTAAGACCTGTGATAGCTGGTGGACCTGTTGGAGATTTTGCATTGGGTCCTCAAGCTTCGAGGTATGCTACTGAGTATATCACATAAGCATCAATTTCTTTTATTCATTGTACCAACAGCAATTTAAAATTTTGCAATAATCACCCCCGCACCTCCCCATCCCCCCAAAATAAAAAAAAAACAAAAAAAAAAAACAAAACCCGCACAACCTTGTTCAGAGCTCTCATTGAGTACCTGTTGGTTACTCACCATCGCAAACCCTGCATTGGAATTTCCTGATCCTACGTGAGCAGTATGTACAAAGTTCATGGGTTCACCAATCATGCTTCTATCAATCCTCCTGCGCCTCTGGAAAAATTAGATAAAACAAGGCATCTGCCATAAGGACACATTTTATTATCCTTCGCTCACAGTGGAGTAATATCTGCCGCCTATTCACTTTACTACAGTTTTATGATACTAGCGCCAATAAAATAGCCTCATATAGAAATCACAAGAGGAAAGCACATTAGCCGAAAGGTCTGAAGATCAACTCTTCTCATCACGGAGTATATACACATCAGCAGTAAAGATATAGGCCAGCATGGTGTCACCAAGAAGCAAAGGAGGTCAGAACCGGTGTCTCATGGTTTACATTATCACTTAAGTGAATATTCTTTTTCTAAACCCAAATTTACCAAAAATCGATCCTAGAATTCAACTTAAGAAAAGTGAAATATTAGACTTACCGGCTGTGGCTGCTCTCCAATACAGCAACTGAAGCAGAACAGAAATTCAGTCATTGTTCAAAAGGGGTTAATGGAAGTCGTTTGCTCTGAAGAGAAGTTTTTCTTCCTGCCAGTGTCTGATGCTACAACCACAAACCTATCCGGAAGAGACGCTCCGGAAAGTAAATCGATGATACTTGTCACTACGGTACAAACACAAAGGGTAAAATGCCGACATCACAATATTGTAATTACAGAAAATGCTCGAATGTTCAATTCTCCCCACTCTGCGACTCATCAAAGTAAGGGGTATAAATAGGAACAGCTGATATCAGTCACAAGTGTGTGTGACAATGCCTCTGGAATAATTCTGAATGGCAGGTTTGTTTTTTGTTTTTCAAGATAATGTATCAGACAATTTTCTGGACTTTGTACCTGCAGATCACATAACTAACCCTCCGAAAGCCTGAAATGGCTGCACATAATATAAACTGTCCCCGGTCAATTAAGTTATGATCATACGTTGCTTTTGCTGTGGTTTTTTGCCTTTATGCGTTTTATGCAAATTAAAAGCCGCTTTTTACAGAACCAGCAAAAGCTAGGAGATTTCAGGAATTTCACAAAAAATTGCTTTTTTCCTTAGGCATGGTTCACATTTCCGTTAAAATGTATCAGTCACAATCTGCAGCTATGGTAAACGCAATCCGTTTAGCGGATTCCGTTGTGTCCCATAGACTAAAACAACGAAAATGTGAACCTAGCCGTTTTTGCAATAAACAACTTGTCAATTCTTTTAGCAGTTTTTTTTGCATCTTTTTCCCGACCATTGAAAGAAATGAGTAAAAAACTCAACTGTATTTTTTGCTAATTTTGTGGTGAATGGAACTATTTCTTAACACCCTCATTAAACACAAGTCTTAAGGCTATGTTCACATGATGCTTTTTTGCTGCAGCAAAACCAGCGCTCGGCACAAAAAAAAAAAGCAGATTCCATACAGCAGGTTTTGCTGCTTTTTTCATGAATTTATTTTAATATGTGGACCAAAGACACCAAAGGTGTAACTAAAAAACACAACATAAAACCAACATATGAACATGGCCTTTTTCCTGACAAACCCTGTGATAAGTAAGGCCCAAAGTGTGTTCACTGCAAGTATCCACAGGGAAGTGTAAAGGATAAAACATGGACCCAACAGGCACTGCTGAAAAAGATGACGTATCAAAGGTGTATGTATGGTTACTTTTTTGAGCCTATGCAACGAATGCTTTAACATTATTTCTATAGCGCCAACATATTCTGTAACACTTTACAATTAAGTGGGGACATGTACACACACAATGAGACATTACAGAGTAACACATACTATTAAAGGGTGCTTTACATGCTGCGACATCGCTACCGATATATCGTCGGGGTCACGTCGTTAGTGATGCACATCCAGCGCCGGTACCGACATCGCAGCGTGTGACACCAAGGAGCGACGATCAACGATCGCAAAATCGTTCCAAAACGGTGATCGTTGACACGTCGCTCCTTTCCTTAACCCCTTCACGACCATGGACGGAAAGATCCGTCATGGTGCCCTGGGCCTTAACGACCAAGGACGGATCTTTCCATCATGGCGTAATCGCGGCACCGGAGCCTCCGATCGGTTAACACAAACCGCAGATTCGGGGAGGAGGGGACCTGTACCTGACCTCAGGAGGGGTGGTGCCTCCTCCCCGGACCTACGGAGGCTGTGATTGGCTGACGAACGCCGCTCAACAAATCACAGCCACTGTAATGTTACAGCAACTTAAAGTGACTGAAACATTGAAATCCAGCCCTGGCCAGTGCAGCTATAGCACTGGTAATTGGCTGGAGCTGGGTGACCTCACTGGATCACCCTCCCCCAGCTCCAGTAACTCTGATTGGAGAGATCGGCCTTGTGACCGCTGTCTCCAATCACAGTGGACCTGTTGCCGGTGACCGCCCCATCAGCTTCACTTCCCGTTCCCTGGCCTGCAGCACAGTGAGTGTACACAGTGCAATGGCAGGGCGACAAGCTCCGGTCCCATGCTGTTATGGGACCGGAGCATGGGACCCGGAAGTTGCCGCGCTGCCATTGCACTGTATGAAACCGGCCTCCCGATCCGCCGCTGCCCTCCGCGATCTGCCACCCGCACCCCCACCCCTCGTATCTGCTGCCCGCACCCTCACCCCCACACCTCCCGATCCGCCGCTGCCCTCTGCGATCTGCCACCCGATCTGCTGCCCGCACCCCCACACCTCCCGATCCGCCGCTGCCCTCTGCGATCTGCCACCCGATCTGCTGCCCGCACCCTCACCCCCACACCTCCCGATCCGCCGCCCTCCATCTACCACAGTGCCACCGGTCCCCCCCGATCTGCTGCCTGGCCCCTTTCCCTCGTGATCGGCTGCTCGTCCCCTCACCTCCGTGATGTGCTGCCAGCCCCCTCCACTCGAGATCGGCTGCCAGCTTCCTCCTCCATTATGTGCTGCCCGGCCCCGCCCCCTCTCCGTTGTGCGCTGCCCGGCCCCGCCCCCTCTCCTCCGTTATGTGCTGCCCGCTCCCCCCACCTCTCACCCCCGTGATCGGCTACTTGCCCCCTCCCCTGTCACCCCCGTGATGTGCGCTCCCTCCCCTGACACCGCCGTGATGTGCGCTCCCTCCCCTGTCACCGCCGTGATGTGCGCTCCCTCCCCTGTCACCGCCGTGATGTGCGCTCCCTCCCCTGTCACCGCCGTGATGTGCGCTCCCTCCCCTGTCACCGCCGTGATGTGCGCTCCCTCCCCTGTCACCGCCGTGATGTGCGCTCCCTCCCCTGTCACCGCCGTGATGTGCGCTCCCTCCCCTGTCACCCCCGTGATGTGCGCTCCCTCCCCTGTCACCCCCGTGATGTGCGCTCCCTCACCTGTCACCCCCGTGATCTGCGCTCCCTCACCTGTCACCCCCGTGATCTGCGCTCCCTCACCTGTCACCCCCGTGATCTGTGCTCCCTCACCTGTCACCCCCCGTGATCTGTGCTCCCTCACCTGTCACCCCCGTGATGTGCGCTCCCTCCCCTGTCACCCCCGTGATCTGTGCTCCCTCACCTCTCACCCCCGTGATCTGCTGTCCGCTCTCCCTCACCTCTCACCCCCGTGATCTGTGCTCTGCTCACCTGTCTCCTCCGTGATCTGCGCTGCGCTCCCTCCCCCACCTCTCACCCTCCCCAATCTGCTGCCTCCATCTCCTGTGATCCAGCTGCCTAGATCCATCCTGTAGGGTGACTATCCCCAATCTCACCTCCCACTCCCCTTCCCACCCATCCCTCCTCCCCCCATCCTCTGCCGCTCCTGCATCCACTGCGCCCTCTCCCATCCGCCCCCACCCTATCCCAGCCGCCATCTCACAATCACAGATGCTCCCTTTATATGCCGCTGCCCCCCATCTGCCGCCCCCCCCCCCCCATCTGCCGCTGTTTTTTCTTTTCTATGCCATGGGGGTCTAGTTTCCAAAATGGGGTCACATGTGGGGGAGCTCCACTGTTTTGGCACCTCAGGGGGTCTCCAAACACTGCATGGAATACGCTAATTATCCCAGACAATTTTGTGTTTGAAACGTCAAATGACGCTCCTTGCCTTCCGAGTCCTGCTGTTCGCCCAAACATTTTATTTCCACCACATATGAGGTGTCTGTATACTCAGGAGAAATTGCACAATACATTTTATGGTGCAATTTTTCCTGATAGCCTTGTGAAAAAAAAGCTACCTGGTTGAAGTAACAATTTTGTGGTAAAAAAAAATTTTTTTTTTATTTTCACGGCTCAACTCTTAACTTTTGTGAGGCTCAAAGTGCTCAATAAACATCTAGATAAATTCCATGAGGGGTCTAGTTTCCAAAATGGGGGGGAGCTCCACTGTTTCGGCACCTCAGCGGCTCTCCAAACGCAACATGGTGCGGCTAACGATTCCAGCTAATTTTCTGTTCAAAAAAGTCAAATGGCACTCCTTCCCTTCCGAGTCCTGCCGTGCGCCCAAACAGTGGTTTTTCGCCACATATGAGGTATCTGCGTGCTCAGTAGAAATTGCCCAACAAATTTTGGGGGTTCATTTAATCCTGCTACCATTGTGAATATGCAATATTTGAGGCTAAATTAACATTTTTGTTGCAAAAAGTAAAATGTTCATTTTTTGCTTCCACATTGCTTTAGTTACTGTGAAGCACCTGAAGGGTTAATAACCTTCTTGAATGTGGTTTTGAGTAGCCTGAGGGGTGCCGTTTTTGGAATGGTGTCACTTTTGGGTGTTTTGTGTCATGTAGACCTTTCAAAATCGCTTCAAATGTGATGTGGTCCCTAAAAAAAGTGGCTTTGTAAATTTTGTTGTAAAAATGAGAAATTGCTCATAAACTTTGAACCCCTATAACTTCCTTAAATTTTTTTTTTTTTCCCAAAATTGTTCTGATGTAAAGTAGACATGTGGGAAATGTTATTTATTATTTTGTGTCATATGTCTCGTTGGTTTTAGAGCATAAAAATTCAAAGTTTGAAAATTACAAAATTTTCGCGAAATTTCCGTTTTTTTCCCAAAGAAACGCAAAAAATATCGGCCTAAATTTACCACTAACATGAAGCCCAATATCTCACGAAAAAACACAATCTCAGAATTACCGGGATCCGCTGAAGCGTTCCAGAGTTATAACCTCAAAGTGACACTGGTCAGAATTGCAAAAAATGGCCTGGTCTTCAGGGTCAAAATAGGCTTGGGGCTGAAGGGGTTAATATCGCTGCTGCCACAGGTACAATGTTAGTCGTTCCTGCAGCAGCACACATCGCTATGTGTGACACCGCAGGAGTGACGAACATCTCCTTACCTGCGTCCACCGGCAATGAGGAAGGAAGGAGGTGGGCGAGATGTTACGTCCCGCTCATCTCCGCCCCTCTGCTTCTATTGGCCGGCGCTTAGTGACGCCGCTGTGATGCCGAACGCACCTCCACCTTGAGGGAAGGATTGTTTGGGGGTCACAGTGGCGTCGCTGACAAGGTATGTGCGTGACGCTGCCGTAGCGATAATGTCTGCTACGGCAGCAAGCACCAAATGTCGCACAAATGACGGGGGCGGGAGCTATCGCACATGACATCGCTAGCGATGTTGCAGCGTGTAAAGCACCCTTAAGAGTGAGGACCCTGCTCGCAAGTTTACAATCTAAGGCTGTGCGCACATCAGCGGTATTCTGCCGCAATGCTGAATCCGTCAGAAATGCGGTAGTTCAATACAGTTAAATGGAATCGTGGCAAGATAAGGTCACATGCGGTCACATGCACTCGCATGTGACCTTATCTTGCCACGATTCCATTTAACTGTATTGAACTGTACCACATTTCTGACGGATCCGGCATTGCGACAGAATACCACTGATGTGAAACCAGCCTTAGAGGACATAGGGGGCACAAGTAGTAAAAAGTGCTTGTCATGTATGGTCCAGCCATCATTATAATAAACGAGGGCTTCCTCAGGCCATATAATGTGTAAGGTTCTGGCACAAATATGTCTGAACCCTGATTATACGGCCAGATGAAGGCATTTGTTTGGTGCTGAAATTCGTAGCCTCAATAAGGTGACCGCTCATCAACCTAGGAGCCGTCATCTTTTCCAGCAATGTCCGGTGGTTCTTGTATTTTCCTTCGCCACTGTATTGTTCTGGGTTTCCCATCTCTTAGTTACATCCTACTGTATTTATAATAATGTACACAATACGTTCAGTTTGAGAGACACTTAAAACCCATTGCAAATAAACCTAACAAAATGAACAGCCAACACTCTGCACCGTATCTGCTGTGTGAACCCCGCAAATTTTAGGAAATCATGGGTAAGACTGAATTCAATCCCCTGAATACAGAGTAAAGCCAGGCAGAAAGCCTTCAGTGTACAGTCATCACATCTACAAACAGAGAACAGGAAATACATTGTGCCATCTCATGGCTTTTGCAACATGAGCTGTATATAAAAAAGGCACAAACAATGTTCACCAATCATTGCACATTTGGAAGTCAGTCCGTAATGTGACTTCAATGGAAAAAGTGAAGCAACCTAAGCTTAGCAGTGACCAGTCACTAGTTTAATGTTGACCAAACAGGCTGATCTACCAGCAGCGTGTCAGAATGACATTATGCTACAATCATGCACAGTGTGTACATCATGACAGGTTCCCTCTATCGATACACCACCTGCCTCTGTTCACATTGTGTCCTAGCACCCAGCACAGATTCAGGTTTCGCTTTGGACGGGTGGAATAGCGCAGCACGTGCTGCCACTATTCTGTTAAAATTAAGGACACTCGGCAGAATCCGGCAAGTCGATGGTGCCCATTGTGTTGTAGACAAGACTACTGTGCTCTCAAATGAGTATTATACAGATAATATTCTGCACACTAACCACTATAAACATGACAAATGGCAAAGCATTACTGCTATAGGGATACTATGAACAATGAAAAATACATTTCTTCTGACTGAGAACCCAGAACCCCGCCCTATTACCAGACTATTCATGATCCTATATAGCCAGGAGCCTGTCTGCCCATACCTGCAGATTCTTAATAGCACATGGAGGCACTAAGGTGTTGTGAATGTTAGTTATGTCTTGGCTGCTGGGAGGCTCCCTCTGGTGGCCAGGAATGGTTTGGACTTGGACCAGGTGTGTTGTGCAGTGGGTGTTTCCTTTCCTAACTCTCTGCTTATTTAAGTCCTGGTCTGATTGCAGGCTGTTGCCGGATGTCAGTTGTTCTTTGTATCTCCAGCCTGCTTAATCCTGCTCTACATCACATCCACTCCAGATAAGTTCTTGCTCTTTATTTATTGCCTGGTTCTTTTGCTTATCTGGGTTTGTCATTTGTTGTGGTTGGTTTCAGTTTATTTCCTTCCAGGGATTTTCCCCCTCAGTGGATTGTTGAGGAACTCCCTGCAGTTCTGTGTGGAGTATAGCTCCTTTGGGTCCATGTGTTTATGGTTTGTTGAATTTGTTATAATACTTATTTTCTGTTCATTGGTATGACAAGGGCACCTGGTATAGGACGGAGTTCAGATCGAGCGATCTGAGGGCCTTTTTGTACTATCAGGAAGTTGGTATTTTGCAGGGTTTTTCTCTGGCTAACATCAGTCCCTTTCCTGTCTTTTCCTATTTTAGTCAGCGGGGGCCTCACCTTTTGCTAATCCTGTCATCTACCTGTGTATTGTGTTTTTCCTATCACCGTAGTCTTTGAATGTGGGGGGCTAGCTATTCTTGTCTATTTTCTGAGGCAGAGAGTTATTCATCTTTCCTACATTTAGGATAGTTAGTTCTCCAGCTGGGTTCACGGTGCACAGGATGTTAGTTCACCCCTCGGCTACTTCTAGTTGTGTTGGTTAGTAAGGGGATGGCGGCCAGATTAGTTGCCAATGCTCTTGTCACCTTTTTGCCAATGATTTGTGGTGATCTTCCATGGTTCCGGATCATAACACTAAGGTTACCGTATTTTGCGGACTATAAGACGCACTTTTTTCCCCCAAATGTAGGGGGAAAGTCGGGGGTGCATCTTAGTCAGAATGTGGCTGCGGGGAATGCGGGTGTTGCGGTGGAGCGGGTCATCGGGGGCACGAGCAGGCTGTAGCAGCGCCTGCCGTGACCACGTGGGCCTGCTCATTACATGTGCGCCCGTCCTCCCGCCCATCATCCCTCAGCGCTGACAGGTGGGCGGGGGTGCGCGCATAATTAACAGCCGGCCCGCATGATCACCCCTGGCAACTACAGCCTGGAGTGATCATGTGCGGTTGTATTCACTGCTCCCCGCACATAATCAGCGCAGGGCGCAGTGAATATTACGGTATATTCACCGGTCACTTCCCTGCAGCATCGCGATCTCCTCCTGTCTGTGTCGGCCAGCTGATTTGTGTAGAGAGCGGTGAGTACAGTGATGACGTCATCACTGTGCGCGCCGCTAGTCTCAACGCAGGTCAGCTGACAGGCAGACAGGAAGAGGAGCAATGCTGCAGACAATGGTGACTGCTCCACATAGGTCAGCGGCGCTGCTACCGCCACAGACAGGGGGAGGAGCGATGCTGCATGGAGTGAGGAAAGGCGAGTATAAATGTTGGGGTTTTTTTTGTGTGACACAGGATGGATGGGGCATGTAGCAGGATGGATGGGGCCATGTAGCAGGATGGATGGGGCCATGTAGCAGGATGGATGGGGCCATGTAGCAGGATGCTAGTAAATAGCAGGATGCCAGTATATAGCAGGATAAGGGCATATACTAGGATGTGGTACATATATACAAGGATGGGGATCAATACCAGGCTGGGATACCTTAGTAGAGAATTTGGGGACATTACCCCCATAACAGTGTCAGCAGCAGATCCTCACCCCATAACAGTGTGTCATGACCACATTTTTTGCTTAAAATTTTATTTTCCTATTTTCCTAGTCTAAAAACCAGGGTGTATCTTATAGTCCGAAAAATACGGTAGGTTCCCGAAAAATTAGAGATTATCTTGTTGGTTTTTGGGTTCATTTGCATTGATAAATACATTTGCTAAATATCTCTACTACTTTCAAATATTCATAGCAGTTTTGCAATACCATTTTCATATATTCATTTTTTCCAGATAGCTAAATGTATTTTTCATTGTTCATAGTATCCCTATAGCAGTAATGCTTTGCCATTTTCAGGTTTATATTTTTACTACCTGTACTACCCCTCTTCGCCTGGGTTAATAACGGTTGTTAAAATAGAATGTATTAAAGGGGTTATCCAGCTTTTGACTTTTTTTTTTTAATTACCCTATTGGGCTACATTGAGGCAGGTAAGTAGATAGAGAGCACTTACCTGCCCTGCTGTCAGCCCCTCTCCCCCGGCTCAGAGTGGTCATGTGATCGCTCCTGCCGCGATTTTTCTGCTTCCGGTCATTTCATGTCAACATGGGCAGGACCATGTTGACATGCAAATCTGGAACAGCATGTCGCCTCCCTGCTGGGCGGCTACAGTGCCACGAGACCCGCCCCCCTTCCCTGCACCCTCCCACACATTCCCCCGCACCCCTTACTCTCCCCGCAACCTCCCCCTGCACTGCTGTGGGGTCTGTGACCTGGGGGAGGGGCCTGCCGGCGGCTGCCGCGGTGTCAGCGCCAGCACCGGGCCCCTGCTCAGGATCGCACATTCAAATATACCGGCATCACAGATGCCGGTACATTTGAAAGCGCTGATGAGAGGGAGCTCAGCGCTGCTTCTCATCACTGTCCGTGCAGTCTGTGTCTCACAGATCAGGACAGCGGTGACGTCACTACTGTGCTGATATGTCCAGACCAGACAGCGCGCGAACGTGCAGGAGCGGCGGGGACCGAGGACGGGTGAGTATGTATTCCCTACATGTGTTCCCTATGGGGGTAGGGGGTCGGTACAGAGCGCTGTGTGTGCGCGCGCGCGGTGCAGAGCCATATGTGCGCGGTGCAGAGCCATATGTGCGCGGCGCAGAGCCATATGTGCGCGGCGCAGAGCCATATGTGCGTGCGCGCGGCGCAGAGCCCGGCGTGCGCGCGGTGCAGAGCCCGGCGTGCGCGCGGTGCAGAGCCCGGCGTGCGCGCGGTGCAGAGCCCGGCGTGCGCGCGGTGCAGAGCCCGGCGTGCGTGTGCGCGGTGCAGAGCCCGGCGTGCGTGTGCGCGGTGCAGAGCCCGGCGTGCGTGTGCGCGGTGCAGAGCCCGGCGTGCGTGTGCGCGGTGCAGAGCCCGGCGTGCGTGTGCGCGGTGCAGAGCCCGATGTGGGGCTGTTATTTGCAATGCTGTAGTGCTACCAGGTCAGGTGCAGGGGAAGAATACTGACAGAGAATGTGTGCATGGGGCGGGCAGGAGGCGAGGCTGGACACTGGGGTGGGGCTGGACACTGAGGCCGGGCGGTGCCAGCTCTGACTGAGGTTTTGCACAGGAACTGGTCAGTTTGCTAGAGCTGAATGTAAACAGAGCGCTGCAGAGAATAAAGGGTGAATTCAAGAGGAACAAAAGTTAGAAAACAAAATAACAATGTAGGGGTGTTTTATATGACAATACAGCACAGATTAGCTTACCAAATTTTTTTGCGTTTGTCGGACAACTCCTTTAACAAAAATGTATTCTGCACACAAAACAAATAGATAGATATGTAATTATTAAAAAGGCAAAAACTAAGCTAATAATGACATTTGTGTGTACTCACCGTAAAATGTCTTTCTTGGAGCCTTTCATTGGGGGACACAGACAGTGGGTTATATGGTGTCTCCAGGGGAGGTGTGAAACTAGATTGAAAAAAAGTTAGCTCCTCCTCCCACAGCATATACCCCAGCTATGCAGGAAACTAGCTCAGTTTGTTGTAAAAGCAGTAGAAGAACAACGAAAACACAAGGGTGGGAGCTGTGTCCCCCCAATGAAAGGCTGCAAGAAAAACATTTTACGGTGAGTACACAAAAATGTCATTTCCTTGCTCGCTTTTTCATTGGGGGGGACACAGACAGTGGGACGTCCCAAAGCAGTCCCTGGGTGGGAACTGAACTATTAACAGTGTAGAACATCAGCCTAAGAGCTGACTAACAACTGCAGTGAACATATATCAAAACACTGTCAGAAAACCGAGCAGTGGCCACTTATAAATGGGCCACTGCCGCCTGAAGGACTTGTCTTCCAAGAGCAGCATCCGCGGAAGCATGCGTATGCACTCTGTAGAATTTTGTAAACGTGTGCACACTGGACCAGGTAGCGGCCTTGCAAAGTTGGGCCACCGAAGCCTGATGGCGGATAGCCCAGGAAGTACCCACTGCTCGTCGAGTGGGCCCGCACAGATTGAGGGGGAACAGAACCTCATGCTTTGTATGCCTCACAGATGGCAGTCCTGATCCATCGAGAAATCGTGGATTTAGAAGCCTGGTTGCCCTTTTTGTGTCCTTCTGAGAGGACGAAGAGTGCATCGGACTTGCGCAACGGCGCTGTTCTGGAGATGTAGATCCGCAGAGCCCTAACAAGATCTAGAGTGTGAAGGGCTTTTTCAAAAGAGTGGACCGAAACCAGACAGAATGACGGCAACACAATGTCTTTGTTCAAGTGGAAAGAAGATACGACCTTCGGAAGGAAGGCGGGGAAGGCTGAAGGACCACCTTATCGTGATGGAATATCAGGTAAGGTGAGCGACAGGAAAGGCCGCCAGTTCGGACACTCGTCTGATAGAAGTAATGGCGACTAAAAAGGCAACCTTCCAAGAGAGACGTTGAAGAGAGATTTCTCTTAAAGGTTCGAAAGGAGGAAGCTGAAGAGCTCCCAGAAATCTATGGGTGGCGATAAGGAGGGACCAAATGCGCTACCCCCTTGAAGAAAGGTATGGACCTGAGGGCAAGAAGCCAGCTGCTTCTGGAAAAAAATTGACAAGGCAGAAACTTGACCTTTAAGGGTACTGAGGGCTAGTCCCGAGTCCAGACAGTCTTGCAGAAAGGCAAGCACATCAGGGATTGAAAAAAACAAGGGGCGACTGGTGATGACGGTCACACCAGGAAAGATAGGTCTTCCAGGTCCTGGGATAGATACTGGCGGAGGGGGGCTTCCGAGCATTAAGCATGGTATGAACTACCTTAGAAGAAAGAACAAAAAAAGCTAGCACTAAATGTGCACTACAGCATTAAAAATTCCAACTATACTTATAAATTTGAGAATTGGCAAAAAATTGCAACTTCTTGAGCCACCCAGCCACGTCATGGCAAATCTCTATTGGGGCAGTCCTACGCTAAAATATTTTTATAAAATGTGCCAAATGGCCTCACATATGAAATAGTAGAACTGCTCTTAGCAGCACTCACCTGGTCTATTTCAATCCCGTACCCATGACTGAACGCGACTTGGCTAGAATCAAGGATTCAAGCGCCACGCCGTCAAATGCAGCTGTGCTGTATTCTGGTGGAATATTGGACCTTGCAACAGAAGATCCGGGCGATTGGGGAGACGCCAGGGAGTGTCGCTGAGAAGTTGGAGAAGCTCTGGGTACCAGGCTCTCCTGGGCCAGTCCAGGGCCACGAGGATCACGGGAATTCCCTCCGCCTTGATTTTCTTGATTACTCTCGGAATGAGAGGAAACTGAGGGAAGATGTAGGGGAGGCGAAACTGCGATCACGGGAAGACTAGAGCGTCTGAGCCGAGCGCTAGCAGGTCTCTCGACTAGGATACGAAGGGATGTACCTTGGCGTTCATCCGAGACGCCATGAGGTCCACATCTGGGAGTCCCCAACGAATAGTGATCAGATGGAACACTTAGTCGTGGAGGGACCATTCCCCTGCCGCTAGACCCTGTCTGCTGAGAAAGTCTGCGGCCCAGTTGTCTACTCCCGGAATAAGGACAGCTGAAATAATGGGAATGTGCATCTCTGCCCAAAGAAGAATCCTGGATACTTCTTTCATCGCTGCCCTGCTGCGAGTTCCTTCCCGACGGTTGATGTAAGCCACAGCTGTGGCATTGTCTGACTGGATCCGAACGGGGAGACCCAATAGCAAGGTCTGAAAGTTCTGAAGGGCCAAAAATATGGCTCTGATCTCTAGAACGTTGATGTGAAGGGAGTGTTTGGAGGGAGACCAGCGTCCGTGAACAGTGTGGTGGAGAAACACCGCTCCCCAGCCTATGAGGCTGGCATCTGTCGTGACTATTTGCCAGTGGACAGAACAGAAGGACTTCCCTTGAGATGGGGATGAGACTTTAGTCCACCAGACGAGGGAGTGGAGCACAGTCCGAGATAAGCGGACTGACCGGTCTAGAGAAGCTGGATTTTTGTCCCAGAAGGATAAAAGATCCAGTTGTAGAGGACGCAGATGGAATTGGGCAAAGGACACGGCTTCCATGACTGCCACCATCTTGCCTAACACTCATCCCATTCCGAAGGGATGTGTGACGGCGGGGGTGGAGGGATTGAGCGGCCCGGATGAGGGAAGACCTCTTGTCTTCTGGAAGAAAAACCCGGGACTGAGCAGTGTCTATCAGCATACCTAAAAAGGTGATGCGCTGACGAGGAATGAGGGATGACTTGTTGAAGTTGATAAGCCACCCTAGCCTTGACAGCGTGTCTAAGCATATCTGCACGCTTTCTGAGCAAACTTGAGGAGAGCTCCGCTTGACAAGTAGGTCGTCCAAATAGGGAACGACCAGAACGCCTCTGGGGTGCAAAATGGACATGACGGCCGCCATGACCTTTGTGAAGACCGGAGGCGCAGTGGCCAGTCCAAAGAGGAGGGCCCTGAATTGGTAACGACTGTGTCCTACAGCAAAATGAATGAACAGTTTATGGGATACACATATGGGAATGTGTAAATAAGCATCTTGAACATCTATGGAGGCTAGGAATGCTTCCGGTTCCATGGCAACTAGTACTGCTCTCAATGACTCCATTCGGAAGGTCCGAATGCGTATGAATCTGTTCAGTCTTTGGAGATCCAGGATAGGGCGGACAGAGCCATCTTTTTTGGGAACGACAAAAAGGTTTGAATAGAAACCTTTGCAGCGCTGTTCCAGGGGCACTGGAATGATAACGTTTGCTTTTTGTAACGAGGCTATGGCCTGAAATAAGGCCTGGCTTTGCGTTTCGGACTTTGGGAGACGAGAACGCAGAAACCTGCTGGCTGGCAGGGAATGGAAATCGATCTTGTAACCTGAGGTGACGATTTCTCGAACCCAAGCATCGTGAGTGTGGTCTAGCCAGATATCCCGAAAAAGCAGAAGGTTGTTTTGAGTGGGAACGCCAAGAAGAGCCCTTTGAGGGGCCGGATCCTTGATCTGAGCATTGGGGCGATCCTTTTACTGAAGGTTTTTGGGAGACGGGCCGAAAAGACTGCCTGCGCCAAGAAGATTTTTTAAAATTCCTGGATACAGGCCGCTTTTGTGGTAGAATGGTACTTTTTCCACCCGTCTCAGATATGAGTTTGTCCAGGGATTCTCCAAACAGGCGAAGACCATGGAAGGGGAGTGTGGACAGGGATTTCTTGGAGGCACTGTCCGCGTTCCATATCTTTAGCCACAGGACTCTGCGGGCAAAAACAGCATTGGCTGCAGTTAGGGCTGACAAACTAGCTGCATCTAGGGAGCCGTGAAAAAAATAATTAGAGGCTAGGGAGATCAAATCAAGGATCTCAAAAGCCTCCAGCGGAATATTACAAGAGCGAAGCATCCTGCGTAGGTTCTTACTCCACACACCCATAGCTCTCGCGACCCATGTCAAGGCAAACAGGGGGCGAAGAGAGGAGCCTGAAGCTTGGAAAATAGACTTGACCGCCGCATCAACTGCGCGGTCGGACGAGTCCTTGAGAGACGCGCTGTCTGAAACTGACATAACCGTGTGTTTAGCCAGCCTGGATACTGGCGGGTACACAACGGGGGGGGGGGGGGGGTACTGACCAGGTCTTAACCATTTCAGATGGAAAAAGGATAAGCGAATGAAGTGAAAGAAGGTTTAATAAAAAACCTATCAGGGTGATCCCACCGTTTAGACACGATTTGACGAAAAACCGGATCCTTTGCAAAGGACTTAGGAGGCTTCTTGGCCCGCTTGATTGCCGACTGAGAAGTCGGGTCCGGAGGCTGATCAGAAATCGACAAAGAGTGATTGACAGCCGAAATTAGTGTGTCTTCTATATGCCTAGACTCGAAAGGGACATCTGAATCAGAGTCAGAGTCTTGGGAATCGTGACTACTAAAAGTCACAGAGCCCAGGTCAGACTGACCATCATCCGAGTCGGAAGAGGCGTAGAGGTCGCAATGGCGCCTCTTGGAAGCAGCCTTTTTACGTTCTGGGGAAGAAGGACCAGACGAAGCAGGCGGGCTTCTCTGAAGGAGCTGAGCCGGGGAGCGGCTGCCTGAGGTTTGGGATATCTGAGTGACAAGGTCATCTATCCTTTTAGACATTAGAAGAGCCCATGCAGGAAGAACGTCATCAGACGGGGGTGCTGCCTGGCCGGGGCAGAATCCAAAACCTGCGCGGCCTCCTGGTCCGGCAACTGGGTCTGTTGTGACACAGTAGTAGGGGCATCGCAGCCCCGGCATAGTGGATAGCTTCGGCCATTTAAAAATGAGCGTCCACAGGTGGTACAAGCATAGCACAGGTCCATAGAGGACGCCTGGGAAGCTTTATCACCCTTGCGGTTACGCATGTCAGCAACAGAGTCCTACAGCCCTATATAGGGATATGCCGCTGTTAGTATGAGTGAGGAGCCACTAGCAGTATTATAAAATGACTGCTATGCACAGCTGGTATATACCGATAGCAAAATGGCATATACTGTCAAACAGTCAGCATATGCCTGCAGGCAGAGCCAGTATATACCGCTAGTAGCTGACATACACCGCTAGCCAGCAGGCGCACACCGCTACAGAGACAGCGATATACCGCTGAGCAGAGCGGGATATAGTGCTGCAGAAGTGCAGAGCCAAGGAGGCGATCTCACCAGTGTCTGCTCCCCACGTGGAAAATGGCATCCAGTGTTCCTGGCAGCCTGGAGAGAGACTGCCCCCGGAGACTGATTGGTCTCAGGGCTGGGACTAAGCGTGACGGCCAATCGGAAAGGAGCTGCTCCTGAGTGAGGGAGCGGCTTCCAGAGCAGTGAGAGGGGGCGTTGCTAGAATGCAGGCCGAAGCCGGAGGCTAAATTAATGATGCTCCCCGGGATCACGGCCTGCATCGCCCCACCGGCGCTTTTCCAGGCGGCGGTTTGGATGCAGGGGACAGATGACTCGTCGTCTCCCTACCTGCTCCTGGCTCCGTCTGAAGTCACGTTGGTGATGGATGCGGGGATCTCAGGGACGCATCTTCGGCTCAAGCAGGTCCTCTGTTCTGCTTAGCCCTCTGGAGCTACCTTGGTGTGAGGTGCTTCCAGGGAGCCTGGAGGGGTACGCAGACCCGACCACTTGGGCGCGAGGGAAGACTGACTGCTTGTGCACGCCAGGTTTCCTCTGCCCGTACGCGGGGGGGAACGAGGGTGGCAGGGTACCCTGGTATTGCCCCATAATCAAAAATAGAATGAATAAGAAAAAACAAAATAAAAAAAAACAAAATAAGCTGGCCTGAGGCACCTGGTAGGGCAAGGCCAGACATGTCAGCCTCCCTGCTGACACTAGAAAAAACGGAGCTAGTTTCCTGCCCATCTAGGGTAGTGGGGGGAGGAGCTAACACTTTTTCAATCTAGTGTCACGCCTCCCCTGGAGACACCATACTACCCACTGTCTGTGTCCCCCAATGAAAAAGGCGAGAAAGGAAGAAGCATTTCACAACATATATTTCAACACCACAGATATTCCACACAGATTTAACTATATTGGCCAAGTAATGTGCTCAGTCTGTCTCTTTCCAGGTCTGTCTCCCCACCGACATCTTATTACCTCACATATAAGCTTCTTATACTACGGTATGAATGTCTTTTGTTCTTATACAGAAGTTTGAGCACCACTGGTCAAAATTACTGTTATTGTGACAGCTAATCAAGTTGAAAATGAAGTGATCTCTAAAAGGAATAAAGTTAAAGATGACACATTTCCTTTATATTTTAGGTAAGAACAAAAAAAAAATATTTTCATCTTTAACATTTTAAAAACTACAAAAATGAAAATGGGCCAATGCAAAAGTTTGAACACCCTTGGATATTTGTGTGCTCAGATAACTTTGACTATCATTTCAGACCTTAATTAGCCTGTTAGGTTTGTGGCTTGTTCATTATCATAGATAGGAAAGGGCAGGTGATGCAAATTTCACAGCTTTATAAAAACCCAGCTTCCTCTAACCTTGTGCAAATAAAACAACAGCCATGGGTTTTTCAAAGCAGCTGCCTAGCACTCTGAAAATCAAAATGGTGAAGGCCCACAAAGCAGAAGAAAGCTAGAAGAAAATAGCAAAGCGTTTTCAAGTTGCCCTTTCCTCAGTTCGAAAAGTAATTCAGAAATGGCACTTACAGAAATAGTGGAGGTCAGGATAAGGTCTGGAAAACCAAGCAAAATTTCTGTGAGAGCTGCTCGTAGGATTGCTAGAGTGGCAAATCAGAACCTTCACTTCACTGCAAAAGTCCTTCAGGAAGATTTAGCCGACTCTGGAGTTTTGGTACATTGTTCTACTGTTGAGAGACACCTACAGAAAAATGGCCTTCATGGAAGAGTCATCTGAAGAAAACCTCTCCTGCGTCCTAACCATAAAATTTAGCATCAGAAGTATGCAAAATAACATCTAAACAAGACTCATGTATTTTGGAAACAAGTCTTGTTAACTGATGGGGTTAAAATAGAACTCATTGACCACAATGATCAAACCAAATGTTTGGGGAAAAAAGGAGACAATGTCATGACAAAAACATCTCGCCAACCATTAAGCATGGGGGTGGATTAATCATGCTTTGGGTTGTGTTCTATCCAATGGCACTGGGTACATTTCACGGGTAGAGGGAAGAATGGATTCAATTAAAGTTTAACAAATTCTTCAAGCAAACAACACCATCTGTAAAAAAGCTGAAGTTGAAAAGAGGATGACTTCTACAAATGGATAAGGATCCTAAACACAATTTAAAATCCACATTAGCCTATGTCAAAAGGTACAAGCTGAAAGTTTTACAATGGCCCTCACAGTCCCCTGATCTGAACATCATTGAAAATCTGTGGCTAGACCGCAAAAGAGCAGTGCATGCAAGAGGACCCAGGAATCTTACATTACAAGAAGACTTTTCCAAGGAAGAAAGCATGAAAATCCCTCAAACAAGAATTGAAAGACTCTTGGCTTGCTACAAAAACCATTTACAAGCTTTGATACTTGCCAAAGGGGGTGCTGCAGGGTACTAACCATGCAGGGTACCCAATATTTTGCATTGGCCAACTTTAATTTTTGTTGTAAATTTAAAAAAGTAAAAAAATATATTTTTTTTTTGTCTAAAATGCAGGATGTGTTATCCTTAACTTTATGGCTTTTACAAATAATTTCATCTTCAACTTGCTTAATTGTTCAGAATGTCATTAAACTTGACCAGGGGTGCTCAAACTTTTGCATGCCACTGTAGCAACCAATCACAGCTCCTACTAATAACCTGTAGTTCCAGGCTCCATTTACTTTAATGGAGGCATGTTTTTTGGAGAGTAACTAAAGTCCAGTGTCAGTGTGCTCAGTGGTGTGTGCCCGCCCATCTGCACTCCTGTACTGTGTGTCCCGTCCAGTGCTTTGGGGCCTTCCAGGTCTGTGTACCACCCTCACACAGTTGTGTGCAGCGCTCAGTGCTGTGTCCCCCCCCCCCCCCAACCCATGCTGTGTATCATCCCAAGTTTGTCTTCCCCCAGTGATGTCTGTGCCCCCCCCCGACCCCTCTTGCGATGTCTGTGCCCCCCCCGACCCCTCTTGCGATGTCTGTGCCCCCCCCGACCCCTCTTGCGATGTCTGTGCCCCCCCCGACCCCTCTTGCGATGTCTGTGCCCCCCCCCGACCCCTCTTGCGATGTCTGTGCCCCCCCGACCCCTCTTGCGATGTCTGTGCCCCCCCCGACCCCTCTTGCGATGTCTGTGCCCCCCCCGACCCCTCTTGCGATGTCTGTGCCCCCCCCGACCCCTCTTGCGATGTCTGTGCCCCCCCCGACCCCTCTTGCGATGTCTGTGCCCCCCCGACCCCTCTTGCGATGTCTGTGCCCCCCCCGACCCCTCTTGCGATGTCTGTGCCCCCCCGACCCCTCTTGCGATGTCTGTGCCCCCCCGACCCCTCTTGCGATGTCTGTGCCCCCCCGACCCCTCTTGCGATGTCTGTGCCCCCCCCCGACCCCTCTTGCGATGTCTGTGCCCCCCCCTCCCCTCTTGCGATGTCTGTGCCCCCCCCTCCCCTCTTGCGATGTCTGTGCCCCCCCTCCCCTCTTGCGATGTCTGTGCCCCCCCCTCCCCTCTTGCGATGTCTGTGCCCCCCCCCTCCCCTCTTGCGATGTCTGTGCCCCCCCCTCCCCTCTTGCGATGTCTGTGCCCCCCCCTCCCCTCTTGCGATGTCTGTGCCCCCCCCCTCCCCTCTTGCGATGTCTGTGCCCCCCCCTCCCCTCTTGCGATGTCTGTGCCCCCCCCTCCCCTCTTGCGATGTCTGTGCCCCCCCCCTCCCCTCTTGCGATGTCTGTGCCCCCCCCTCCCCTCTTGCGATGTCTGTGCCCCCCCCTCCCCTCTTGCGATGTCTGTGCCCCCCCCTCCCCTCTTGCGATGTCTGTGCCCCCCCCTCCCCTCTTGCGATGTCTGTGCCCCCCCCCTCCCCTCTTGCAATGTCTGTGCCCCCCCCCTCCCCTCTTGCAATGTCTGTGCCCCCCCCTCCCCTCTTGCAATGTCTGTGCCCCCCCCCCGGCCCCTCTTGCAATGTCTGTGCCCCCCCCCCGGCCCCTCTTGCAATGTCTGTGCCCCCCCCCCGGCCCCTCTTGCAATGTCTGTGCCCCCCCCCCCGGCCCCTCTTGCGATGTCTGTGCCCCTCCCCCCCCGGCCCCTCTTGCGATGTGTGCCCCTCCCCCACCGGCCCCTCTTGCGATGTGTGCCCCTCCCCCACCGGCCCCTCTTGCGATGTGTGCCCCTCCCCCACCGGCCCCTCTTGCGATGTCTATACAGCAGTCCCAGCATCTCCTATCTGATATATATGCCCCCAGCCCCACCTGTGATGTATGTACAGCAGTCCCAGTGTCTGTTATGTGATGTATATGATTTACCAATCTTATCACAAAGAGTTGACTGCGCTCTAGACCGAGACAAACTTGGAAAATCAGCTGCGAGAAGTAACATGATTAGTATCACCAAACATCACAGCCGCACCAAAGACAAACAGCTCCAGCCACCACAGTAGTGGTGAGTTAATTGTTTGACCAAATATAGCAGGGTTATTTTCACATTGATAATTTGGTGCGGCCCCCGAAGGTTAGGAGAATTTGCCAAATGGCCCCCAGCAGTAGAAAGGTTCCCCACCCCTGATTTGAATGATCGGCCCCGCCATGATGCACAGAGTCCCTGCACTTGATTTGAACAGACTCCCTTTATAAGCGACTTCCTTTTGATAGACTCCCTTTAAAGTGAACCGAATACACGCTGCCTTATCCAGGTTTCTCCGTATACTCCCATGGAGTGGGCAACCTGTCACTCAAAGCAGCGGAATGGAGAAGCCGCTGGGGTTCTGCCTGTCTAATTAGTCTCCCGTGCAGTTCGGTCCTCGGCGGACTTTAAATTACGTTTTTCTTTGAAAGCGCAGAGTGAAACACGCCTGGCTGAGATCCAAAAAAAAGTTGAAGAGACCCTTTTACTGTAGAGCCTATTCAGGAATTACTGGACCTTTGGCAATCCTGGTTGCCAGACAGAAATCTTTAGCTAATGATGCATGTTCTTTTGTTTTAGAAGCACTTTCCTCAAATTTTTCATGTTGAACTAGACACATCCCAATGGACAATACCAGAGAGACTTCACTTCTTAAGAGGGCTTTACACGCAACGACATCGGTAACGACATGTCGTTGGGGGTCACTGAATTTGTGACGCACATCCGGCCTAGTTAGCGTCGTTGTTGCGTGTGAAATGCAGGAACGACCGTTAACGATCAAAATTACTTACCTAATCGTTGATACGTCATTCCTTTCCAGATTATCGTTGCTGTTGCAGGACACAGGGTGTTTGTCGTTCCTGCGGCAGCACACATCGCTATGTGTGACACCGTAGGAACAAGGAACATCACCGTACCTGCGGCCGCCCGCAATGAGGAAGGAGGTGGGCGGGATGTTTGGCCCACTCATCTCTGCCCCTCCGCTTCTATTGGGCGGCCGCTTAGTGACACCGCTGTGACGCCGAACGAACCGCCCCCTTAGAAAAGAGGCTGTTCGCCGGCCACAGCGACATCGCTAGGCAAGTAAGAATGTGTGACGGGTCCTAGCGATATTGTGCGCCACGGGCAGCGATTTGCCCTTGACGCACAACCCACGGGGCGGGTGCTTTCACCAGTGACATCGCTAGCGAGATCGCAGCGTGTAAAGCCCGCATTACTCTGATGCTGAACAAATCATAAGCAGGCACCAACACACTGGGGAAAGAATACCCACCCCCATAGACAGAGGGACTGGGGAAACAGACAGGGAGGAGAAAACTCCGTGTACAGTCTGGCCGCTGTGCACCAAAATCCTATATCCAAAAATGTCTAATTAAAACAGAACCAGAAAGCAGATAACTTTACCAAAGGTATCAACTGAAAGAGAACCAGGCAGACAGGGGCGGGAATAGAGCGCAAGACCCGACCCATCCTAATGCCAGTATAGCACTGGCTTCACTTTATATATGAAAATCCTGCTGTTGGTTCCCATTAATCTGAATTACAGCCTTTTTTTTTTTTCCATCACAAAGTGGGGCGGACAGGTTCTCTTTAAAAAAATAACTGTTTAGGTGCCAAATACTTTGATAACCAATAACTCCATAAGAGAGACCAAAGTAAAGCACCACTCCAGTGTGTTTTTTTTTCACCTCTGGCCTGAATCATGAACACTGGAGCTAACGGCAGGTCACAAGTCACAAGAGACCGACTGGAGCAGCACTGGAAACAGATGAAGACACTGGAGGGAGAGTATATGAACAACTTAGATTAGAAGCACCACTCCGGTGGTGAAATAGAAAAAAAAAAACCAAAAAGCTGGAGTGGTGCATTACAAACAAACAGCAAGCACATTTTATTTCGCTAATCAGTCACCATTAGGCCCCCCTTCACACGTCCATGATCAAAAAAAAAAAAAGCCCGCACATTTTTCACGGTCCGTATTGAAGGTGCGTATGGCCCTCCATGTGTTGCCATTTTGACACGTGTGTTCTTTGCGTGCTATCTGCGATAGCACATCGAGATCAGGAACTTTTTATTCATCAGTCCCCGATGCTGCTGTCTCTGGCGCTGCTGCTTCTGGTCCGCAGTGCTGTGAATATTCATGAGCATAACGAGTGGGCCCAGAAGCAAGTGATAGCAGCGCTGGAGACAGGCGAGTATAGAAAATCATTTTATTTCAAAGACACGTGTTTTGTCCGATACATGTCACACGGATCACATTATTGTGTGGTCAGTGTGACACCTGTGCTGCTGGAGAAAAACGGCCTAGTCTCCGTGTGGAACACATGGACACGCGTGTGCCACACTACCACAAATCTGTGGAAAAAAAAAAACGAAAAAAAAAAAAACCACAGATGAGCGTGCAGACCCATTGATTTTAATGAGTCTGCGTATGTCCACGTCTCTGGTACGTATGAAAATAGATGTCATACTTACCGGAATCATGGATGTGAAGGGGGCCTTACATTTTATGTCCAGTTCAACATGAAAAAATTGGGAAAAGTTCTCAACAAATGGCATCTGACTATGTGGATCCATATGAATTGAACAGTTATTTATTTTTATACCATCTGTGTATGCACAGTATTGCACTTAGGAATAGAATACCAGAAGGACATAGAAAACAGCAAATCGGGATACGGCAGGAGTGGTGACAACCAACCCATCACTACAGTCAGCCGCTGTCCTATACTGTTTCTAAACAGATCCATAGATTTTACATCGCTGCAAGAAAAGACAAAGAATTAACGCACATGTAGTATACTGATTAATACACCAAGTAAAAGACATTGTAGAAATCTAAACCCTGTGTAGGATTCCCATCCATTTCAAAGGAATAACAGAGCTGTAATGAACATGGTGCACTTTTTTGCCACATAGAAAAAAGTAGCAACATGTCAACCAGAGCCATTTTGGTTAGAAAAACCTTACAAATTTGATTTGTGAATCAATTGAAATTGGGAGAAACAAAACCCGCGTCCGCCAGCGTCGCCGGGCCCTCCTCCTGACCTCGTCCGCCAGTGTCGCCGACCCTTCCTCTGACCGCGTCCGCCAGTGTCGCCGGGCCCTCCTCTGACCGCGTCCGCCAGTGTCGCCGGGCCCTCCTCTGACTGCGTCCGCCAGTGTCGCCGGGCCCTCCTCTGACCGCGTCCGCCAGTGTCGCCGGGCCCTCCTCTGACCGCGTCCGCCAGTGTCGCCGGGCCCTCCTCTGACCGCGTCCGCCAGTGTCGCCGGGCCCTCCTCTGACCGCGTCCGCCAGTGTCGCCGGGCCCTCCTCTGACCGCGTCCGCCAGTGTCGCCGGGCCCTCCTCTGACCGCGTCCGCCAGTGTCGCCGGGCCCTCCTCTGACCGCGTCCGCCAGCGTCGCCGACCCTTCCTCTGACCGCGTCCGCCAGCGTCGCCGACCCTTCCTCTGACTGTGTCCGCCAGCGTCGCCGACCCTTCCTCTGACCGCGTCCGCCAGCGTCGCAGACCCTTCCTCTGACCGCGTCCGCCAGTGTTGCCGACCCTTCCTCTGACTGCGTCCGCCAGTGTTGCCGACCCTTCCTCTGACTGCGTCCGCCAGTGTTGCCGACCCTTCCTCTGACTGCGTCCGCCAGTGTCGCCGACCCTTCCTCTGACTGCGTCCGCCAGTGTCGCCGACCCTTCCTCTGACTGCGTCCGCCAGTGTCGCCGACCCTTCCTCTGACTGCGTCCGCCAGTGTTGCCGACCCTTCCTCTGACTGCGTCCGCCAGTGTCGCCGACCATCGGTCTGTGTGGAAACCATCGCTATGACGTACCACATACTTATGCTGAACATCTAAATATACACTTGTCTGAAACAAAATCAATTTTTTTTTAGTGATAATTTCTTTTAAATGCAGCCCCCACTGGCAATTGGCCCATCCCCCAGTCACTTGATGCTACTGCACACCTGGGCGGGCCAGGGCCGCTGGGGGCTCAATCGGTCATAAAGGGGTTCTCCTGATGCTTGTATGGCACAGTCACTTCTATTAATATAATGGCACACGGGTTCTCTTCATTTCCAGACATAAAATAAGAAGTGCAGAAATGGCTGTGCGGTCTGGACTCTGGTGCCCCCACAGCCGGGCACAGGGGTCACGACCTCCGACCTGTCACCTCCTACAGCGCAACAGGCCTCGGTGGGGTTCACCACTGCACTCCACAGATACAAATTAGGGTTGGGGGAGGGGGGCACAATTTTTACGCAAAAGCAGCAGCCATGAAAAAGCATCAGACTGACGCTCCAATGTGATTAGAGCCTTACTTGGAAAAGCAGTGTCACACAATGCATACAGCTGGGATGCACTACAATAACCAGCAGTGACACTTCATACGAGTCACACATTGCTGCGTTATTAGCCGGCATACTGCACAGCAACAGGAAAGTTTTCTGAAGCACCTGAGCCGGGTGAGCAGCATGGAGCTCCCCACCTGCCGCACAGCCCGTCACATACGCCTCCCCCGCCTCAGCACCGATGGTTGCGTCCGCCGCGCTCATACTCACCCGCTCAGCAGCCGGACTGCAGCACCGCCACAGCGTCTGCGGCAATCTCCATAGCCACGCCCCGGGGCGGAGCCTCCACCGGCGGCAGCTGATTACTGTCAGGTGCGATAGAGTAGCGGGCAGTGTGGGGTCTGTTACTGCAGTGCACACTGACAAATATGTACTTATATCGGGGTCTGTGGGGTCTATTACCGCAGTGCAGGTGTGACCAGTGCACACTGACATACCAAATAGTAAAGATAACAGCGTTCTCTGGGCTGGAAACACATTTGTGCGTGTAAAATCGGTCCGAGTCTCATGCTAGAAAGTAGCATGAGCTCTGTTCACATTATGATCAGTGTGCAATGCAACTGCACTGCGATCCTGGGATTTTTCTCATGATTGCAGTCCGTGTGCAATGCGTGTTTGATGTGTATGGGACCCGTTTTTACTATGTCATCTGCCATTCAGCTCTGCTACATGGCCGCTGACAGCAGACACAGACAGCCATGTAGCAGAGCTGAATGGCCGCTGACAGCAGACACAGACAGAGCCATGTAGCAGAGCTGAATGGCCGCTGACAGCAGACACAGACAGAGCCATGTAGCAGAGCTGAATGGCCGCTGACAGCAGACACAGACGGAGCCGCACGATCAGAATGAGTTCGGATGAACTTCACCCGACTTCATTGTCATCCCGCTGCTCCTTCTGTGTGTCATGGCCTGATTTGCGGTCACCGGGAAATGATTCACCGGTGACCGCAAATCCCCTGAGTGACTTAAGTGATCTGCGCGATCAGCGGTGCCGTCACTGAGGTTACCCGCGGCCACAGTTGAAGTCCTCCCGCTGAGATCTGTGGCCGCGGGTAACCTGAGTGACGTCATCTCTGATAGCGCAACTCACTTCAGTCGCTGCGGGGAGCTCACAGAGAGCGGTCATCGTCTGTGACCGCTCTCTGTCAGCTTCTGATGTAGCAGAGCTAAAAGCATTGTGGGACCTCTGTGGATTACGTCAGACATGGAAGGGTATTTGGGAACTTGAATAAAGTGGTGAAAGAGGGTTTTTTTTTTGTTATTCATTTGAAATAAAGGATTTTTTGGTGTATGTCTTCATTTTCTTTATCTTACAGGTTAATCATGGATAGTATCTCAGGGAGACGCCTGCCATGATTAATCTAGGACTTAGTGGCAGCTATGGGCTGCTGCCATTAACTCCTTATTACCTCGATTGCCACTGCACCAGGGCAAATCGGGTTGGCCGGGTACAGTCCCGGGACTGTCACATCTAATGGATGCGGCAATTCCAGGCAGCTGCTGACTGATATTGCTAGGGTGGGGGGCTCCCCAAAACGTGGGGCTCCCCCTCCTGCCGTATGGCTTTACCCTGGCTGGTATCAAAATTGGGGGGAACTGCAAGCCGTTTTTTTTTATTTATTTATTTATTTAATTTACTGCACGATATAGACACGGCCACCGGCGGCTGTGATTGGTTGCAGTGAGACAGATGTCACTCAACGTGGGGGCGTGTCTAACTGCAACCAATCATAGGCGTGGGTGGGGAAAGCAGTGAATACTAGATAGGGTAATGAGCGGCCAGCTTTTTCAAAAGAGGAAAAGCCGCCGGAGCAGTGTGAACGCCGTGCAGTGCCGCGCCGGTGATCGGGGATCGGTGAGTATGAGAGAGGGGGAAGAGGGATAGACCGAAAGAGAGATAGACAGACAGACAGACAGACAGACAGAGAGAGAGAGACCGACAGAGAGAGAGACCGACAGAGAGACCAATTCACAGAGATACCGACATCGACAGACCTCACTCATTTGCAGTGTTTTCTGCAACATGCAAAAAATGTGTTTATAAAAACGGATGTCACTAGGATGGTGTGTGTGCCGTCCGTGTGACATCCGGTTTTATAAATACATTTATCGCATGTTGCAGAAAACACTGCAAATGAGTGAGGTTTTTTTCTCGCACCCATTGACTTTCATTGGAGTGATTCGCACGTGAAACTCACCAAAACGCAGCATGCTGCGATTTTTTTCTCAGTCCGATTTGGACTGAGAAAAAAATAGCAGATGGGAGCTGCATCATTGATTAACATGGGTTCGAGTGCAATGCGAGAATTTCTCGCATTGCACTCATGAGAGTTAAGTGAGCAGCCGGCCTAAAAAAAAAAAATATTATCCTTTATCCAGTGGATATCCACTTATCCAGTGCACAATGACAGACGTACATATCACGGTCTGTGGCGTCTGTTACCACAGTGCAAGGTGTGATTAGTGCACATTGACGGATATGTACTTGCAGTATATCTGGGTCTATGGGGTCTATTACCGCAGTGGAGGTGTGACCAGTGCACACTCACAAATATGTACTTATATATGGGTCTGTGGGGTGACCGCTGCGCACTACCGCGGGTGTCACGGCAGTGACATCACGGGTTCACCCGAGTTAATTCTGAACTCTAGTGAACCCCTGACATCACAGCTGCGCCACACTACCGCAGGTGTCGCGGCAGTTAAGATCGCGCGGCTCACTTCAGTCATTCTGGTGATTTGCTGTCACACCTGAGTGAGTCACCTCACAGTGGGCATTTAAAGGGAATCTGTCATCAGAAATTTTGCACTAAACCTAAAAGCTTCCCCCTCTGCAGCTCCTGGGCTACATTCTAGCAGTGTTCCTGTTGTTTATGTGCCCCCTTTCTGACCAAAATAAAGACTTTGTAAAGTGGTACCTTTTTGTATTCAGATCTTGATAAGGGTACATGGGGCGGGCTCTCTGGTGGCCGTTAGTCTGCCTCCTGCCACTTTAGGCCGTCCCCCATCGCGCAATTTCAAAGAGGTGACGTGAGGTAAACTGGCCAGCGCTTGCGCAGAACGGTGGAGGCGGAGGTGAAAGCGCGACCATGAGATTATGGGCGGGTACTTACTGCTGAAAGTCACAGCGCCGCCCATAATCTCGTGCATGCGCAACACGTCACCAGCGGTCACACTGCACATTGCAGTCCCACGAGAGTGGCACGGCGCATGCGCGAGATTATGGCCGCCCATAATCTTGCGCATGTGCAACACGTCACCAGCGGTCACACTGCACATTGCAGTCCCGCGAGAGTGGCACGGCGCATACGCGAGATTATGGCCGCCCATAATCTCGCACATGCGCCGTGCCACTCTCGCGGGGCTGCAATGTGCAGTGTGACCGCTGGTGACGTGTTGCGCATGCGCGAGATTATGGGCGGCGCTTTGACTTTCAACAGTAAGTACCCGCCCATAATCTCGTGATCGCGCTTTCACCGCCGCCTCCACCGCTGCCTCCACCGTTCTGCGCAAGCGCTGGCCAGCTTACCTCACGTCACCTCTTTGAAATTGCGCGATGGGGGATGGCCTAAAGCGACAGGGAGGCAGACTAACGGCCACCAGAGAGCCCGCCCCCGTGTATCATTATCAAGATCTGAATAAAAAAAAAAAGGTACCACTTTACAAAGTCTATATTTTGGTCCTAAAGGGGGCACAAGAACAACAGGAACCATGCTAGAATGCAGCCAAGGAGCTGCAGAGGGGGAATCTTTTAGGTTTAGTGCAAAATTTCTGATGACAGGTTCCCTTTAAACTCTATGGACGCTTGCTGTGATTGTCAGATGTAGCAGTGCTGGAAGCGTTGTGGGACCCACCCACCGGCATCTGTGATTGGTTGCAGTCAGACAGCTGTCATTCAGTGTGGGGGGCATGTCTGACTGCAACCAATCACAGCCACCAGTGAGTAGGGGAAGCAGTGAATATGTATGAACCTAATGAGTGGCCGGGAAGAAGAATGAGAGACTGGAAGCAGTGTGACAGCCACCCCGGTGATCGGTGACTATGAAATGCTTGCTCCTACCCATTTGTACCAGATTCTGGTTCCCATGGATTTTATATGGATGTAGCGCCCCTGAGATCCTCAGGGCACTACAGGGAACTGCATCCTCTTGGGGATGCAGGACCTACCCCCCCCCTGGACCTGGAGTACCAGTGCCGATTCCACCAAAACACAATCTAAATCCTAGTTCTCCTCTCCACACTGGGCATAGAGGGTTAACCACGTAAGGGGAAGGTCGCCATGGGAACGAGTCCCTGGGTATAGTCAGACTGGTGGGAGGGGTCAGTGCGTCAGTCAGTGGTGAGTCGAGAGTCGGGAGCACACAGGAGAGGTGTGCAGACGTGCCTGAGCTGGGTACGTGTAACGGTGACCCTGGGGGCACAGGAGAGAGGTCGCCAGGATGGGTACCAAGATACCGCTGGGACCTGAGCACGCACTGGGCACAGGGCCCTAGGTCAAGCGCAAGTTTTAGACTGTTTGGCAAACATCTGCCCGGTGAGGACACTTTCACGGACTTCACCGAACCAAATAATCCGGGGCATCAGCAGTAAACTAGGATCGGGGTTCGGACACTTACCTCTCCGCAGGGTCCACACTGCCTACCGTATGGAGAAGGAGACTGTACCCAAAAGGGACATTCGGGGTCCCCAAACGCTCCCTGCTACAGGGACTCAATCTACAGAGAGTGTCAGGGACAGAGAAACCTGGGTCACTACATTGGCACTGGTCCTCCAAGAGACCTGAACCAGCAACCCCTGGGTCTACAGTGAGTAGAGACTGTTAAAGACAACCTGTGTAGTCTTCATTATTGCCCCACTACATATCCCAGGCACAGCCCTACCTGCGGAGGGCCTACCATCACAGCTGTCACTACAACCAGCTCTGGGAGTACCCACATGTAGCAGTGTCAGTTCTCTATCCTTAACCGCAACCCGCAGGTGGCATCACATGACAAAAAAATCTTATCATCCCCTGTAAATACCCCCCATTAACAAAAGGGGCCCAGAGCACAGGATCGGGCAACGGCCACCAGAGTGGCATTCCCATTTGTTACTGCCCGGGACCGAGTACCCCCTTCTCTGGACGCTACAGTTACCCCTTTTTCTGGCGTCACGAACAGGATATGGACAAGGCCCGTTAACATGGGTGTCGTGTGCTTTAAGAACTGTATTTAATGTACTGTTTGTGTAAAGACTGTCGCCATCTTTAATGCTGAAAAATTTGCTGCGCCATCACTGTGCCCAAAAGAGCGCAAAAATGCAAAAGCACGTGAACGTAAGCCCACGAGCCCTGAGAGTACGGACAGAAGTCGGCAGTGACCGGACCCGGAAGCTCCCAGAGTGCCCCAGTCCCCACGAGAGTGGTGAGAAATGACTGAGGGGGATTAGCAAAATGGAGGCGCAGGGAGCCAGCGATGGCCCAGGAGCTGCAGCGTCCGGCGCAGTGGCACTGATCATGTCAGCCACCCTGCCACTGAAGGAGGAGATGGCCATCTGTGATGATCCGGCCGTGGATGCCGACCAAGTCGTCCCAGCTCCCAACGCCTTGGACCCGGAGGAGGCAGACTCGGGGTCCAGCACCCTGGAGGCAGCATGGGTCCCGCGCTTTGGAGGGAACGGCTACCGTGCCTCCCTGTCAACACGTTCTGTGCCGGAGATGCTGGTGGTGGAGCATGAGGAAGAGTCCCCATCGAATGAGGAGCCTCTGTCTGACACCCTTAATGTCCTGGTACCGATCTGTCGTGGCTGCGGCCTATCAGGACACTTTGCCCGGGTGTGTTCAGGGAATGCCCGACGCCAGGGAGCCGGGACCGGTTCCCAAACGCAGCCATCGTAGCTCAAGCCAGGTAGCTACCTGAATGTTTTAGTGTTTTAGTTGAAAAAGTTAAAGATTGTTCCAGAACCTGTCACCCTTGTTGAACCTTTTTAATGTGTTCAGTGATAGTAAAAAGGCCACCAGAGATCCTAGGTGGAGGGTGGCAAGGAAGTTAAGGCCTAAGATATTCAGCTTGCATTCTTGTTGAACCTTTTTACACTGTTTGGTTAAAGTTAAAAAGGCCATCAGGGTCCTGGGTTGTGCGCCACTAGGAGGTGGTACCAGAGACCCTTGGTGGAGGATGGCACGGATGGTAATGGCTCTGCGAGGCTACCCCAGCAGTTGTTAAAGTTGAAATGTTATACGTGTTATTTTTCTGCTAATAATCTAAAATGTTTACCAAAAAATTTGAAAATGTTTTGAAAAATTGAATCACTTGGGACAGTCACCTGATTAACCTGTTCACCAAATTAAATTAAAAATGGACCAGGGCTGCAGGACTGGCAGCAGCCAACACAAACTCGTGTTATTGTAAATAGTTACAACCAGTGTGCCTTCCAGAGTAATCCCATTTGCACCATCAGGACATTGATCCCACCATCAAGGAGAGGAAGATTGGAGGAAAGGTCTGTGATAGAGATGGCCCAGACCTGGTCACCAAAGGGACCGGTTACCTGCCTCCTCGAAGGGTTTTGGGGAACCAGGACCTTTTTGGGTGGTGGGTTGATGTGAGGTTACTCAATGCAATGTTAAAGAAATGTGCCTCCCCTGCGCGGGAAGATTGTTATGAAGAATGTTATGCATTAATCTTTTACCTTTATTTGCGGTTAAATAAAACTCTACTTCGCTTACAGCCCAAGGACGTGCTATGTTTAACCAAGGGGGAATGTAGCGCCCCTGAGACCCTAAGGGGACTACAGGGAACTGCATCCTCTTGGGGATGCAGGACCTACCCACCCGGGACCTGGAGTACCAGTGCTGGTTCCACCAAAACACAATCTAAATACTAGTTCTTCTCTCCACACTGGGCATAGAGGGTTAACCACTTAAGGGGATGGTCACCATGGGAATGAGTCCCTGGGTATAGCCAGCCTGGTGGGAGGGGTTAGTGAGTCAGTCAGTAGTGAGACGAGAGTCGGGAGCACATAGGAGAGGTGTGCAGACGTGCCTGTGCTGGGTCCGTGTAATTGTGTCACAGGGGGCACAGGGGAGAAGTCACCACAACGGGTACCGAGATACCACTGGGACTGGAGCACGCACGGGGCACAAGGCCCTAGGTCAAGTGCAAGTTTTAGACTGTTTGACAAATACCTGCCCGGTGAGGACACCTTCACGGATTTCACCGAACCAAATAATCCGGGGGCATCGGCAGTAAACCAGGATCGGGGTACGGACACTTACCTGCCCGCAGGGTCCGCACTGCCCGCTGCATGGAGAAGGAGACTGTACCTCAAAAGGGACATTCGGAGTCCCCAAACGCTCCACGCTACGGGGACTCAATCTACAGAGAGTGCCGGGGACAGAGCAACCTGGGTCACTAAATTGGCACTGGTCCTCCAAGGGACCTGAACCAGCAACCCCTGGGTCCACAGTGAGTAGAGACTGTTAAAGACAACTTGTGTAGTCTCCATTATTGCCCCATTACATCTCCCAGGCACAGCCCTACCTGCGGAGGGCCTACCATCACAGCTGCCACTACAACCAGCTCTGGGAGTACCCAAAAATAGCAGTGTCGGTTCTCTATCCTTAACCGCAACCTACAGGTGGCGTCACATGACAAAAACTCTTATCTCCCCTGTAAATACCCCCCATTAACAAAAGGGGACCAGAGCACAGGACCGGGCAACGGCCACCAGATTGACATTCCCATTTGTTACTGCCTGGGACTGAGTACCCCCTTCTCTGGGCGCTACATGGGGACTGGCAGATACCGGGGATCAATCCACCACCGACCCCCAAGTCAGCTGTGAATTAATCTGCCAGTCCTCCGAAACGCAGGGACAAAACACAAAAAGAATTGAGCTGCTGCTTCTTTTTTCTACACTCAAAACTGCAGGGAAAAAAGAAGGAACGTGCGCACAGCTTTTCTGAATTCTCTTAAACTTTGCTGGGGAAGGCAATGCATGCAGTTTTGGGCAACAAACTGCACCCAAAAACACGGCAAAAACGTGGCAAAAAAATGCAGTGTGTGCACAGGGCCTAATGCAGGTTTCGGAAACAGATTTCATCCCTTTATTGTGAGGGTGAAATCTACGGTATATCAACAACACTATCTGGATTTCATACATGAAAATGTTGAAAATTTACAGTGGAATAATCCATTGCGTGTGGAACCGGTCAAAAGATGAATTACTATTTATAATGTACAGAGAAGTGATACAGTTTATTTCCGTACCACTAGATGTCATCTCTCAGCAATATAAATTTCCTTGACCTTTCACGTAAAGAGAACTGATATATAGTATATATGAATATGTTACATGCTTGACAAGTTGTGAAATGTTGAACCGGGCACAAAGCCAATATCCAATACTAGTTTGTATTGAAGCCAATTTCAAGGATAAATTATTACAAATTATGTAATTATGAGCCAAACTGAGGACATTAAAATACAAACCTATCCTGGAAAGCGCTGGGGAATGTGCCAGTGCTGCACTAGCAATGTGGAAAGGATAATCCCAGTCCAGGCTACTACGTCACGGCACCTGCCTTCACATAGTGTGATCAGTCTACAGCTGCAAATATCTTAGCCACTTTGGTCTCTTAAATTTAATATATGTTTTGTCTGCAAAACCATGCATCTCATTATAAAGGCCTTGGGGTTTTGCTGGTGAAATAGCGGTTTCCTTGCAAAATTCAGAGATTGTGCAGCGGAGCAGTGATTAGACCATATAGCAGCTCAAGGCTATTGCACTTTTTCTCCTGATTAGGCCACTTTCAGACGTCCGTATTTCAGGTACATGTGACATCCGTTTTTAACACGGATGCCACACGTACCCATGTTCTATGCTGTACTCACACGGTCGTGTTTTCACACGGACCGTGTGACCCCTCTTGGCCCCGCACACACACATGGAGACATGTCCATTTTTTCTCCAGCAGCACGGGTGTCACACGAATTGCACACTGATGTGATCCGTGTGATATCAGTGTGACATGTACCAGAGAAAACAGGGGTCTTTTAAATAAAAATATTTTCTATATCCACCTGTATCCAGCGCTGTTTTCTTCTGCTCTGCTGTCTCCTGCTTCTGACCCCCGCTTATTATTCTCATTGATTATTCACTGCACTGAGGACCTCTCAGCAGCAGCGCTGGGGACAGGTGATTGTGTGTGTGTGTGAAGTGTGGGTGAAGACGTGAGTGTGTCTGTGTTCACTGTGTACATACATGTACTGTGTATGTGCTCAGTGTATCCATGTGTGTCTGCTATGTGTCTATACATATGGGTGTATATGTGCTCAGTGTATAAACGTGTGTCTGCTATGTGTGTATACATATGTGTGTGTATATGTGCTCAGTGTATACTTGTGTGTGTACTGGATGAATTCATTGAGAGGTGCAGTTTGTAAAATGGGGTCACTTGTGGGGGGGTTCTGCTGTTCTAGTACCGTAGGGGCCAGTGGCGTAACTAGAGTTTGATGGGCCCTGGTGCAAAATTTGGACCAGGGCCCCCCTCCATGTACACCGACACTTAGGGTACGGGATAATGATGCTAACACTTGGCTTTTACCCACAGCACCCTGCTTTCCCATGATCTGATATCCATCTTATCCTCAGCACCCAGCTTTCCCATGCTCTGTCACACATCTTTCCCTCAGCACCCAGCTTTCCCATATCAGAGCATGGGAAAGCTGGGTGCTGAGAGATATATAGCAGAGCATGGGAAACCTGGGTGCTGAGGGAAAGAGCCTTCACACCTCAGCACAAAACATTCCCATCCCATACTTGTATCTTTGTCCCCCCTCGTACATAGTTCTCCAAATACTATAATGGCCCCCACATAGCCTTCCATATAGTATAAAGGGTCCCACATAACCGTTCATATATTAGAATGCACTTCCATAGTCCTCCATGTATTATAATACATTTTCCATAGTTCTCCATATTTTATACTGCACAACATAGTCCTCCCTGTTTTATAATGCACCCCCACAGACCATGTATAAACTAGCCTCCATAGTCCTCCATATATTATAATGTAGCCCCCATAGTCCTATATGTATTATAATGCAGCCCCATGAATCATATTGTATTATGCAGCCCCATACTCCTCCATGTATAATGCACCCCTATAGTCCATGTATAAGGTGTCCTTCATGTTTATTATGCAGTCCCATAGACCTCCATGTATCATGCAGCCAGCACCCCCAGGCCTCCATGTATCATGCAGCCAGCCCCCCAGGCCTCCACGTGTCATGCAGCCAGCTTGCCCCGTGGCCTCTACGTGTCATGCTGCTAGCCCAGCCCCCCAGCCCCACCAGGTGTCATGCAGCCAGACCCCCAGGCCTCTATGTGTCATGCAGCCAGCCCCACCAGGTGTCATGCAGCCAGCCCCCCAGGCCTCTATGTGTCATGCAGCCAGTCCCACCAGGTGTCATGCAGCCAGCCCCCCCAGGGCCTCTATGTGTCATGCAGCCAGCTTGCCCCGGGGCCTCTACGTGTCATGCTGCCAGCCCCCCAGCCCCACCAGGTGTCATGCAGCCAGCCCCACCAGGTGTCATGCAGCCAGCCCCCCAGGCCTCCATGTGTCATGCAGCCAGCCCCCCAGGCCTCCATGTGTCATGCAGCCAGCCCCACAGGCCTCTATGTGTCATGCAGCCAGCCCCACCAGGTGTCATGCAGCCAGCCCCCCAGGCCTCCATGTGTCATGCAGCCAGCCCCCCCAGGGCCTCTATGTGTCATGCAGCCAGCCCCACCAGGTGTCATGCAGCCAGCCCCCCAGGCCTCCATGTGTCATGCAGCCAGCCCCCCAGGCCTCCATGTGTCATGCAGCCAGCCCCACAGGCCTCTATGTGTCATGCAGCCAGCCCCACCAGGTGTCATGCAGCCAGCCCCCCAGGCCTCCATGTGTCATGCAGCCAGCCCCACAGGCCTCTATGTGTCATGCAGCCAGCCCCACCAGGTGTCATGCAGCCAGCCCCCCAGGCCTCCATGTGTCATGCAGCCAGCCCCCCAGGCCTCCATGTGTCATGCAGCCAGCCCCACAGGCCTCTATGTGTCATGCAGCCAGCCCCACCAGGTGTCATGCAGCCAGCCCCCCAGGCCTCCATGCGTCATGCAGCCAGCCCCCCCAGGGCCTCTATGTGTCATGCAGCCAGCCCCACCAGGTGTCATGCAGCCAGCCCCCCCAGGCCTCTATGTGTCATGCAGCCAGCCCCACCAGGTGTCATGCAGCCAGACCCCCAGGCCTCCATGTGTCATGCAACCAGCCCCCCCAGGCCTCCATGTGTCATGCAGCCAGTCCCACCAGGTGTCATGCAGCCAGCCCCCCCCCCCCCCCGGGCCTCTATGTGTCATGCAGCCAGCTTCCCCCGGGGCCTCTACGTGTCATGGAGCCAGCAAAATAACAAAAAACAAGTACAATACCTCTCTTCTCCTTCCGACCCCTGCGACCGCGGTAGTTACGCCCCTGCCCCCATATGTCACACACCCTGCTCCCCATACAGCCTGCATCCCTCCATATCACTCACACACACACTACACCCCCATATGTCACACACCCTGCCCCACATAACTCACCCTGCCTGTACTCCAAATTACCCCTCTCAAACACTCTGCACCCCTTCACATGCTTCTGTCGCAGTCTGCACTCACCCTGCAGCCCCCCTCCCCCTCATGTTTCCTCTTTTCTCATTACCAGTCATGTGTCCAAAGTATCGTCTCCTGCTTTCTCCCCGGCAATCCTGTGTCTCCTCCCACAGTCACATGGGCATGACATCATCGCAGGTCCTGCAGGATGGATTCCGTCTGCCGTGCAGGAGCAGTCCTGCTCTGCTGCAGGTCAGGAACGCCTGGTGGCCTCTCCAGGTCAGGGGCCCCTATGCCCCCTGCTGACACCGGGCTCCCCTGACTCACAGGCCGGCCCCCTAACAGTCGCGCAGTCGGCCACTACACAGCGGCACTACACATAGGGGCCCGGCAGCCGGCTCTGCAGAGCGGCTGCCGGGCCCCTTTAACCCCGCGGGCCCGGTCGCAGTGGCGACCTCTGCGACCGCGGTCGTTACGCCCCTGGTAGGGGCTCTGCCAATGTGACATGGCACCTGCAAACCATTCCAACCAAATATGAACTCAAATATGGCGCTCTTTCCCTTCTTCACTTTGTACTGTGCCAGAAAAGTAATTTTCGACCACATGTGGGGTATTGGCGTACTCGAGATGATATTGCACAACAAATTGTACAGTCCATTATCTTCTGTAACCCTAGTGAATTTGAAAAATTTGGCTTTAAAGCAACATTTTTGCAGCTAAAAATTATTTTTTTTCATTTTTTTTTATTTTTTCCGGGAAGGTGCTCACCAATCCTCTAGATAAATGCCTTGAAGGGTCTAGTTTACAAAATGGGGTCACTCGTGGGGGAGCTCCACTGTTTAGGCACCTCAGGGGCTTTGCCATTGTGACATGGCACCTGCAAACAATTCCAACTAAATTAGAACTCAAATAGCACTCCTTCCCTTCTTCTCTTTGTCGCAGGAACAGCTTTCCACCACATATGGTCGTACTGACATTCTCAGAAGAAATTGCACAACAAATTGTATGATCCATTATCTCCTGTTACCCTTTTGAAAATGAAAGCTTTGAGGTTAAAGCAACATTTTTGTGGTAAAAAAAATGTGGGTTTTTTTTTTTCATTTTCAATGTTATAAAATTCCATGAAGCACCGGGGGGGTTCAAGGTGCTCACCAACAATCCAGTTAAATTCCTTGAGGGGTATAGTTGCCAAAATGAGGTAAGTTGTGGGGGAGCACCATTGTTTAGGCACATTAGTGGCTCTTCAAATGCAACATGGCGTTCACTAATGATTCCAGCCAATTTTGCAATCAAATGGCACTCCTTCCCTTCCGAGCCCAGCTGTGCACCAGTTACTTTCCACTACATATGCATTATCAGCGTACTCAGAAGAAATTGCACAACAAATTTAATGGTGCATTTTCTCCTGTTACCCTTGATAAAATAAAAGATTTGGGGTTGAAGCAACAATTTTCTGGTAAAAATATATATATTTATTTTTTTTTTTTTATTTAATTGCTCAAGGTCATAACATTTTGTGAAGCAGCTGGGGGTTCAAGGTGCTCACTAAACATCTAGATAAATTCCTTGAGGGGTCTAGTTTCCAAAACAGAGTGACTTGTTGGGGAGCTCAACTGTTTAGGCACCACAGGGGCTTTCCAAACACGACATGGAGTCTGCTAAGGATTCCAGCCAATTTTGCATTCAAAAAGTCAAATGACACTCCTTCTTAACAAATGAAGCCACTGCAGTAATATTCCCCCAATTAATATTCCTTCAAAGGCACATACCGCTTAATGAATTCGGAATCTTACAAATCCTGTGTGCCTCCAGCACAAATGCACAAATGTACACACCTATATATACACACTTGACATATTTACCGTATTTTTCGGACTATAAGACTCATCGGACCATAAGACGCACCCTGGTTTTAGAGAAGGAAAATAGGAAAATAAAATTTTAAGCAAAAAATTTGGTCATGACGAACTGTTAAGGGGCGAGGATCTGCTGCTGACACTATTATGGGGGTAATGTCCTCAAATTCTCTACTAAGGTGCCGCATCCTGGTAATGATCCCCCTGCCTTGTGTGTGTGATTATATATATATATATATATATATATATATATAATATATATATATATATATATATATATATATAATGTCCCTCATCCTGGTATAGCCCCTCATTGCTATATACTGCCATCCTGCTATATACCTCATCCTGGTATATGGCCACATCATGCTATATACCCCATCCTGGCATTTAGCCGCATCCTGTCCTGCTATATACCACATCCTGGCATATGGCCGCTTCCTGCTATATACCCCCATCCTGGTATGTGCTCCCATCTTGCTATATACCCCCATACTGCTATATATGCCATCATCCTGCTATATATGCCATCATCCTGCTATATATGCCATCATCCTGCTATATATGCCATCATCCTGCAATATGCCATCATCCTACTATATACGCCATCATCTTGCTCATATGCCATCATCCTGCTCATATGCCATCATACTGCCTCCTGAGGCACACAGAAAAAATAAAATAAAATAAACATTTATATTCACCTTTCCTCGTTCCACGCAGCGTCGCTCTTCCTCCGTCTGTGCCGGTAGCGCTGTGTGGAGCCGGCCACGATCCCTGCAGCATCGCGATGTCCTCCTGTCTGTGTCGGCGCGGCTGTGTGGACACGTGCGCACAGCGATGACGTCATCGCTGTGAGCACCGCTAGTCTCCACACAGCGTGGCCGGCAGACAGGAGGAGATTGCGGTGCTGCAGGGGGAACGGTGAGTGTACTGATTCACTGCACCCCGCACTGATGATGATGCACGGGGAGCAGTGAATACAGCCGCACATGATCACTCCAGGCTGTAGTTACCAGAGGTGATCATGCGGGCAGGCTGTTTAGTATGCGCGCACCCCCCACCCATCACCCCGCCCACCTGTCAGCGCCGGCTTCAGTGCTGAGAGATGGGCGGGAAGATGGGCGTGCATATGAAATGAGCGGGCCCACGTGGTCATGGCAGGCACTGCTGCAGCCTGCTCGTGCCCCCGATGACCCGCTCCACCACGGCACCCTCATTCCCTGCAGCCCTACATTCAGACTATAAGACGCACCCCCCACTTTCCCCCAACATTTGGGGGGAAAAAAGTGCGTCTTATAGTCCGAAAAATACGGTATATTCTATATGCTGTGTATGTTCTGTGTTGTGAATGTCATACAAGTGGGTACTGGTGTGGAGCTCCCTCTGGTGGCCAGGAATGGTAATGAAGCTGAGTTGGAATCTGTGATTCAGACAGGTGATGGAATTAATTGGAAATCCAATTGCAGATCAACCTAGTTTATTTAGGAGAGCATTGTGTGCGTGGCGGTCTCCAGTGATAAATGTTCCTGCCTGCTTCTGAAGATGGCTGGGAGTTTTCCCTTCTGATTTTCCCATTTTTTTTGGTGCCTGAATCTACTCCAGATAAGTTTACTGTTTCTGTGCTTAAATGCTGGATTTGCACGTAAGAGTGTTTCTGCATATTCCATTTGGTTCTGTGTTTGGTTTCTTGTTTATGAGGATTTGTCTTTCAGCTTTTGTGAGCAGGGCAGTCCCTCCAGCAAGAAAGGGAGCTTGCTTCCTGGTCAGTTTTGGATTATTTGAACATTAGAAAATTACTTGTTCAGTGATTTTGTTTCTTCCCATTATATCTTCAGTTCTGTTTAACCCCTTCAGCCCCAGAGCGTTTTCCGTTTGTTCGTTTTTTTGCTCCCCTTCTTTCGAGAGCCGTAACTTTTTTATTTTTCCGTCAATCTTGCCATATGAGGGCTTGTTTTTTGCAGGACAAGTTGTACTTCTAAATTAAACCAGAAGTTTACCATATAGTGTACTGGAAAACAGCAAAAAAATTCCAAGTGTGGAAAAACTGCAAAAAAAGTGTGATCGCACAATAGTTTTTGGGATATTTTATTCACCATATTCACTATGGTAAAACTGATGTGTAGGTGTGATGCCTCAGGTCGGTGTGAGTTTGTAGACACCAAACAGGTATAGGTTTACTTGTATCTAAGGGGTTAAAAAAAATCACAAGCTTGTCCAATAAATGTGGTGTACGTTTTGCACCATTTTCCGAAACCCGTAGCGTTCTCATTTTTTGGGATCTATGGCTCACTAACTGCTTATTTTTTGTGTCTCAAGCTGCCGTTTCTAGTGGTACCATTTTTGCACAGATGCTAATTTTTGATCGCCTGTTAATGCATTTTGGGCAAAACTTGCGGTGACCAAAAAACGTAATTTTGGCGTTTGGAATTTGTTTGCCGCTACGACATTTACCAATCAGATTAACTTTACATTTTGATAGATCAGGCATTTCTGAACGCGTCGATACCAAATATGTGTATATATTTTTTTAACCCTTTAATTTTCAATGGGGTGAAAGGGGGGTGATTTGAACTTTTAGTTTTGTTTTTTTTAAACCTTTTTTTTACTTTTTTTTTATTTTACTAGTCCCCCTAGGGGGCTATATGGATCAACATTCCAATCGCTCTGCCATATCTGCAGATCTCAGCCACAGAGCTGAGAACTGAAGATACGCTGCTTTACTCTCAATGCTGGAAGTATGCCGACACTGAGAGAAAGTGACTCATGTTAGCTACAGGCGTCATCACATGACCCTGTGCTACCATGGCAACCACTGAAAGTCACATGATCATGCACGTGACTTCCGGTGGGGGCGGCGGTAAGTGAAAGTAATGGCCACGTGCATATACATCTCGCTGCCAGACATTGTCAGCGAGATGTAAGGGGCTAAAAGTTGCAGGTGGAAGCGATTCCACTTGTAACTTGCAGGCACACGTCAGCTGTTAAAAACAGCTGATATGTGCGCGAATCGCCGCGACCTGCCCACGGCAGGGGGCGGGGATTAACATCACACGATCCATGACGGATATATCCGTCATGGGTTGTGAAGGGTTAAAGTGTCAAGCACAATAGTACCTGATATAGTGGGGGACAGTTTGTGTGGGCTCAGTATTTTTATTATCAGGAGATTGGTATTTTTTCAGGGTTTTTTGCTGGCCACAATCAGTTATCTGTCCTGTCCTGTTCTATCTAGTAAGTCGGGCCTCACCTTTGCTGATCTATATTTTCTATCTGTGTATTGTGTTTTCTTACATCACCGTTGTTGCATGTTGGAGGCTTGATATTTCTTTGGGGACTACTCTGAGGCAAGTTAGGATTCCTCATTTCTATCTTTGAGGTGTAGCAAGTTTCTCTGGAAGTGACGAGGTGTCTAGGTGTGTTAGGAACATCCCACTGCTACTTCTAGTGTTGTCTGATAGATATGGGATTGCGGTCAGCTCAGTTTCCAACTACTCTGGTGGTTTTTGTTTTTTCCTTATTAATGGGATTTTTCATGATCGTCCACGGTTACCAGGTCATAACAGTTCTGTGGGTATATACATGTGTGTATGTACATTTGTGCCGGACGCGTATGGGGCTTGAAAGATTCCTAATTAATTAAGTGGTGTGCACCTTTGAATATTAATTGGGTGAATATTACTGCAGTGGTTTCATTTATTAAAGAGGTTGTCTAGCACTGGGGTAACGTCTTCTGATTCCACTGGTTTCCCTCAGTTAAAATAAAAGACCATGTACTCGCCTCCCGATCTGCTGTGTTTCCAGTGCTGTCAGTAATTGAAGTTCAGGGCACAAGTGACATCACGCCAGCCCCGCGTCCAATCACTGTGGGCTTTGTTCTCCCCGCCTTCGGATCAAATGGACAATCAGGAAGTGATGGGCAGCCGAAGTGTCATTTCCTCTTTGGTCATTTGGTCCAAAACAGGGAGCCGGAAGTTGGCCGTGATTGGACGCGGGGCTCGCGTGACGTCACGTCACATGAGCCCTGAACTTCAATCACTGACAGCGGTGGAACCATGCCAGCTCGGCGGTGAGTATAGAGCCATTTATTTTAACTGGAGGAAACTATTGGAATCAGAAGAGGTTGTTAATTGAACCTACAATTCACAATACGTTCTTAACAATACTTAGAAGATAGTGGGAGTTATTGTAATCACTGACAACTTATGTTGCTGTGCAATACACCATATTCCCGCACTGCATACATTATTGATTACTATGTAGCACACTATATTACCGCACTGCGTACACTATAGATTACTATGCAGCACACTATATTACCGCACCGCGTACACTATAGATTACTATGCAGCACACTATATTACCGCACTGCGTACACTATAGATTACTATGCAGCACGCTATATTACCGCACTGCGTACACTATAGATTACTATGCAGCACACTATATTACATAATACTCAACTTCTCAATGTCCCAAAGATGACACAACAACTTTACAAAAACAAAGTTTATTATGGATATAAGACCTCTGATCACAAGTAAAACAGAACGGCGGCAAAATTTGTGGGAAGTGTTTAATCTTATAGGAAGAGGGAATGTATAGTAAGGCGAGATGAGTGGTCACTATACAACAAATCCAAATCATACATTTGGCATAGAGCCAATCATAATAAAGTGAATGCGTAAAAGTGAAAGTGCAAGGAAAAGACAAAAGGTCCAGTCACACTAAACAACTTACCAGCGATCCCAACAACGATACAACCTGATAGGGATCGCTGGTAAGTTGCTAGGAGGTCGCTGGTGATATGTCACACTAAGCGACGCTCCAGCGATCCCACCAGCAACCTGACCTGGCAGGGATCGCTGGAGCGTCGCTACACGTGGAAGCATGCTGCGCTTGGTAACTAAGGTAAATATCGGGTAACCAACCTGAAATTTACCTTGGTTACCTGCGCACATCGCTTAGCGCTGGCTCCCTGCACATCTAGCCACAGTACACATCGGGTTAATTACCCGATGTGTACTCTCCTACGTGTGCAGGCAGCAGGAGCCGGCTTCTGCGGACGCTGGTAACCACGGTAAACATCGGGTGACCAAGAAGCCCTTACCTTGGTTACCCGATATTTACCTTCGTTACCAGCATTCGCCGCTCTCAGCTGTCAGTGCCGGCTCCCTGTTCCCTGCACTCCTAGCCACAGTACACATCGGGTTAATTACCCGATGTGTAGTCTGGCTATGTGTGCAAGGAGCAGGGAGCCGGCACTGACAGCTGAGAGCGGCGGACGCTGGTAACGATGGTAAATATCGGGTAACCAAGGTAAGGGCTTCTTGGTCACCCAATGTTTACCATGGTTACCAGCGTCCGCAGAAGCCGGCTCCCTGCTCCCTGCACATTTAGTTGTTGCTCTGTCGCTGTCACACACAGCGATGTGTGCTTCACAGCGGGAGAGCAACAACTAAAAAATGTCCCAGGACATTCAGAAACAACCAGCGACCTCACAGCAGGGGCCAGGTTGTTGCTGGATGTCACACTAAGCAACATCGCTAGCAAGTTGTGCCTCAGCAGCGATGTTGCTAGCGATGTTGCTTAAGGCCCCGTCACACTAAGCAACATCGCTAGCAACATCGCTGCTAACGAACAACTTTTGTGACGTTGCTAGCGATGTTGCTGTGTGTGACATCCAGCAACAACCTGGCCCCTGCTGTGAGGTCGTTGGTTGTTGCTGAATGTCCTGGGCCATTTTTTAGTTGTTGCTGTCCCGCTGTGAAGCACAGATCGCTGTGTGTGACAGCAAGACAGCAACAAATGTGCAGGCAGCAGGAGCCGGCTTCTGCGGAGGCTGGTAACCAATGTAAACATCGGGTAACCAAGAAGCCTTGTCCTTGGTTACCCGATATTTACCTTTGTTACCAGCCTCCGCCGCTCTCACTGTCAGTGCCGGCTCCTGCTCTGTGCACATGTAGCTGCAGGACACATCGGGTTAATTAACCCGATGTGTGCTGTAGCTAGGAAAGCAGGGAGGCAGCGCTAAGCATTGTGCGCTGCTCCCTGCTCTGTGCACAGGTAGCTGCAGGACACATCGGATAATTAACCCGATGTGTGCTGTACTAGGAGAGCAGGGAGCCAGCGCTCAGTGTGCGCTGCTCCCTGCTCTCTGCACGTGTAGCTGCGTGAGCTGGTAACCAAGGTAAATATCGGGTTGGTTACCCGATATTTACCTTAGTTACCAAGCGCAGCATCTTCCACGCGGCGCTGGGGGCTGGTCACTGGTTGCTGTTGAGCTCACCAGCAACTCGTGTAGCCACGCTCCAGCGATCCCTGCCAGGTCAGGTTGCTGGTGGGATCGCTGGAGCGTCGCAGTGTGACATCTCACCAGCAACCTCCTAGCAACTTACCAGCGATCCCTATCGTTGTTGGGATCGCTGGTAAGTTGCTTAGTGTGACTGGACCTTTAGTGTGACGGTACCTAAAGCGAAGACACAATTTCTTTCAGAGTAATAAACCCTAATCTAATTATGTTGCTGTTGTGTTTCTAAATACAATAAGTCTTTGTATCCTCTTCCTTTCAGGATAATAAACCCTCAAGTTTCTTCAGTTGTAAATAAGTAGCTTTAGGCTATGTGCGCACGTTGCTTTTTACCTGCTTTTTTGCTACTTTTTCAACTGCAGCGTTTAATGCAAAATTGGATGTGTTCTGCTTTTCAAGCAAAGTCTATGGGAATTTGGGTTTCTTGTCCGCACTATGCAGTTCAAACTGCAGCCTTTTTCTGGCAGAAATGTGGGCAAAAACTCTGCTTTGCAGTTCAAAACGCAAATGGCAAAAACAATTGACATGTCAATTGTTTTTACCATTTGGGTTTTGCACTGCAAAGCTGAGTTTTTGTCAAAAGTTCTGCCACAAAAAGGCTGCAGTTTGAACTGCATAGTGCGGACAAGAAACCCAAATTCCCATAGACTTTGCTTGAAAAGCAGAACACATCCATTTCGGCATTAAACGCTGCAGTTGAAAAAGCAGCAAAAAAGCAGGTAAAAAGCAACGTGGACACATAGCCTTAAACAGATCATACTGTGGGAAAGAGTTTTAAGAATATCAACTATATACAGTGTGTCCACCCATATCCTGTCCACCGCCATTAAATTGAGAACAGCGGCACCTATAGGCATAGAAGTGGTGTCTAGGAATAGTAAAGTATCGATGCGCTACGCAATGAAACCACCTATAGCGTCACCTGGTGGAAAACAACAAAGTTAGCATTTTTATCTCGAAAACGGAACGAGATAGAGAAAAAAAGTGAATTAAAAAGTTGTAGGGCATCATCAATTCAATACGAATCGACACCTTGCATACAGAAATGCTATGATATGAAACCCATGACCCCCCCCCCAAAACATTGAATACTGGTCACGCATATGGCGCTCATTTAACTTTGATGCTCAAAGTGGCCACTGTCAGCTGCAATACACATCTGGACTCTGGACAGCATACTGTATCTTGCTGAACGCTGTGCAATATGGTAGGTTGCACATTTGCACAAGCATCTGTAATATGTCGTCGTAGGTCCTGCAATGTTGGTGGAGGGGTCGCATACACCTGCTGTTTGATGTGACCTCACAGAAAGAAGTCCAATGGGGTAAGGTCAGGTGAGCCTGGAGGCCACTCCACGCAGCCACCATACCCAATGACTTGTAGGAAGGTCTCCATGAGGTATCGCTTCACGTCCGCAGCCTTGTGAGTTTTACACGTTCTAATCATAGCATTTCTGTATGCAAGGTGTCAATTCGTATTGAATTGATGATGCCCTACAACTTTGTAATTCACTTTTTCCTCTATCTTGTTCCGTTTTCGAGCTAAAAATGCTAACTCCGTTGTTTTCCACCAGGTGGCGCTATAGGTGGTTTCATTGCGTAGCGCATGGCTACTTTACTATACCTAGACAGCACTTCTATGCCTATAGCTGCCGCCGGTCTCAAGTTAATGGCAGTGGAGAGGATATGGGTGGACACACTGTAGATTTATTAAAAGCTATATTATATTACCGCATTGTTTACACTATAGTCCCCTGTAGAGGATATGGGTGGATACACTGTAGATTTATTAAAAGCTATATTATATTACCACACTGTCTACATTATAGTCTCCTGTGCAGCACACTATATTACCGCACTGTGTACACTATAATCCCCTGTACAGTACACTATAATCCCCTGTACAGTACACTATATTACCGCACTGTGTACACTATACTCTCCTGTACAGTATACTATATTACCCCACTGTGTACACTATAATCCCCTGTACAGTATACTATATTACCACATTGTGTACACTATAATACCCTGTACACTACACTATATTACCGCACTGTGTACACTATAATCCCCTGTACAGTATTCTATATTACCCCACTATGTACACTATAATCCCCTGTACAGTACACTATATTACCGCACTGTGTACACTATAATCCCCTGTACATTACACTATATTACCGCACTGTGTACACTATAATCCCCTGTACAGTATACTATATTACCGCACTGTGTACACTATAATCCCCTGTACAGTACACTATATTACCGCACTGTGTACACTATAATCCCCTGTACAGTACACTATAATCCCCTGTACAGTACACTATATTACCGCACTGTGTACACTATAATCCCCTGTACGGTATACTATATTACCGCACTGTGTACACTATACTCTCCTGTACAGTATACTATATTACCCCACTGTGTACACTATAATCCCCTGTACAGTATACTATATTACCGCACTGTGTACACTATAATCCCCTGTACAGTACACTATATTACCGCACTGTGTACACTATAATACCCTGTACACTACACTATATTACCGCACTGTGTACACTATAATCCCCTGTACAGTATACTATATTACCGCACTGTGTACACTATAATACCCTGTACACTACACTATATTACCGCACTGTGTACACTATAATACCCTGTACAGTACACTATATTACCGCACTGTGTATACTATAATCCCCTGTACATTACACTATATCACCGCACTGTGTACACTATAATCCCCTGTACAGTACACTATATTACCGCACTGTGTACACTATAATCCCCTGTACAGTACACTATATTACTGCACTGTGTACACTATAATCCCCTGTACATTACACTATATTACCGCACTGTGTACACTATAATCCCCTGTACAGTACACTATATTACCACACTGTGTACACTATAATCCCCTGTACATTACACTATATTACCGCACTGTGTACACTATAATCCCCTGTACAGTACACTATATTACCACACTGTGTACACTATAATCCCCTGTACAGTACACTATAATCCCCTGTACAGTACACTATAATCCCCTGTACAGTACACTATATTGCCACACTGTGTACACTATAATCCCCTGTACATTACACTATATTACCGCACTGTGTACACTATAATCCCCTGTACAGTACACTATATTACCGCACTGTGTACACTATAATCTCCTGTACAGTACACTATATTACCGCACTGTGTACACTATAATCCCCTGTACAGTACACTATAATCCCCTGTACAGTACACTATATTGCCACACTGTGTACACTATAATCCCCTGTACATTACACTATATTACCGCACTGTGTACACTATAATCCCCTGTACAGTACACTATATTACCGCACTGTGTACACTATAATCCCCTGTACAGTACACTATAATCCCCTGTACAGTACACTATATTACCGCACTGTGTACACTATAATCCCCTGTACGGTATACTATATTAACGCACTGTGTACACTATACTCTCCTGTACAGTATACTATATTACCCCACTGTGTACACTATAATCCCCTGTACAGTATACTATATTACCACATTGTGTACACTATAATACCCTGTACACTACACTATATTACCGCACTGTGTACACTATAATCCCCTGTACAGTATTCTATATTACCCCACTATGTACACTATAATCCCCTGTACAGTACACTATATTACCGCACTGTGTACACTATAATCCCCTGTACATTACACTATATTACCGCACTGTGTACACTATAATCCCCTGTACAGTATACTATATTACCGCACTGTGTACACTATAATCCCCTGTACAGTACACTATATTACCGCACTGTGTACACTATAATCCCCTGTACAGTATTCTATATTACCCCACTATGTACACTATAATCCCCTGTACAGTACACTATATTACCGCACTGTGTACACTATAATCCCCTGTACAGTACACTATATTACCGCACTGTGTACACTATAATCCCCTGTACAGTACACTATATTACTGCACTGTGTACACTATATTACCGCACTGTGTACACTATAATCCCCTGTACATTACACTATATTACCGCACTGTGTACACTATAATCCCCTGTACAGTACACTATATTACCACACTGTGTACACTATAATCCCCTGTACATTACACTATATTACCGCACTGTGTACACTATAATCCCCTGTACAGTACACTATATTACCACACTGTGTACACTATAATCCCCTGTACAGTACACTATAATCCCCTGTACAGTACACTATAATCCCCTGTACAGTACACTATAATCCCCTGTACAGTACACTATAATCCCCTGTACAGTACACTATATTACCACACTGTGTACACTATAATCCCCTGTACAGTACACTATATTACCGCACTGTGTACACTATAATCCCCTGTACAGTACAGTATATTACCGCACTGTGTACACTATAATCCCCTGTACAGTACACTATATTACCGCACTGTGTACACTATAATCCCCTGTACAGTACACTATATTACCCCACTGTGTACACTATAATCCCCTGTACAGTACACTATATTACCGCACTGTGTACACTATAATCCCCTGTACAGTACACTATATTACCGCACTGTGTACACTATAATCCCCTGTACATTACACTATATTACTGCACTGTGTACACTATAATCTCCTGTACGGTATACTATATTACCGCACTGTGTACACTATAATCCCCTGTACAGTACACTATATTACCACACTGTGTACACTATAATCACCTGTACAGTACACTATAATCCCCTGTACAGTACACTATAATCCCCTGTACAGTACACTATAATCCCCTGTACAGTACACTATATTACCACACTGTGTACACTATAATCCCCTGTACAGTACACTATATTACCGCACTGTGTACACTATAATCCCCTGTACAGTACACTATATTACCGCACTGTGTACACTATAATCCCCTGTACAGTACACTATATTACCGCACTGTGTACACTATAATCCCCTGTACAGTACACTATATTACCCCACTGTGTACACTATAATCCCCTGTACAGTACACTATATTACCGCACTGTGTACACTATAATCCCCTGTACAGTACACTATATTACCGCACTGTGTACACTATAATCCCCTGTATATTACACTATATTACTGCACTGTGTACACTATAATCTCCTGTACGGTATACTATATTACCGCACTGTGTACACTATAATCCCCTGTACAGTATACTATATTACCACACTGTGTACACTATAATCCCCTGTACAGTATACTATATTACCACACTATGTACACTATAATCCCCTGTACAGTACACTATATTACCGCACTGTGTACACTATAATCCCCTGTACAGTACACTATATTACCACACTGTGTACACTATAATCCCCTGTACAGTATACTATATTACCACACTATGTACACTATAATCCCCTGTACAGTATACTATATTACCACACTATGTACACTATAATCCCCTGTACAGTACACTATATTACCACACTGTGTACACTATAATCCCCTGTACAGTACACTATATTACCACACTGTGTACACTATAATCCCCTGTACAGTACACTATATTACTGCACTGTGTACACTATAATCCCCTGTACAGTACACTATATCACCGCACTGTGTACACTATAATCCCCTGTACAGTACACTATATTAGCGCACTGTATGCAGTATAGCGCCAATATTACGACCATGGGTCATCCAGTGCTGGATTACAGGCTCCCTCTTGTGGCATGTCCCTGCTGTGAGAGGATGATGACGTCACGTTACCCCGCCTCCGCCCTCGTGAGTGACCAATGGCAGAGCAGACGCACCTGACGCGCCCTGCCCGCTGCGCGCTCTTGTCCTTTCGCGTCTCTCCCTTGCCGCGGACAGTCCGGGTGTGCGCTGCTCTCGTTATAATGGATGCTTCTTTAAGTAGTTGACGGTGACTTCTCCTTCTGCTCTCTGCGTTTTTCTAGGGTTTTGCTACTTTCCATCATTTGTATTTTTTTTCCTGTGGATTGTGGTGATTAGAGACACGCTATGAAGATCATCGTAGGCATTGGCGGGTGAGTGACTGCGCACGCGCGAAATCCAAGAGGTTCTGCAACAGCTGCTGCTTGCTACAAAGTCCAGCATAGTAATGCCTGCGGGGATTGAGCTGAGGATAGTAAGAAGCATGTGTGAGTGATTGCGGGCTCCATCCATGCTAGACCTTTGTGTTACAGAAGTACAGCTCCCATGCTGTGTGTCTGGGCATGCTGGGAGTTGTAGTGCTGTGGGGGGGGTGGTGGTCCCCAGATTACAGTGGGGTAGTGCTGATTCATGCAGGACTGGTCCCTTCAGGTATGAGACCTTTGTGATCTTCTAGCAGTGGTAGGAAACTGGGGACCCCTGACAGGTGTCATCATTTCCACACATCAAGAGCCCTGGGTCTGGGGTGTCAGGATTATGGTCATGTACAGATAATTCCCCATATATTACCATTTAATCCCATAATGTACATGTATCTTTGCCATCTGTCATCCGCTTCCCTCCTTTTTTCTTGGCCGCACGCTCTTGTTTGGGAACAATTTGTAAAAGTTTCCAGCACACAATCTGACAATGATCTGGGATCACAGGTACAGTCCACCATTACCAGGAAGCCCGGGGCAGCGCTGTGCTAATGGAGCCAAATATTGACTGTATCCAGGCTGCAGAACAGGAAACCCAGACAATGGAGTCTCCAGCAGAGACCTTCAATGTCAAGTTCGTCACCAGCGCCTTCCCTGCGTGCTGTGTCTGACCGTGGCTGTACGTGGCGGAGCCTGCCCTGTGTGCTGTGTCTGACCGTGGCTGTACGTCGTGGAGCCTGCCCTGTGTGCTGTGTCTGACCGTGGCTGTACGTCGTGGAGCCTGTGCTGTGTCTGACCGTGGCTGTACGTCGTGGAGCCTTCCCTGTGTGCTGTGTCTGACCGTGGCTGTACGTGGCGGAGCCTGCCCTGTGTGCTGTGTCTGAACGTGGCTGTACGTGGCGGAGCCTGCCCTGTGTGCTGTGGCTGAACGTGGCTGTACGTGGCGGAGCCTGCCCTGTGTGCTGTGGCTGAACGTGGCTGTACGTGGCGGAGCCTGCCCTGTGTGCTGTGGCTGTACGTGGTGGAGCCTGCCCTGTGTGCTGTGTCTGAACGTGGCGGAACCTGCCCTGTGTGCTGTGTCTGACCGTGGCTGTACGTGGTGGAACCTGCCCTGTGTGCTGTGTCTGACCATGGCTGTACGTGGCGGAGCCTTCCCTGTGTGCTGTGTCTGAACGTGGCTGTACGTGGCGGAGCCTTCCCTGTATGCTGTGTCTGAACGTGGCTGTACGTGGCGGAGCCTGCCCTGTGTGCTGTGTCTGAATGTGGCTGTACGTGGCGGAGCCTGCCCTGTGTGCTGTGTCTGAATGTGGCTGTATGTGGCGGAACCTGCCCTGTGTGCTGTGGCTGTACGTGGCGGAACCTGCCCTGTGTGCTGTGGCTGTACGTGGCGGAACCTGCCCTGTGTGCTGTGGCTGTACGTGGCGGAACCTGCCCTGTGTGCTGTGGCTGTACGTGGCGGAACCTGCCCTGTGTGCTGTGGCTGTACGTGGCGGAACCTGCCCTGTGTGCGATCACAACCATGGATCCTTGTGGTCAATGTGTCAACAATGCTTGCCATGGACATATGGAGGTTACTAGTTGACGTAGTAACTTGATCCCACTTGCAGTGCAGAATTTTTAATTTTATCTTTTTGTATTTTTATTTTCCTATATATTTTAATAATAAAAGTGAAGTAATTGCCGCTGAGGCACCTTGTCATTGTCTCCCTGGCATTGACACACCCTTGATCTGGCTTGCCACGTTATCATGGCTTTCAGGCAGGGATAAGGGATCCTTTGAATATGACGTTATGGCCGTAGCCCTGGAATCCTTCTTATTGATCCCTGCATGAAGCACAGATCAGACTGTGCCTCTATAGATGGAAATCTCACGCACCCGGTCAGATGTGGCCGCTGTTTGCTCCTGTTTTATTCCTGCTGATTCCCTTAGGCTGCTTTCACACATCCGGTTTTTCCTGTGCGGCACAATCCGGCGCTTTGCAGAAGAAACGCAACCGTTTGTTTGGTTTTTTTTGCCGCCGGTTGTGTTTTTTTGCATAGACTTACATTAGTGCCGTATTCTGTGGCATGGGCTTGTGTTCGGTCCGGTTTTTGCCGCATGCGGCAGATTTAGCCGATGCGGCGGCCGGATGGTACGTTGCCTGGCACGGTTTTTTGTCCGGCAAAAAAAAACGCATTGCGCCTCATCCGGCCGATGCAGCACGATTTGTAATGCATGCCTATGGACGCCGCATGCGTTTTTTCCACTGCGCATGCTCTGTAGCCTGCCGCAAGCGGCAAAAAACGGATGGGCCGCATGTAAAAAATATATGCAAAGGATGCGGTATTGTCGCCGCATCCGTTGCATAGGTTTTTAGAGCCGGATTGGCCGACTCTGCTAAAACCGGAAGTGTGAAAGCAGCCTTACAATTCTACCCCCTCTTTTTTTCCCTTTTTTTTTTTTTTTTTTTTTTTTTAATTATTCACCATACACTTCCAGCAATATATTTGTTTTTTTTTTTATTTGATTGTTAATTTTCATGATTTTATGGCAAGAGGGTTTGGCTCAGAGCAGCCTAAAGACTTGTACCATATACTTTAATGGTGCCAATGCTCCTGATGGGGCAAAAGTGTAAAATGATATATTTTGGTCTCCATATTAAGGGTATACGCCTCCATACAGTTTAATGTATGTACAATGAGTCTCTTTGGTGTACTGATCCAGACTGTGGAAAGCCTTCTAAGCATGCCCTGAGTATGCAGCCCGGCTGTTTTCCCTCTGTTCACACACCAAGACTTCTACAGAATGCAGTATAACATGCCGGCTGTACCCGGACCACCTGTGTTCTGTACAGATTACGTATTGACCTTAGTTCAGCAGAACCGTGGGAGGCCCGGGCCTGAATTTCTGAACAGGTTGTTACATGTTGGCACTGGGGACCACGTACAGGATCGCCATTCCTCATCCATGGACGATCAGTAATGTAGCCGCCTCTGCAGTGCGTGTTCTGTAATCAATGCCCCATGTTCCACACTTATATACACACTTGGGCGCGCAGAACTCCTTAGTGTAACACCGGAGCTCCTGGAATAGAGCAGATGGATTTACTGTGCGATAACCGCTCTGTATTCCTCACCTCCGCTCCTTCTTTTAGGGTAACCAACGGTGGGAAGACGACTCTGACTAACAGACTAATAAAGTCTCTGCCCAACTGCTGTGTTGTACATCAAGATGACTTCTTTAAGGTAAATAATGTGAATTATCCTCTTTTTGTTCTTTCTTAGTATAAATATGAAGTCGTCAACCTATATTACAAATGTCTATAAGGAAATTAGTAGGGATGATCGAATACCTCAAATATTCGGCTTCGCAAATATCCGACGAATAGGTCGCCGCGATGCGAATATTCGATGCGCAATGTAAGTCTATAGGAAGCCCAAATAGTTACGAACAGTTGATATTCGGTTTTCCCATAGACTTACAATGCGTATTGAATATTCGTGAATAGTCGACTAGCGGCGACCTATTCGGCAAATATTCGCGAAGCCGAATATTTGAGGTATACGATCATCCCTAGAAATTAGTTACATTGAATTATTTGTAGTCAATTTTGTAATTCGTACCTCCCTATAGTTGGCATTGGACCTTTGTATACTCGTTGCCCTACAGTAGTCATTATTATAGGTTATCAGTGGAAACTACTATAATGCTACTATAATGCTATAGTGGCATGTATTGATATGTTTTAGCGCTTCTGCGTTTTTCTAATTTTTAGGCTTTAGACACACAAACCACAAACAGGTCTTATATCTTGCTGGGAATTGACCTGGTCGCTTTGCTGGGAATTGACCTGGTCGCTTTGCTGGGAATTGACCTGGTCGCTTTGCTGGGAATTGACCTGGTCGCTTTGCTGGGAATTGACCTGGTCGCTTTGCACGTTCCGTCAGTCTGCTGTATGTTACACTTTCATATGGACAATGCTCTTGTATATTTTTCTTTTTGATCACTGTTTCAGCCTCAGGACCAGATCAAGGTTGAAGATGGATTTAAGCAGTATGATGGTAAGATGGTGCCGGCTGCTCCACTACTTTTACATTACTGGTGATGGTGGGATGCTGTTACTGACCATACATGAGAACGGAGTTCCCCTGGAATAGGCTCGCATCCTAAAAATTTGTGTTTACCTCCTTTCTAGTGATAAGTGCTTTGGATATTGAAGCCATGATTGAAACCATTACAGCCTGGATAAAGGATCCTGTGAAGTTTGAGCGATCTCACGGAGTTAACAACGTTCCTGAAAGCGAGACACCTCAAGGAATTGAGGAGCAGGAGCCTTGTCATATCCTGGTCGTGGAAGGATTTCTGCTCTACACCTATGAGTAGGTTTTTTATACAGTTCAGGATCACTTATCCTTTAGTAAAGATCCAGATTCCTATGTGATGAAGACAGAGCGGCCATATAGAAATCCAGCTAGCAGGACAGGTGATCTGCTGAGAAGAGTTGTGATCACAGGTCATATTACATAACACGGACCCCTATGTGTCCCCGTGGGCCAATATTGTAGCCCAGAAGCAGCTCTGTGTAATAAACCCATTCTCATTCTGAGCCACAATGGGGAGCATGTGTGAATCCCTATTATACAGGCACTACTACGTACAGATAATGGCAGTATGTCCACATATCAAAAACATCACTGTATAAATAAAAAAAAGTGCGGTTTCTGATTGTTTTTTTGTATGGGTTCTAGTTTATGGTGGTATGTTCTGTATACACACAGGTCTGGGGCTCTATGTATCATATTTATTCATCATGCTCTATGTATGGTAAATAGTTTAGTTTGTCAAGTAATCCTAGTGGATTTACACTCATTAAGTATTAATATACAGTGTGCGCTAAAGTACAATAGAATTTTTTTTTTAATTTAACAAAGGATTAATTCTGAATGTGAGTGTGTGTTATATATGTACAACACGTTTCAAATTATTATGAAATTTGCGATTTTTCTCTTATTGTCCTAAATGGCCAATGCAAATGAGACAGTATAAGGCTATGTGCGCACTAGAGCTTTTTACCCGCGGATTTGCCGCGGAAATTTCTTGAGAAATGTCTGCAATCTTTGTGCAGACATTTCCCAGCAAATTCTATGGAAAAAAAAAAAAGCTGTGCGCACTGGTGCGGATTTTTCTCAAGAAATTTCCGCGAGAAGAATTTCTCGAGAAACTTTCTTGAGAAAATGAACATGTCCATTATTTCCGCAGGTACCCTGCGGATTTCGGCAGTACAGCCTGCAAAAATCCGCAGGGAACCACCCGCGGGAAAATCGCGGCAAATCCGCGTCAAATTTGCATGCGGATTTGGTGCGGATTTTTTCCGGAGGTCCGGAAATCTTTCACTCCCAGAAGTTTCTCAAGAAATTTTCTTGAGAAACTTCTTATTTCTAGTGCGCACATAGCCTAAGGTTTAGTGATGAGCAAGCACTACCATTCTCAGGTGCTCAGTACTCACCATTTTGATGCTCAGATGGGCTCGACTTGATAATAATGGAAGTTTTTCCAGATGATCTTCCAGAAAAATGCAAAGACCTTCCATGGGTTAATGAGTCGAGCCCATCCGAGCGTCAAAATGTCGTTACGAGTATCGAGCATAGTACTGCTCACTTATTACTACTATTAAGCCTTGGTTCCACTTGCAGTTTACACGGACGAGTGCAATCCGATAAAACATTGGATTGCACTCGCACCAGTGCAAAACTATAAAATAAATATAAATAAATCTTTATTTTTATATAGCGCTAACATATATTCCGCAGCGCTTTACGTACATTAGGAACACTGTCCCCATTGGGGCTCACAATCCAAATTCCCTATCTGTATGTCTTTGGAGTGTGGGAGGAAACCGGAGTACCCGGAGGAAACCCACGCAAACATGGGGAGAACATACAAACTCCTTGCAGATGGTGTCCTTAGTGGGATTCGAATCCAGGATCCCAGCTCTGCAAGACTGCAGTGCTAACCACTGAGCCACCGTGTGCAGTGTCTATCTGCGATTGATTTCTCATGCCATAGCAGCATGTTGGTGTGATTGATGTGTTAGGCCCACAGACTTACAATTATGTTAGTATAAAGCAGCAAACCTCTTTAAATAACAATTCTAGTTCTCAGTGTAAAACCTCAGATTTTTTTTAACACTTCTATCCTATTTTGTTCTACATTTTTCATAGTAGTTTGGCACTGACTGACTGTTTTTTTATACTTTTTTTTATACCGGTGTTTGTGTGTGTGTGTATATGTATATGTATGTATGTATGTGTATATATATATATATATATATATATATATATTTATTTTTCTTTTCCTATTGCAGACCACTGATTGAATTATTTACACACCGTTATTTTATCTCGATACCCTACGATGAATGCAAGAGGAGAAGGAGGTAATAAATGCCTTTGTGTTTACACTAATTTCCCCCCTGTTCTTTGTGTAATAGAAGCTTCTTTTTCCCTTTTTTGCACATTTAGGCTTACTGTATATCATTGCCTGAGCATTTTCTGTAGCAGTAATTCATGTCAGGGAGGGTGACACAATGTCATATGTTCTCTTCAATCTATTAATGGTATTAATAGGTTATTATTAAAGCACTGCTCACGGGCCGGATGTTCTAAATATGGACGGGACTTTTTAATAAGTCTGCTGTCTATTTACGCCCTAAGGCCAGTTTCACACGTCAGTGAAAAACAGTGACGTTTTTCACTGGCGTGTAAAACACGCACATGTCCCTGCGTGTGCCGAAAATCACGGCACACGTGGGTTGTCTAAGTGCAATCCGGGCTCCGTTCTCCGTGGCCCGTGATTGCACTTAGAGATTCACTCACCTGCGCCCGCTCCCGCTGTCCATGGTGCTGATCGCTCCCGCAACGCAGCATCCGGCCGGCGGTGACCCCTGCAGCAGCTGCTTCCGGGTCGGCTGTGTCGCGCATAATGAATATACGCGACAGTAATCAGCCGGCACAGAAGGAGCAAGCTGCACGGGCTGCAGAGGACATCGCTGGAGCCGGGTGAGTTAAAATGTTTATTTTAAAAGCACGTTTTTTTTTCTTGCACGTGTTTCACGGATCACACCACTGCGTGGTCCGTGGAACATCAGTGATGCCAGAAAAAAATGGACATGTCTCCGTGCAGCAATCACGCACACGCGGGTACGCTGCACGGAGACACGTGCAGTGAAAAATCACTGACTTGTGAGCAGACCCATTCATTATAATGGTTCTGCGTATGTCAGTGATTCTGGTACGTTTAAAAAAAAGCACAAACGTCCCAGAATCACTGACGTGTGAAAGGGGCCTAAGAATGTAATGTTAGGAGTAATCTACATTGATTATAGGCATAAAAATCATTCAGTAAGAGCAGACTTGCAAGCGGTGATAACAGATCTGTGATTCTGGCATGCCCAGGGTTAATGGCAGGACGCGGCACTGTACAATATCACAAGAGACAGCTGCTAGCGGGCTGGGGGTGAGGCTCTGTGCTGTCAGCATTCTACAGCAGTACCGCCTGGCTCTGGATACACGGCGGCTGGCGCTGACTGAGCTCAGCATATGTGTCATGTACTGCCAGGGGGGCTTAAGTGATATACTGCGGTCAGAGGAGCCATCCCCTTCTATCACACTGCTCTACTCATATAAAGATAGCCATGTACCTGGAGTTCCCCCTTCACCACCCCCCACCCCCTTATTTTATTTTTAATTTATTTTTTTTTTACATGTAAACTGTGTTCCCCTTTATTTAACCATATTGTCACATTTATCATATGTTTTATCAGACTTTCTTCATTTTGGTAACTATTGCAAGGCTTTACATCAGTTCTGATCGAGATCTCAAGTCTTGCTTAGTCATTCCACGGGATAGCTTAAAACAATGTGACCGGGTGACCTTTCCTATCTAGAGACATCATGTACCAGAATAGTATAGAACACGATGTGTATTCTTATCACCCAAGAAACAGCCAAAATCTTCATAGTCGGATTCAGGGGTGTAATCGGCTATAGTGTGGGATACGTCACATCTTGTAACGTCTGTGTGCAAAGTTCTGTGAAATCAGATGGCTGTGCCAAGAAAGACTAGAGATTTAGGAATCGAGATATCTAAAATGTTGGGAATTTAGTGCTCTGCCCCGATATCGGTTCTAAATATCAGGGTCTTCTGAGAACAACTACTGTGACATGAGCTTCCTGCTTGGCTCCTGTATTTGCTCACTGACAGTAATAAGTGTGTGTGTGTGTGTGTATCGAATATATTAAATTTAGACTACAATTCTGTTATTTAAAATGAAGGTACTTGGGAAATCCATAACAGCGCACCAACAGCGATAAGGCAACCTTTTTGATGTGACGCTAAACCTAATACTTATTAAAGCACCACTGAATTTTTTGGGGGGGGGGGGGTTTTGGGTTTTATTTTTTTTTTTTTTTCATACTGCACCCTGAAGTGGTGCTCTAAATCTAAATTCCCTGCCCTCTGTATGATAGTCCACCTTTGGTGGCTTCATCTTCTATCACCACTACTCTGGTCGGTTCCCTTTGATTTGTGACACGCTGGAAGCTCCAGTGTTTCATGGAGCACTCAGGTCATAACTCCTATACATTTCTATGAAAGCCTCGTTTTGGCTCTCATAGACTTGTATTGAGAGTTTGTGACTAGTGTTGAGCGGACCCGAACTGTAAAAGTCCGGATCTGCGCGGTTTCATTGTCCGACCTGGATCCGGAAATCCGGCTGCACGATCCGGGTTCGTTTTTTTTTTTTTTTTCCGCTCACTCTCTTGTGTCCCAGATCCGCTCCCCATTGACTTACATGGGGCCGGATATCGGATCCGGACTTCTGTAACAACCCGCGATGGATCCGCCGGACCCGCATTATTGGCAATCCGCTCAACTCTATTTGTGACCTAACTTCTGTCTTCCAGTCAGAAGTTAGTCACAAGATGGTGCCTCTGACGAGCTAAAAGCCTACAAATTTAAAGTGCATCTGCCTTAAATGGGCCCAGCTCCAGAGCCTGCACCATACATGCTCACCCGGACTGTTACATACCATTTTGACGGTGCACAAAGGGATTAAACATTTGCTACCTTTTGAATCTTGTGCATGATCGTTTAGTGTCACAAAAATGCAATAATGCATCAGTCAGATTGTATGTAAATTAAATAAAAAAAAAAAAGGAAGTTAAATAGGGGTAACTGGTGGCCATGACATTACAACCCACACCCCTGCTGAGACATGTACACATCTTCTCTAATGAACAGGCCACATGCACGATACATGCCAATAATGCCCATGTCTCGGCAGCCACGTGGGCTCTTAATGTCATCAGGATCTCACATCCAACAAAGAAGTGAGCAGCGCCACACAGCAATTGAGTTTCCAAAAAAATTAAAAGTTAAAACCTTATCTTTGCACGTCAATCTCTGATGTCTACAACCACCGCTACTCCTGGATTTCTACACGTAGTCATCCTGCGGAAGGGTGAAACACCATTGTAGTATAATAACATGGAAGAGGAATTCAGCTCTTCCTCTGGCATAGTATATAGATCCACACGTGCTCATTTCTGTATCCTTATAGCCAGGACACGGCACAATCTCCTCTTCTATTTCTTTATACTGTAACATCTTCTGACTTCTGATGTCTCATTTGTATCAGCTCCAGAAATTACACAGTTCCAGATCCACCGGGACTCTTTGATGGCCATGTCTGGCCAATGTATGTGAAGCACAAAAATATCATGGAGGAAATGAATGTAGTTGTGGGTAAGTGCTTGTAGGTGTGCTTTTATGAATAAAGTGACTGCAAATGCTAATGTGGCAAAAAAAAACACCCATATTTTTCTTTTTCTTTATAGAACGACTTGATGGCACAAATACAAGAGAAGAATTGTATAGCCGAGTGCATGGTGATGTGCTGAACTTGATAAACAGCGAGGTAACTGCCGAAGAAGCAATACATTTCTGGTCCCCGGGTGACCGCTGTTAGGATAGAAAACTCATCTTGTTCATTTAAAGGGAGGGAAGGAAGGGCACTGTCACAGTACAGTTACCAGCTGTCTTCTATCGTGTAACATGACGTGGGCAGATTTCCACTCTTGAATCACTGCAAGCAAAGATGTTAACAGATTAAAAAGTAGAAAATGGCAGAACATGTTATAAAATGAATGCCCCTTTTAACCCCTTAAGTCTCCAGGCGTTTTGTTTTCCTTTTTTTTTTTTTTTTTTTTCTCTCTTCCGAGAGCTGTAACTTTTTTAGTTTTTCTGTCAATCTTGCCCTAAAAGGGCTTGTTTTTAGCAGGACGGGTTGTAGTTTTAAATGAAACCATAAGTTTTACCATATAGTGTGCTGGAAAACGACAAGTGTGGAAAAACTGCAAAGAAAGTGTGATCGCACAATAGTTTTTGGGATATTTTATTCACCACGTTCACTACATGGTAAAACTGCTGTCAGTGTGATGCCTGAGGTCGGTGCGAGTTTGTAGACACCAAACATGAATAGGTTTCCTTGTATCGAAAGGGTAAAAATTGACAAGTTTGTCCAACAAAAGTGGAGCACATTTTGTGCCATTTTCCGAAACCCGTTCTCATTTTTCGGGATCAATGGCTCAGTGACTGCTTATTTTTTTGTGTCTCGAGCTGACGGTTTTAACTGTACCATGTTTGCGCAAATGCTACATTTTGATCGCCTGTTATTGCATTTTGCGCAAAATTTGCGTGACCAAAAAACGTAATTTTGGCATTTTTGAATTTTTTTTTCCGCTACACCATTTACTAATCAGAATAATTGATTTTATATTTTGATTGGGCATTTCTGAATGCGGCGATACCAAATATGTGTGTGTTTTTTTTATTTTTTTTTATTTTTTTTAACCCTTTAATTTTCAATGGGGCGAAAGGGGGGGTGATTTGAACTTAGGTTTTGTTTTGTTTTTTTTTATTTTTCTATTTTACTTATTTTACTAGGTCCCTTAGAAGACTATATGGATCAGCAATCTGATTGCTTTTCCATATCTCCAGATCACAGCTACAGAGCTGAGATTTGCATATGCTGCTTTACTTTCAATGCCGGCAATTTTCCGGCATTGAGAGTAAGTGACTCATGTTAGCTACAGGCGTCATCACATGACCCTGTGCTACCGGGGCAACCACTGGAAGTCACGTGATCACGTCACGACTTCCGATGGGGGTGGGGGGGGTGTAAGTCATCATAATGGCGGCATGCATATACATCTCGCTGCCAGATTTTGGCAGCGAGATGTAAGGGGTTAATAGTCGCCGGTGGAAGCGATTCCACTGGCGACTAGCAGGCACACATGTCAGCTGTTGAAATCAGCTGATATGTGGGCAGGCTGCGGGGATCAACCTCACACGATCCATGACATACCCAGTACGTCATGGGTCGCTAAGGGGTTAATAAGCACCTTCGAAACTTTAATTATGATTTTGAGGCTCTTGCAAAGTTCCTTTTTTATAGTGGTCCACATATCCCTTTTGAAGCTATTGTTCAATGCAATTTTAAATGACTGTCTGCAGTTAATATTAATTAGTGTCATAAAAGACTGTGCAAACCAAGCACAGACGCTGAGTGCTTTCTTGGCAGATCAATTGCCCTTCCCATCTACTTGGGAAGCTCTGAGTTTACAGAAGCCAGAGAAGGGCACTGCTGGAAGGTGCACTGAACTGCGCAGGCACACAAAGGGTGCACTCAGTGCTTCTGCTTGGAATTAAGGCTGCTTTCACACCTCCGGTTTTAGCAGAGCCGGCCAATCCGGCTCTAAAAACTATGCAACGGATGCGGCGACAAAACCGCATCCTTTGCATAAGTTTTTGTTATGCGGCCCGTCCGCTTTTTGCCGCTTGCGGCACGCTATTGAGCATGCGCAGTGGGAAAAAAACGCATGCGGCGTCTGGATGCGGTGTTTGCCGCAGGACGCCGCATGCAGCGTCCATAGGCATGCATTGCAAATCGCGCTGCATCGGCCGGATGCGGCACGATGCGTTTTTTGTTGGTTTTTTTTTGCCGGACAAAAAAAACGTGCCAGGCAACGTTCCATCCGGCCGCCACATCGGCTAAATCCGCCGCATGTGGCAAAAAATGGACCGAACGCAAGCCCATGCGGCACAATCCGGCACTAATGAAAGTCTATGCAAAAAAACCCGCAACCAGCGGCAAAAAAAAAAAAACGGTTGCGGTTTTTCTGCAAAGCGCCGGATTGTGCTGCACAGGAAAAACCGGATGTGTGAAAGCAGCCTAAGCCATTTTGTTACATAGGTTGAAGAAAGACCTAGGTCCATCTAGTTCAACCTAGGTTTTGTGCTGACAAGAATTCTTAACAAAAAAATCAAATCCTAAAATAATCATAGAGACAGCCTTTATTTCTTTATTTATACTACTGCATCTGTTTCTAGATTATCTAACCCTTATTTGTTTTTTTTTATTTGCAGAATTAAGTTGCAAAGCACAAGTGGCCTTACACCTGAAGATGCCTTTTGGATTATAACTTATACACCTGTAAAGCACTCGCTTCGTCTAGAGTTCTTATTTTATTTAATACTATTCGTTTTTATCTTCAACAATTTTATAACTTGACCTCAAGCCGAAAGCACTCCACTCCAATAAACTATTTCTTCCAATCCAACATTGCGTCCTAACTTGTAAATGTGTATAGAACCAAGATATGGGGTCCCAGTGAAGCTGTATTTTCTAACATCTATATAAAGAAAATGTCATTCTGATTGATCAATGTCAGAAAACTTATATATTTATTTTATGATGTGATTAAAGGGGTTTTCCCACAAAGTTAGGTTAATTTTAATCAATAGATCTTGGAAGAATAATAATTTCCACAATTGGATGTCCTCCCTATATATAAATATATAAATATATATATCTAAACAACAAATATATATATATATATATATATATATATATATATATATATATATATATATATATATATATATATATATATATATATATATATATATATATATATATATATATATATATATATAATTTATTTATTTGTATCTATATCTCACCACAAGAACACATCAAATTGTGGAACTTATTATTCCAGGATCTATTGATTTAGAATGAACTTTTTGTGAGAAACCTCCTCCTTTTTAAGATGTTTTAAATCGACCTTCCAGTCAAAAATGTTTTTTACCACTGGGGACATTGTATAGCCAACATACCCGATGTCCTCACGCTGCCATTTGTCTGCAGAGAAAGGCGTTCTGGAAAGAATTTAACTCATGTTGTTATACTTGTCTTGTTTAGTCAAATATTCACTTTTGACTTGAGGGTCATTTAAATGTACTAAGATTAAAAAAGCAACAGGAATAAGGTGCCTTAGCTTAACAATACCTGTGTATCTTCGGTCTTTGTAAGGCCTCTTAGATATGGCAGAATCTTATGCTTTGTAAATGCACTTCTTGCTTTCAAATTATAATAAAGAAAACACCTGGTGTGAATGTGGCCAGAAGCTCACGGCCGCCTGATCTTTAGTAAACTACATGTGCTGCCAATTGTTTCTAAAGATAATGTACTAATTTTGTTCAGTAAGTGAATACTGATTAGATGCTATAAAGGGGCTGCCCGGGCTTGGGACAAAAGTCTGTAATCATACTATGTGACTGCAGACTGTCAAATTGTGACAGCTTGCAGATTGTATTCAGTCAAGATTTCCTGATGCAAGTGAGCGGTTTTGCAATTTGCATACTTGAAGTCTTGTGTCAACCAGTCCCATGTGGCTTCTCTATTCAGAGAAGCCCAACAAGTCTAGTTGGCACATGACTGTAAGTATGCAAAAAGCCTGCATGTGGTCTTGTGACCGCACGCTCATACTGGGAACACCGATGTGATCACAATAGCGTGTACACAGCACACTGTCATGACTCGGCAGCCTGTATTTACATATTATTACTGCAGGCTTTTGTCCGTAGCCCAAACCAACTCATTTATCATGTTTCTCAAATCCAAACAATTTGTGGCTTATGTTGTGTACTTATTGCTATGAAGTTTTGTGTGTTGTTTCTTTTTTGTTTTTGTTTTTTTTTAAGGAACATGTCATGTTGACACTTTGTTTTACTGCAAATATTGTGTTTATAGATCAGGAGAGGCCAAGTAGGTCTCACCCAGGTCAATTTTGCAAAGTTATTTTAAAAGGGCTCTGTCACCAGGATTTCATTCCTCAAATAATTTGTTGCTGTTTCAAAGTCAAGTCCAGCGTTACCTTTTATATGGCTAGTCCGTTCTTCAATCACTAAGAAATAAGTGTTTTGAACTGATTTGCAGATGACTCTGAAGAGCTATTGTAGACCAGAAGCCTCCATTCCCTGCCCAGCGCTGCCTCCTCCTGCTTTCCCAATAGCCTCTATGCTGTGTCACCTCAGGCAAATGAGTCTCAGTAGGAGGAGGCAGTGGGGAAGAGAGCTGGAGTGACAGAGGCTTCAGATCTACAAATAGCTCCTCAGCCTCATATCCATTCAAATGCAGATTTCTTAGTAACTGATGAACAGACTAGTCATGTAAAGGTATTGCTGGACCTTTTTTGAAAGAGCTATATGTTCATATATTTAGTATAAGAGGGTGATATCCTGCTGACAGTCAACCTTTTTAAAGAGATTTTCATTTGTAATGCATTTAAATCCATGTTTGTTCAATGCTTAGAAATCCAGTGGGATCCACTTGGAGAGCGACAGTCTGGCAGATGGTCCGACTCCATGATTGACAGTCTGGCAGCCAGTGGTTTTACTCAGTGATTGACAGCTTTCTCGATTCCTCATCACACAGCTGTCAGTGTCTGACTAGGACGCACACTGGACTCCAGCTCTCAAACAATGGGGATTTAAATTAAATATATTACTGAGTTCTATAGAAAACCTTTCTCCATATAACTATACAAGACTATTCGGCTTCTCCTCTGTCACCACAAGCACAGTGCAGCGTGACCGCTTTATTTTAATCTGATAAGATTGTACTTTAAACCAGATTGAGGTCTTGCTTTTTCCTTGCATTGCTCTTCGTTTATCTCATTGTGAATCGTGATATTTATTGAACCCTTTCCATTCATGTTTCATTGAATATAGGTAGTGGCAAAAACAGTTGCTAAGTTTGCAGTGTTCTTTGTCATCTGGAAATGCCTGTGTGACCTGCCTAAGTTACCCCTGTAATAAATGTAAAATAATATGGAGATCTGGTCACCTACATATGGAGATGTGCATTAGTCGTTCTGTAGAGATGTGTGTCATTAAACATGACTGAGCTAGAAGTGTTCTTCTGGGCGCTATGCTGGCACACTCTCACACTGATGGCGCTATGCTGGCACACTCTCACACTGATGGCGCTATGCTGGCACACTCTCACACTGATGGCGCTATGCTGGCACACTCTCACACTGATGGCGCTATGCTGGCACACTCTCACACTGATGGCGCTATGCTGGCACACTCTCACACTGATGGCGCTATGCTGGCACACTCTCACACTGCTGGCGCTATGCTGGCACACTCTCACACTGCTGGCGCTATGCTGGCACACTCTCACACTGCTGGCGCTATGCTGGCACACTCTCACACTGCTGGCGCTATGCTGGCACACTCTCACACTGATGGCGCTATGCTGGCACACTCTCACACTGATGGCGCTATGCTGGCACACTCACACACACACTCACACACACACACACTCTCTCTGATGGCGCTATCCTGACACACACACACACACACACACTGATGGCGCTATGCTGGCACACACACACACACACACACACACACACACACACACACACACACTGATGGCGCTATGCTGGCACACTCTCACACTGATGGCACTATGCTTGCACACTCTCACACTGATGGCGCTATGCTAACACACACACTCTGATGGCGCTATCCTGGCACACACACTGATGGCGCTATGCTGGCACACACACACACACTGATGGCGCTATGCTGGCACACACACACACACACACACACTGATGGCGCTATGCTGGCACACACACACACACACACACACACACTGATGGCGCTATGCTGGCACACACACACACACACACACACACACACTGATGGCGCTATGCTGGCACACACACACACTGATGGCGCTATGCTGGCACACACACACACACACACACACACTGATGGCGCTATGCTGGCACACTGATGGCGCTATGCTGGCACACTCACTGATGGCACTATGCTGACACATTCACTGATGCCAACAATGTTGCATCTTCTACATTTTGCTGTAAAAATGCAAACAAAAATTTAATATATCCGGGTGAACTGCTGATTATAGGAATTTTTGTGAAATAAAACAAATCTTGAATTGGCTGCTGTTCTTACAGCCTAGAGGATAATATCAGATCAGTGGAGATTCGGGTGTTTTTTTTTTTTTTTTTAAATTAAATTTTCATGTTGATTACAGAGACTTATGTTTGGAGACTCAGGCACTGGTGAATAATCCTCTAATATGGACACGTCAGGATTCCATGTGCTACAGTCAGTGTCCATACGTGTAGTAGCCTTGCCATGTGCATTATCTTTTAAAAACATTGGACCCAATTCATCACTTGTGGGGGTTTAACTTTTTTATCTTGTATTCACGGACATTTTTGTGCAAAAGGCAAGTTGTTCACGTGGTACATTAATTTCTTTGTCGCTCCATTGGGAGACCCAGACAATTGGGTGTATAGCTTCTGCCTCTGGAGGCCACACAAAGTATTACACTTTTAAAAAAGTGTAACCCCTCCCCTCTGCCTATACACCCTCCCGTGGATCACGGGCTCCTCAGTTTTATGCTTTGTGTGGAAGGAGGCACACATCCACTCATGCATTCTCATACATAGTTATGACGGATGGAAGAAAAGAGGACCCCGATGGGGTCCCCGGCATGTTCCCTTCTCACACCACTATGTCGGCGATGTTGTTAAGGTTGAGGTACCCATTGCGGGTACAGAGGCTGGAGCCACATGCCGTCTCCTTCACCATCCCTTATGCGGCTCTGGGAGAAGTGGGATCCTAAGCGGTCATCCACGTGCTGGACCTGTGCTCCATCCGCAGCCCCTGGTGGAACCTGCCGGTCCGGAGCTTCTTCACCCCCAGGGACCGGGCCCTGCAACTGGAAGGTACTCTGTGTCCCCATGTGTGGACTGTACAGGGAGGGAGGTCGCTCCTTCTCCCCGGAAGCCGCGGTAGTTCCGTCCGCAGTTTTTTTCGGCGGACTTCTGCGCCGACCGTGCCTGCTTGTCGGGCACGGCCTTAAATTTAGTCCCTGGCTTCGCCGCGGCCTAGTCGAGCAAATTCCCGCCCCCGGGCCTGCCTGTCAGGGGTTAGGGCGGGATTACCGATGTGAGGTCGGCTCTGAGGGCTGGAGCATATTTGCATGTCTCCCCCCACCCTCATTGACCACTTGGGGACTCTAGATTCCCGCTCTTTGCTGGCGCCGCCCTCGGCTCCACACCCCCCCTGAGAGCTCCGGCAGTCATTTTTAGCATTCTGCTGGTGGATGCTACTCAGCGGCAAAGCTCTGCAGCTCTGGGGGACCCACGACAGGGAATCTGGAGGACACACTCCGCTCGTTAGCGGTTGGTAAGCCACACCGGTCACCCGGTGTTGGTCCCCCTAGGGTGCCTATATATATATATATATATATCTCTATATCTGTTCGGAAAGGCTGTATACCCTTTTCCCATATACCCTCAGTGGTCACTCTCCTAGGAGACAACAGCATGTTGTCCACAAGGAGCAAAGCTACTAAGGCACAGACTTTTTTCGCGGCCTGTACCTCTTGTGGGGCTATGTTGCCTGCGGGATCCACCTACCCCCACTGTGATCAATGCTCGACTCCTGCCACGCTTGCTCAGCCGGAGCCTCGGGCACTTGTGGGCCCCTCGGCTCATGTAGATCCCCCGGCTCCCCCTGAGCAGTCTGCAGGGACAGAGTCACTGTCATTGGCCTCTTTGGCTGCGACACTCTCCCAGTCACTTTCTCAATCCATTGCACAGTCTATGGACAAATGGTCATCTAAGCTCCTTGAGGCTTTGCGGTCCAGACCGGGCCCTTCACAGGCCCCGGCCCCTGTTAGTTTGTCTCCTCCAGGCCCCTCTCGGTCCGCGCCGCAGCGCGCTCCCAGGATAGCCTCTAGGTCCCAGGCGGAGGACTCCTGCCCGGATCGCAGCCCCAGGCCGGCTAAGCGGCCTCGCTGGGACTCTTCCCCGGCCTCCTCACGCTGCTCTGGATCCAAGCTTGATGAATTTCAGGAGGACGAGGCGGACGTGGGAACTCAGGGCTCTGACCCTGACTTCACCCTTAACCTTGATGCCCCTGAGGGGGATGCCTTGGTAAATGATCTTATCTCGTCCATCAACCAGGTGCTGGATCTCTCACCCCCACCTCCTCCTGCAGAGGAGCCGGCTTCTCAGCAGGAGAAACACCAATTTCGATTCCCCAAACGTAAGCGCAATACGTTTTTTGATCACTCTAACTTCAGGGATGTTGTCCAGAAGCCCAGAGCGGTCCCGGACAAGCGCTTTGCTAAACGGCACACTGACACGCGTTACCCCTTTTCACCTGAAGTCGTTAAGGGCTGGGCACACTCTCCCAAGGTGGATCCTCCAGTCTCTAGATTGGCTGCTAGGTCCGTTGTGTCTGTTGCCGATGGCTCATCCCTGAAGGATGCCACTGACAGACAGAGCTCTTGGTGAAGTCTATTTATGAGGCCACGGGCGCGTCTTTCGCCCCGACCTTTGCGGCCGTGTGGGCTCTCCAAGCTATCTCGGCATGTCTGACTGAGATTAATGCCGTCACGCGGAATTCTGCTCCGCAGGTTTCTTCCTTGACCTCTCAGGCATCAGCATTTTCGTCCTACGCCATGAACGCCGTCCTGGACTCCGCTAGCCGTACGGCTGTGGCATCCGCTAACTCCGTGGCAGTCCGCAGGGCCATGTGGCTGCGCGAATGGAAAGCAGACTCTGCTTCCAAAAGGTTCTTAACTGGTTTGCCTTTTTCTGGCGACCGTTTGTTGGCGAACAGTTGGATGAGATTATTAAGGAATCCTCGGGAAAGGACTCCTCCTTACCCCAGTCCAAACCTCAGAGACCTCAGCAGAGAAAAATCCAATCGAGGTTTCGGTCCTTTCGTCCCTCCGCCAAGACCCAATCCTCGTCGTCCAACCGGCCGGAGAAAGGCCAGAGGAACTCCTATGCGTGGCGGTCCAAGTCACGCGGGAGGCACTGCCTCCAAGACGGCCTCCACATGACTCTCGGCTTCATCTAACCACATCCTCGGTCGGTGGCAGGCTCTCCCGCTTTGGCGACACCTGGTGGCCACACGTTCAAGACCGATGGGTGAGAGACATTCTGTCTCATGGTTACAGGATAGAGTTCAACTCTCGTCCTGCGGCTCGTTTCTTCCGAACCTCCCCACCCCCCGCACAGGCCGACGCACTTTTTCAGGCAGTGGACGCTCTAAAGATAGAGGGAATTGTGATTCCCGTTCCCCTTCAGGAACGTGGTCGCGGAATTTACTCCAACTTGTTCGTGGTGCCAAAAAAGGACGTGTCATTCCGTCCCGTTCTGGACCTCAAGCTGCTCAACAGACATGTGAGAACCAGACGGTTTCGGATGGAATCTCTCCGCTCGGTCATCGCCTCGATGTCACAAGGAGATTTCCTAGCATCGATCGACATCAAAGATGCTTATCTCCATGTGCCGATCGCACCCGAACATCAACGTTTCCTGCGTTTTGCCATCGGGGACGAACACCTCCAGTTCGTGGCATTGCCTTTCGGCCTGGCGACAGCCCCACGGGTTTTCACCAAAGTCATGGCATCCGTCGTGGCGGTCCTGCACTCTCAGGGCCACTCGGTGATCCCTTACTTGGACGATCTCCTAGTAAGGGCCCCTTCTCTGGTGGCGTGTCAACAAAGTCTTACCGTCACTCTGGCGACTCTCCAGCAGTTCGGGTGGATCATCAATTTCCCGAAATCCAAGTTGACGCCGACCCAATCACTGACTTACCTCGGGATGGAATTTCATACCCAGCCAGCGTTAGTCATGCTACCGCGGGACAAACAGCTTTCTCTGCAGGCGGGGGTGCAGTCACTTCTTCGGAGTCAGTCACACCCCTTAAGGCGCCTCATGCACTTCCTGGGGCAGATGGTTGCAGCTATGGAGGCAGTGCCATTCGCGCAATTCCATCTGCGGCCACTCCAATGGGACATTCTTCGCAAATGGGACAGGAGTGCTGCTTCCCTAGACAAGAACATCTCTCTTTCCCTTGCAACCAAAACATCACTTCAGTGGTGGCTCCTACCCACATCTCTGGCCCGGGGAAAATCCTTCCTACCCCCAACCTGGGCCGTGGTCACCACGGACGCGAGCCTGTCAGGTTGGGGAGCGTTTTTTCTCCACCACAGGGCCCAAGGAACCTGGACTCCAATAGAATCGTCCCTTCAGATCAATATCCTGGAGATAAGGGCAGTTTATCTAGCCCTATTGGCTTTCCATCGGTGGCTGGAGGGCAGGCAGATCCGAATCCAGTCGGACAACGCCACTGCCGTCGCCTACATCAACCACCAAGGCGGCACTCGCAGTCGTCAAGCCTTCCAGGAAATCCGGCGGATTCTGCAGTGCGTGCAAGACACAGACTCCACCATCTCCGCAGTTCACATCCCGGGCGTAGAAAACTGGGAAGCAGATTTTCTCAGTCGTCAGGGCATGGACGCGGGGGAATGGTCTCTTCACCCAGACGTGTTTCGAGAGATCTGTCGCCGCTGGGGAACGCCGGACGTCGATCTCATGGCGTCACGACACAACAACAAGGTCCCAGCCTTCATGGCACGGTCTCAGGATCACAGAGCTCTGGCAGCGGACGCTTTGGTCCAGGATTGGTCGCAGTTTCGACTGCCATACGTGTTTCCCCCTCTGGCGATGCTGCCCAGGGTACTACGCAAGATCCGGTCCGAATGCCGTCGTGCCATTCTCGTCGCTCCAGACTGGCCGAGGCGGTCGTGGTATCCGGATCTGTGGCATCTCACGGTGGGTCAACCGTGGGCACTTCCAGACCGCCCAGACTTGCTGTCACAAGGCCCTTTTTTCCATCTGAATTCTGTGGCCCTCAACCTGACTGCGTGGCCATTGAGTCCTGGCTCCTAGCGTCTTCAGGGTTATCTCAGGATGTCATTGCCACCATGAGACAAGCCAGGAAACCAACGTCCGCCAAGATCTATCACAGGACTTGGCAAATCTTCTTAATCCTGGTGCTCTGATAACGGTTTTCCTCCATGGCCGTTTGCATTACCCACATTTCTTTCATTCCTACAATCTGGAATGGACAAGGGTTTGTCCCTCGGCTCTCTCAAGGGCCAAGTGTCGGCGCTCTCCGTGTTTTTTCAAACGCGTCTAGCCAGGCTTCCGCAGGTCCGCACGTTCCTGCAGGGGGTTTGCCACATGGTTCCACCTTACAAACGTCCGTTGGAACCTTGGGATCTTAACAGGGTCCTGACGGCTCTTCAAAAGCCGCCTTTTGAGCCGCTGCGGGATGTCTCTCTCTCCCGTCTTTCTCAGAAGGTGGCCTTCCTGGTGGCAGTCACATCACTTCGCAGAGTGTCTGAGCTTGCAGCGCTGTCATGCAAAGCTCCCTTCCTGGTTTTCCACCAGGATAAGGTGGTTCTGCGTCCGGTCCCGGAATTTCTCCCTAAGGTGGTATCCCCTTTTCATCTAAATCAGGATATCTCCTTGCCTTCCTTTTGCCCTAATCCAATTCACCAGTGTGAAAAGGATTTGCACTCTTTGGATCTAGTGAGAGCACTCCGGGTCTACGTGTCTCGCACGGCGCCCCTGCGCCGTTCAGACGCGCTCTTTGTCCTTGTCGCTGGCCAGCGTAAGGGATCTCAGGCCTCCAAGTCAACCTTGGCTCGGTGGATCAAGGAACCGATTCTCGAGGCCTACCGTACTTCTGGGCTTCCGCTCCCTTCAGGGTTGAAAGCCCATTTTACCAGAGCCGTAGGTGCGTCCTGGGCATGGCGGTACCGGGCGACGGCTCAGCAGGTGTGTCAGGCAGCTACGTGGTCTAGTCTGCACACTTTCACGAAGCACTATCAAGTGCATACCTATGCTTCGGCAGACGCCAGTCTAGGTAGGCGAGTCCTCCAGGCGGCGGTTGCCCACCTGTAAGAGGGGGCCGTTTTTGGCTCTTTTTATTGAGGTATTGCTTTACCCACCCAGGGACTGCTCTTGGACGTCCCAATTGTCTGGGTCTCCCAATGGAGCGACAAAGAAAAAGGGAATTTTGTTTACTTACCGTAAATTCCTTTTCTTCTAGCTCCTATTGGGAGACCCAGCACCCGCCCCTGTGCCCTTCGGGCTGGTTGATCTTTTGTGTACACATGTTGTTGATGTTGATTTGTTCTTTGGGTTCATGGTCTTCAGTTCTCCGAACAGCCTTCGGATTGAATTTACCCTAGACCAACTTATAAGTTTTCTCCTTCCTGCTTTTGCACCAAACTGAGGAGCCCGTGATCCACGGGAGGATGTATACACGAAGAAAAAGACTGTGGAAACAACAAGCGCAAATAGGGTTTTACCCCAATATGTACGGGGTGAGGAGGGGGGAGTATGAATACTCACCAAATGTAGTTGTGAGAGTCACAACTACTAAGAACGCATGTGATGTAGATCCAAGGCTGCAGCCACCAGTAGACCGCAGATAACAGAGAGCAATAGAGAAAGGTGTTCAATTGCTGCGCCAAAAGATCACTTCAGTGGATGTTCAGATTAATGCCACTTTATTTGTCATAAAGGTCGACGCGTTTCTGGAGCATCTGCCCCCTTCATCAGGACCATCAAGAACAAGAAAAACATCAAATCTGTCCCAATCGGACAGAGACCTACAATATATAGTATACATGACGTCATCAAAAAGAAAAAAACAGGCGGGAAACACAGCCACGTTGTCAAACGTGACGTACTTCAAATAAACTATACAATTACAAAAGAAATAACATGTGTAACCCATCAGAAGGTAGTTCCGATGTGGCCAAACTACCGACATCTGAAACGAATTAAAATTGAAAACATATATATATATATATATTTTAGTAGGAACCCTTGCAAAATATATTTGTGAACACACCATCCACTAAGTATACAGTTTAAGACTTCATATGCAAAAGCCGTATAATCACAACTATAGCATATCTGGATCAGATGTGACGGGACAAGGTAGAGAGGTGCACGAACTCTGGAAAAACTCAGTCTGTTAATCCCACTACGACCGGGATATAGCGACTGAGCTCATGCTGCCACCCGAGCGTGTGTAACACTTTCATTTAAAACACGTCCCATGTAGCGAGAAATGTGTATGTGAAACAGTATATAGAAACATGAAAAACCGCTTCAGATCGGCAAACCAAGCAGGGTTCACGAGAGGACAGAAGCGTGGGAAAAAACAAGAAGACGCATGCGTCAGTGGTATGGATCAAGATCCATCTAAGGTTCACTGGAGGGCAAAAGCGTGGGAAAAAAACTATGTGCGCATGCGTTGGAGTGAAAAATAAGAGAAACCTTTTTACCCATCATGAGAATCCAAGCAAACGAAATGAACTTAGCGTAAAAGGGTATCTGAATACACCCAGAATGCGTTCATATCAAACTGAGTGACTATTGTGAATAGAGAGAGATGTGGACCACCAGGGATACCACAAGCTTACGTGCAGAAACAATTTGTAGTGAAATCAAGAAATGGAGCATAAAGACAATCACCGATAGTAATATTAAAGGGAACCCATAGATTTTTAGAAGGTCCTTAATAATAAAAAAAAAAAGAATACCTCGACAATAGGGAAGATATGGGACATCAGAACATGTTTGTTTTTTAGTTTTATACCCACTGATTGGGATTATTTTTTATATTGGAAAGTATATTTTGGGTGGGTCTTTCTACCCTTTTCACACCTTGCATGTATTTATTATGTACATTCATTATTATTTATTATAATTTTAAAAAAAAAAGTTTGTGGAGGGTATTATATATTATATGTATTGGATATATTTTATGTACACATATATATATATATTTTTATATGTATATTTTTTCTTCGACATATCTTCCCTATTGTCGAGGTATTCTTCTTTTTTTTATTATTAAGGACCTTCTAAAAATCTATGGGTTCCCTTTAATATTACTATCGGTGATTGTCTTTATGCTCCATTTCTTGATTTCACTACAAATTGTTTCTGCACGTAAGCTTGTGGTATCCCTGGTGGTCCACATCTCTCTCTATTCACAATAGTCACTCAGTTTGATATGAACGCATTCTGGGTGTATTCAGATACCCTTTTACGCTAAGTTCATTTCGTTTGCTTGGATTCTCATGATGGGTAAAAAGGTTTCTCTTATTTTTCACTCCAACGCATGCGCACATAGTTTTTTTCCCATGCTTTTGCCCTCCAGTGAACCTTAGATGGATCTTGATCCATACCACTGACGCATGCGTCTTCTTGTTTTTTCCCACGCTTCTGTCCTCTCGTGAACCCTGCTTGGTTTGCCGATCTGAAGCGGTTTTTCATGTTTCTATATACTGTTTCACATACACATTTCTCGCTACATGGGACGTGTTTTAAATGAAAGTGTTACACACGCTCGGGTGGCAGCATGAGCTCAGTCGCTATATCCCGGTCGTAGTGGGATTAACAGACTGAGTTTTTCCAGAGTTCGTGCACCTCTCTACCTTGTCCCGTCACATCTGATCCAGATATGCTATAGTTGTGATTATACGGCTTTTGCATATGAAGTCTTAAACTGTATACTTAGTGGATGGTGTGTTCACAAATATATTTTGCTAGGGTTCCTACTAAAATATATATATATATATATGTTTTCAATTTTAATTCGTTTCAGATGTCGGTAGTTTGGCCACATCGGAACTACCTTCTGATGGGTTACACATGTTATTTCTTTTGTAATTGTATAGTTTATTTGAAGTACGTCACGTTTGACAACGTGGCTGTGTTTCCCGCCTGTTTTTTTCTTTTTGATGACGTCATGTATACTATATATTGTAGGTCTCTGTCCGATTGGGACAGATTTGATGTTTTTCTTGTTCTTGATGGTCCTGATGAAGGGGGCAGATGCTCCAGAAACGCGTCGACCTTTATGACAAATAAAGTGGCATTAATCTGAACATCCACTGAAGTGATCTTTTGGCGCAGCAATTGAACACCTTTCTCTATTGCTCACGGGAGGGTGTATAGGCAGAGGGGAGGGGTTACACTTTTTTAAAAGTGTAATACTTTGTGTGGCCTCCAGAGGCAGAAGCTATACACCCAAATGTCAGGTTTCCAGGTTTTCCAGTTCTCTTTTGAATGAGCTTGCCCTCGGTTAACATGGAGTTTACTGTTCTGTTGCCCTACTTCCTGTCCAGCTGCTTAAAAGGCCGCCTCTAAGCCTAGTCCAGTGCCTGAGTATACTGCTTGCTGTGTGCTCCTGCTTTGCTGCTGCTAATCCTGATTGCCTTTGGATCCTCCTAAAGACTACCGACCGACCGACTCTGGACCTTACCCGGTTTCTCAAAGCTGTGCCCGGATTCCGTCTGCCATCTTCGGTCAGCACTCTGCCCGGTTCTCTCTGGTTTGTAACCACTCTGGACAATCATCCCGTACGGACACTCCTGGACTTTTACCGCTTGCCCCTTGTGTCCCGGCTGCGGCGCATTTAGGCCTTCCGGGGTGATTGCCGGACAGTCCCTGTATAGGGGTTCGCTCTGGTGGTCTCCCTGGGGGAGTCCGGTGCGTGGCCCCGGGAATTCCCTTCGCTCCGTTTCGGGAAGGTATTGTGTGTATTTGTACCGCTGTGTTTTCCGTTGTGTATCTACCGTGGTTACACATTATAAAATATCTTGTACCAAGAACTCGTCTCTGATTGTCATTGCCCTACGCTATCGAAATCCTCAGAACATATATAAGTATTACACCAATTGTCTGGGTCTCCCAATAGGAGCTAGAAGAAAAGGAATTTACGGTAAGTAAACAAAATTCCCTTTTTTGCGCAAATTGAAAATTTTTTTTATTCCATTGAACCATTTTTGTTTTATCAAGTTTTACATAAAATTACAGCATAAAAAAAAGGGTTTGTACATAAAATCACTCTGGGCATAGGATTGTTGAAAGGGGTGGGGTGAAATTTTGCATCTTTTTGAAAAGGCACAAATGATTAATCTACAGTAATCAAGCAATTGTCTTATGAAGACCACTTCTGTCCTTATGCCCGGTTAAGGCCTGTGGATATAATGGAACTCTTCTTTTCAAGATCCCACTCAGTCAAAATATGAAACTATATGCAAGTGAACCCGGCATTTTCATGCATTACATAAACTGCTATATAGATTAGGGGTAGGGAACCTCGGCCTTTGGCCACATGTGGCCTTTGATGACATTTTCCTGCAGCCCCAGGCAGATTCCCAGGGACTGCAGTGTTCGGTTGGCAGCTCTTTAACCCTCTGTATGCACTATGAGCACACAGCATTCACTACTATATGAAAGAGTAGGTCCTTGTGCTGGCCAGTGCCAGCGTGCTGCGGATGTACTTTGTGGGCAGAGAAGTGTGATGCACTCCCAGCCCACAGAAGAGCAGTAGCTCCTCTGTCCCAAGTGTACATGCCGCCCAGTGTTATCTGTGCCCCCCCAGTGATGCCTATTCCCCCAACGTCTCCTGTGATTATGTACTGCAGCCCCCACATCTCCAGTGATGTCTGTGCCACCAGCCCCTTCTGTGATGTACAATGAGGAAAACAAATATTTCATAAATTGCTGATTTTGCAAGTTTACCCATTTAAAGATTGGAGAGGTCTGTATTTTTTATCGTAGGTACACTTAAACTGTGACAGAATACAAAACAAAATCCAGAAAATCACATTGTATGATTAATTTGCTTTTTATTGCACTAAATATTTGATCACCTACCAACCAGCAAGAATTCTCGCTCTTACAAATGTTATTTTTTTTAAGAAGCCCTCCTACTCTGCGTTAATCACCAGTATTAAAATCTCCTGTTTAAGCTTGTTACCTGTATAAAAAACACTTGTCTAGTCAATCACGCTCCAACCACCATGGCCAAAACCAAAGAGCTGTTTAGGGACACCAGGAACAAAATTGTAGACTTGCACAAGGCTGGGATGGGCCACAGGACATATAGGCAAGCAGCTTGGTGAGAAGGCAACAACTGTTGGAGTAATTATTAGAAAATTAAAGAAACACAAGAAGACTGTCAGTCTTACTCGGTCTGGGGCACCATGCAAGATCTTGCCTTCTGGGGTAAGGATTATTCCGAGAAAGGTCAGAAATCAGCCCAGAAATATACAGGAGGACATGGTCAATGACCTGAAGAGAGCTGGGACAAAAGTCTCAAAGATTGCCATTAGCAACACACTACTCTTTCATGGATTAAAATCCTGCAGGGCATGCAAGGTCTCCCTGCTCACCCCAGCACATGCCCAGACCGGTTTGAAGTTCACCTATGACCATCTGGATGATCTACAGGAGGCATGGCAGAAGATCATGTGGCCAGATGAAACCAAAATAAAACATTTTGATCTCCACGCTCCGTGTTTGGAGGAAGAAGGATGAGTACAACCCCAAATACACCATCTCAACTATGAAGCATAGGAGTAGAAACATACTTTGGGGGTGCTTTTCTGTGAAGGGGACAGGACGACAGCACCAAGTTGAAGGGGGATGGATGGGATAATTTATTGTACAAGTTTGACCAACAACCACCTTCCCTCAGTAATAGCATTGAAGATGAGTCATGGCTGGGTCTTCCGGCATAACAATGACCCAAAACACACAGCCAAGGCAACTAAGAAGTAGCTCCATAAGAAGCATTAAGGTCCAGGAGTGGCCTGGCCAGTCTCCAGACCTGAACCCAATAGAAAATCTTTAGAGAGAGCTGAAACCTGAAAGACCTGGAGCAGATCTGTATGGAGTGGGCCAAAATACCTGCTACAGTGTGTGCAAACTTGGTCAAGAAATACATGAAATGTCTGACCTCTAATTGCAAACAAAGGTTTCTGTACCAGTTCTGCTTATCTAGTGTATCAAATACTTATTTCATGTAGTAAAATGCAAACTATTTAAAAATCATACAATGTGACTTCCAGATCCTGTCCTGGCTGAGGTGGAAGCTTAGAGGAGAAGCTCCTGCCACCCCTCACAGAAACCGACTAAAAAAAGACCCCCCCGGACGAGCCACCAAACAGAGAGCAGCACAGGAGGTTACCTAAAGCAGCCAGCTATGGAACGGTACCTCCTGAGAAGTGCTGGGAGCGGTGAGGGAGCCTGGAGAAGCTTTGACATGGACAGAGGAGAAGATAAGATAATGGCGCCGACAAGCCTGATGGGGGAGGAGCCTGAGCGCATGGTGCGAGACACAGAAAAGCAAACACAGAGCTGGAGGGGGAGAGATAGGGGAGATATGAGCGAGGAGACAGGAGATAAGGAAGATATGAGCAAGGAGTCACAGGAGGACACAGCAGGAGAGAAGTGGATGCAGGGGACTGATGACCGTGGATCGCAATGGGAGGATGAAGAGGATATGGAGGCAGAGGGGAGAGAAGATGCAGGCAAAGCAGGGCAGCTCAGAGACACAGCAGTGTTGGAGGATGAAACTGACAAACAGCACAGGGAGATTAATCCCACTCAGACTCACAGGAAGTCAAATGCAAGAATTAATAATACCCCTTCCAAAGGAAACAAAAAACAGCCTACTACACCAACATCACAAGCCTGCAAGCTATTGGGGGATGGAGGTGGTGGCCCAGTCCAGACAAAGAGAACTAAGAAAACAGCACCACCTGCAGGCCAAGACAAGTACACACAAAAGCTTAATGTGGACTATAAAAAACTGGCTGAAGAAGTGACATCACACTTGTCAAAAGAGGTTAAAGTGGCTATTGAGGCAGCCATACAAACATCATTAGCTAATATGCAAAAACAGATAAATGCCCATGCATCTAGACTGGCAGAATCAGAGCAGAGAATATCTGACTCCGAGGAGACAATACTGGCTATGCAAGCACAAATAGCAGCTCTAGCAAAATCTAATGAATACTTGAAGGATAAAGCGGAAGATTTGGAAAACAGATCGAGACGAAACAACCTACGTATAGTCGGGTTGCCAGAGTCTGTGTCGATTGGACAGTTGGATAATATATGCGAGTTGGAGCTACCGCAGGCCCTGGGCATAAAGGCGAAATTCAGAGTTGAAAGAGCCCACAGAGTGGGTCCACTGAGACACCAGGAGGCGAATAAGGGAGAGGGCCACAACTCAAACAAGAATACCCCGATAAGAGCCAGACAGGTGATTGTCAAGTACCTTGATTATAAGCATAAGGAGGAAATATTGAGGGCCTTTAGAGAACGAAAGCGTCCACTACAATATCAAGGCAACAGACTGCTAATTTTTGGGGATTATTCAGCGGAAGTATCCATTAGGAGAAAATAATTTACCAAAATTTGCTCATTTCTGTACAACAAAAAAGTAAAGTGCCAGGTATTATACCCTGCTACACTGAAAGTTAGAAACCCCAATGGCTCGTTTGTATACTACAAGGACTACAAAGAAGCAGAAAACATTCTCATGGCAGAGCTCGACAAGACTAGGTCAGAAAGGCAAGAAAAAGGAGCTAGTGGAGAAGGGAATAATAGAAGAGGATCCCCCACAAGCTCAGGAAGAGATGTGGGACGTCTTGGGGGACAAAAGCAAGTCGAGACCACGGAGGAAAGGAGGCCAAGCCCAGGTCGACAGCATAATTCTCGCCCGGAACACAGGAACCAACCCTTGCAGAGAAACCATGATACCTGAACTGGAACTCGCTCATTGTTTTTCCTTTTTTTGCCTGTTTTTTTTTTTTTTTTTTTTCTTCCCAAACAGGAAGAGGCGTTGAGGAGGATGCATTACGGAGAGAGGGTTGGGGAGGTGAGAGGAGGAGGGGGAAGGGAGAAAAGAGAGGAAAACATCCCAAAGTCTGGGTCCTCTTCCCCCCCCCTCTCTTTTTTTTTTTTTTTCTTCTTCTTTCTTTCTTCATCTTCTCTCCCCTTGGTCTTTTTTCTTTTTCTCCTTTGTCCAGGAACATCATCCAAATTCAAATGAAGTGGGCCTGTTCTGGGCGGACTGATGGCTACCTGGAGTCAGAGATAAGTAGGACTGGAGAATCTTGCTGAGGTTTTGACATACTGTGCTAATTTTTGCATAATTTTCAAAGGCTTATTCCAGTTAGTCCGGGGATAGAACATATATTTTTTGAGGGGTGATTAGGGAGCTACATATTTTGGCTAGGAATAGGGGAGCTCACCAACGTGGCTGAAAGCGTCGTGGATTTCTCGGAAGGGAAAATATGTTTTACAGTTACATGCTTTTTGTTGTATTTGTTATATTTGCAAGGTGGGGAAAGGGAGTGTCGATTTTGTGGTACCAACTGTGATTCTAGTGTCGAATATCTCGTCTTCCTTGATGCAGGGGCCCATAGGGGAGGGAGTAGTAAAAGCAGAATACATAGGTAAACATGATACAGATAACTACGTGGAATGTTAAAGGGCTGAGATCACCTAACAAACGAGCAATGATATTGAGACATCTGAAAAGACTAAAGACAGACATTGCCTTATTACAGGAAACCCACTTGGGGGGGGAGGACTTTTTCCGCATGAAGAAACATTGGGTGGGCACCGTTTACGGGGCAGCGGAACAAGGTAGAAAAGCGGGCACTATGATTCTAATAAATAAACAATTCAGTCATGAGGTAGTGGCACATGAGGCAGACGACCATGGAAGGTGGCAGCACTTAACGATCGTTAGTCCAGCGGGTAAACTCAGTATTTATAATGTCTATGGCCCAAATTCACAACAAATCACATTCCATGATGACATAAAGGCCACCATATTAGCAGATGGGGAGGCTAACATTATAGTGGGAGGCGATTTTAACACCGTCCCAGACTCAGCTGAAGATAGGAGGAGGGGCGAGGAGGGGACAGCTAATGTGGGCAGGAGTTTAGACAATAGGGATGTAACATTAGAAGACGTAGGACTGAAAGACATCTGGAGACTAACTCACCCACATGACAGAGAGTATACACACTTCTCTCACCCTCATGATAGCTGGTCACGTATTGATCAGTTCTGGATCTCGCAAGACTTACTGAGTGGAACGCAAGATTGTGTGATAGAGAATATGGTGATCTCTGATCATAGTCCGGTGAGATTGGGCATTAGAGAGAAATTCAGGAGAGGTACAGATATCATATGGAGATTCCTATCGTTCCTTCTCAGGCAAGATAATTTCCACAAGGTGCTACAGGAGTGGTGGGGAGAATTCGCAGAGGACAATAAGGAACATAGAGAGTCCCCAGTGATATTTTGGGAAACGGCAAAAGCGGTCCTAAGGGGCCGTCTGGTGGGGTACGCAGCCATGATCAAACGGAAAACCAATGAGAATTATAATTTCCATAGTGAAGCAGTACGGGTAGCATATACAAATTATGTGACAAATAGATCTCCCATGACAAAAGGCAGATGGCTGGAGGCAAAAGAGGGATTTGACGAATGGGCCAAAAAAAAGGAACAACTATTCTGGTCGCACAAGGAGGTTGACTTACATAGGTTTGGCAACAAGGCGGGAAGGATGTTGGCCAATCTGGCAAGGGGCAGCAGAAAGATGACAGTGATCTCTAAACTGAAAACAAAGGGGGGAGAGGTGACTACGGATCCTAAGGACATTAATAAACTGTTGGGAGATTACTATAGAAAACTATATGGGTCAGGGAATAACGACATGACTGATGAGGCAGAGTGGCTAAGACAAGCCCAAATGCCTAGCTTGACGGAGGAAGATGTGAGTGCCTTAAACGCAGATATCACAGTAGAGGAGGTGACGAGAACAATTGGGGAGCTTAACACCAACAAGGCACCGGGACCTGACGGTTTCAATAGTGAATTCTATAAGGCTCTGAAGGATCTGATCTCGCCGGATCTAACCTCAGTCTTTAATGCTTTCCTGGGAGGGGCGGAAATACCCAAAAATTCCAACATAGCATATATTAAATTACTCCCCAAGGGAACCAAGGACCTGGATGATCCCTCTAGTTATAGACCTATATCGCTCATAAATCAGGATTTAAAAATTATGTCCAAGATCATGGCTAACAGACTAGCCGAGATCTTACCTAGGATCATTACGAATCACCAGGTGGGGTTTATTAAGGGGAGAAATGCCGTTACCAATATCCGAAAGACAATTCTAGTGGTAGATGCGTTTAGACTGGGTCTCACTGAGGGAGGGGCTAGACCTGCCCTAGTTACACTTGACGCAGAAAAAGCGTTTGATAATGTAAATTGGAGGTGGTTAGACAGGGTAATGGAGGCCATAGGGATTGTAGGCAAGATGAGACTTTACATTAGAAACCTTTATGCCAACTCGGGAGCTAGGGTACACACTCCGGGCTTTCTATCAGACGTGTTCCCTTTGATGAAGGGAACAAGACAGGGCTGCCCATTATCTCCTCTTTTATTCAACCTGGCAATCGAGCCGTTGTCAAGAATACTACAGGGACAAAATAGCTTTAAAGGAATCAAGATAAGGGGTTCAGAAGTAAAGACAGCGCTTTTTGCTGATGACATCATACTTTATATGGGGGACCCCGGTGCGGATTTGCCACAGACTCTTGCCTTGATTGAAAAATTTGGCTCATTCTCCGGTTTCAAACTGAACAAAAAAAGTGCGAGATCATGTGCCTAAAGGGGCATCATGGGACAATGGGGGGACAAATAAGGGATGGCTGTCTATGTGGAATTCCTATAGCACAATCTTCAATTAAATACCTGGGAGTGCATATAGGAAGATCGGTGGAAACAATCTATAACTTGAACTATGGACCGCTAATCAGGAAAATTATAGTTCAATTAAAGGGATGGAAAGGTCTGCCACTTTCATTACTGGCAAGATGCCACCTGATAAAAATGATGAGCTTTCCTAGGCTGCTGTATCCCTTCCAGACAATCCCGCTATTGCTAAAACTAAAGGATGTGAATAAGCTCAACTCCGCGTATACAGAATTTCTGTGGAGGGGAAGGAAACCCAGAATAAAGTTGCGTACGCTGATGAAGTCAACAGAGGAGGGAGGTCTAAACTTTCCAGATGTCCAAGGGTATAATCTTGTATGTATCATGAGGCATGTAATTGATTGGGTGAGAGGAACGAGTAGGCACTCAGATCATGCGATGGAAACTAAATATGCGTCACCGTGGGATCTGACGTCCATTCTGCACTCCCCACTATCCAGGGTTGAAGGGCACATAAGGAACTCAATTATATTCCGAGACACCATGCTAACATGGAAGTCGGTAAGGAAAAAACTGGGGCTCTCATGGAAAGTGTCCAAGTACTTGAACCCCTGGGCATTCCCAAATTTTCCCCTGGGACGAGAAAACAAGCTATTTACTAGATGGAAAGAGAGGGGAGTCAGGAGAATGATAGATGTCATGAATGTGGAGGACAGGAGGTGGATGACAGGTCGGGAAGTGTTGGATAAGTACAACCTTAATAGCTCACATGTCATCCAGTATGAACAATTGAAACATGGAATAATAGGAGACCTTGTTGTGGTTGGAAGAGAGCTGAACAGAAGTTCGATTGATGAGTTACTGGAATGTGATGTAACAAGTATAAATGTCTCTAAAATTTATCGATCGCTAAGGGGGGTGCGTATCTCACGGGAGGATAGTCGGACTTTAAAAGCGTGGGGGAAACAATTGGGAAGGGAAGAAGTGGTGGATGATATACTGAGAGGATGGGTACAAGTGCGGAAACATATTACCAATGAGAGATGGAGAGACACTCAATTCAGAATTCTACATAGGGCCATTATAGGTTTCAACATACCAGGTAGGGATAGGTGGTGTCCTAAGTGTCAAAAAGAAAAAACGGATATGCTGCATGGGCTATGGGAATGTGAGACAATCGCTAGGTTCTGGAACCAAGTCAGACTATTTGCCCAGTCAACATGGGGAATTTTCAGCAAACTAGACTTAATGGTGTGGATTTTCCACTCCTTTGAGGGAGGAGTAGGAGAAGGACCGAGCACGCAGGAAAAGAGGAAATACGCAATAACGCATGACATAGCCATGATAGCTAAGCGTTGCATCTTAAAACACTGGATTCAAAGGGAGGGCCCATCCATAAAGGAGGTTATGGGCGAACTACACAACCTTCTGAAGTGGGAAAAACTAGAAGCGGAGAGGGATAAAGATGGGTTGACAGCCAAGTTTTTTGTGAGATGGAGACATTTTATTGAAAGCCAATTCACACAGGGAGAAATAATTAACCTGATGGCACCTTTTGTTCACTCGGAGTGGTATATCCTGAGCGATATCCAGGACAGCCTGGGTAAACTGAGAATCACCTAGGAGGGGGCTCTGGCGGGAGGGGGAGACGAGACGGTTGGGAATACCAAGGCACGCTAGCAAAATTGAAATCATTCAGGGACGACACAGAGATTTAACGAATTGTATTGCTATTGTTATATTATATTTCATTACCTCTGTTTTGGTTTAATGTTACTGTATACTATCTTAAATCGAATAGCAACATGGAACTCCAAATTGGGGTATCACCCACCTCTATGTCACATTTTGTCAGACGAATGTTCTTCTTTTGCAATGATACTTGTCATGTTTTTACAAATTTGAAAAATCAATAAAAAAAGTTTTGGAAAAAAAAAAAATCATACAATGTGATTTTCTGGATTTGGGGAGGGGGGGTGTTCGGTCTATCACAGGTCTGTAATTTTTATCATAGGTACACTTCAACTCTCCATTCTTTGTAGGAGAGAAAGCTAGCAAAATTGGCAGTATATCAAATACTTATTTTTCTCACAGTATACAGTGCCTACAAGTAGTATTCAACCCCCTGCAGATTTAGCAGGTTTACATTTTGAATTAACTTGGCATTGTGACATTTGGACTGTAGATCAGCCTGGAAGTGTGAAATGCACTGCAGCAAAAAAGAATGTTATTTCTTTTTTTATTTTTTTTTTAAATTGTGAAAAGTTTATTCAGAGTGTCATTTATTATTCAACCCCTAAAACCACCAGAATTCTGTTTGGTTCCCCTAAAGTATTAAGAAGTATTTCAGGCACAAAGAACAATGAGCTTCACATGTTTGGATTAATTATCTCTTTTTCCAGCCTTTTCTGACTAATTAAGACCCTCCCCAAACTTGTGAACAGCACTCATACTTGGTCAGCATGGGAAAGACAAAGGAGAATTCCAAGGCCATCAGAGACAAGATCGTGGAGGGTCACAAGGCTGGCAAGGGGTACAAAACCCTTTCCAAGGAGTTGGGCCTACCTGTCTCCACTGTTGGGAGCATCATCCGGAAGTGGAAGGCTTATGGAATTACTGTTAGCCTTCCACGGCCTGGACAGCCTTTGAAAGTTTCCACCCGTGCCGAGGCCAGGCTTGTCCGAAGAGTCAAGGCTAACCCAAGGACAACAAGGAAGGAGCTCCGGGAAGATCTCATGGCAGTGGGGACATTGGTTTCAGTCAATACCATAAGTAACGTACTCCACCGCAATGGTCTCCGTTCCAGACAAGCCCGTAAGGTACCTTTACTTTCAAAGCGTCATGTCAAGGCTCGTCTACAGTTTGCTCATGATCACTTGGAGGACTCTGAGACAGACTGGTTCAAGGTTCTCTGGTCTGATGAGACCAAGATCGAGATCTTTGGTGCCAACCACACACGTGACGTTTGGAGACTGGATGGCACTGCATACGACCCCAAGAATACCATCCCTACAGTCAAGCATAGTGGTGGCAGCATCATGCTGTGGGGCTGTTTCTCAGCCAAGGGGCCTGGCCATCTGGTCCGCATCCATGGGAAGATGGATAGCACAGCCTACCTGGAGATTTTGGCCAAGAACCCTCCGCTCCTCCATCAAGGATCTTAAGATGGGTCATCATTTCATCTTCCAACAAGACAATGACCCAAAGCACACAGCCAAGAAAACCAAGGCCTGGTTCAAGAGGGAAAAAATCAAGGTGTTGCAGTGGCCTAGTCAGTCTCCTGACCTTAACCCGATTGAAAACTTGTGGAAGGAGCTCAAGATTAAAGTCCACATGAGACACCCAAAGAACCTAGATAACTTGGAGAAGATCTGCATGGAGGAGTGGGCCAAGATAACTCCAGAGACCTGTGCCGGCCTGATCAGGTCTTATAAAAGACGATTATTAGCTGTAATTGCAAACAAGGGTTATGCCACAAAATATTAAACCTAGGGGTTGAATAATAATTGACCCACACTTTTATGTTGAAAATTTATTGAAATTTAACTGAGCAACATAACTTGTTGGTTTGTAAGATTTATGCATCTGTTAATAAATCCTGCTCTTGTTTGAAGTTTGCAGGCTCTAACTTATTTGCATCATATCAAACCTACTAAATCTGTAGGGGGTTGAAGACTACTTGTAGGCACTGTATGTCCCCAGCGTTTCCTGTGATGTCTATGCCCACAGCCTCTCCTGTGATGTATGTGCCCCAGCGTCTCTTGTGATGTATGTACTGCAGTCTACAAGTCTACTGTGATGTTTATACAGCAGCCACAGCGACTCCTATGTGAGATATATATATTATATATATATATACACACATACACATACACATACACACACACACAGCAGTGTCCTATGTGGTGAATATACAGCAGTACCAGTGTCTCATATGTGATGTATACGATATACATAAAGTATTATTACAAAGAGTTGACTGCGCTCCATACCAAGACAAACCTGGATAGGCAGATGTGATAAGTAACATGAATCAATACTGCCTAACATCACAGCCAAAGAGAAACAGCTCAAGCCACTACAATAGGGGGAGTTAATTGTTTGACCAAACAGCAGTGTCATTTTCAAGTTGATAATTTGTGCGGCTGCTGAAGGTTGGTAGAAATTTCCAAATCGCCCTTGGAAGAAAAAAAATGTTCCCCACCCCTGATTTAGATAATCAAGAGTGTACTGCTATGTTTCCCTGAATGCTGCCGTGGAAGAAAGAAATGGCCAACTGCAGCTTCTCCACAATAATTGCTGATTGACCGGATTAGAAAGGCCGGACTGTCGTGATGAGCTGATCTTAATGAAACGGTCTGTTTAGGTCCTAGAGATAAACTAAAAATTTTCTAGTTTGGTCAGTCTTATTTTTTTTCTTTACATAAGAGCTTGTATTATCAATAGTTGAATACAAGTAGCACTCTTTTATTGATGTGATGCAAAAAATGGCATGTACATATCTATATCACAGTTCATCCTAAATACCGGGAAAAAAAGCTGATGTCCAAACTCCCAGAAAACCCGTCTTACATAATTTGCCTAGTAAATGGTGTTCTGTGTGAAGGTATCATATGTAACCGAAATATCTCAAGCTGGAACATTGATGACGGCCTCAAATGCCCTGATGAGGTCAGGTCAGACTGAGAAGAAAGCCGTAATGGTGACTAGTCACTAAACAGAGAACCTTAAATGACACATTTTTGGCAACACTGATCTTATAGATTTTATTTGGTAAAAAAAAAAAATGTAACAAAATACATAATTGTTCTTGATGAGGAATAAAACCTTTAGAAAATAAAAATCTGCTAACTTTATCTGAAATATGAGGTTTTGCACGGTCATAGTATTAGTACATTCTTCCTGTGCAGGTCGGTGTAAACAGCCGTCAATCACTCCTCATACTGGACATGGCAATGGAGCTGGTGCCGCAAGAGCAATGGATGTGTATTTTGGATTACATTTCTACTTAAAGCCAAGGTGCATTATTTTTCTTAAAGGAGCTGGACCGCCCCAATATCCCCTGTTAAAAAAGAAAAAAAAAAGCGGAAAATTAAAGGCGACTTAATATTTGACAATGTTTTTACCATATAGTTATAGAATTAGAAATCTCACAATATTATCGTGTGCCGTATTGCTGAATAGTCGTATTCCCACATCCAGAGCCAAACTTTACTTTTGTTCCAATTTTCAATTACATTATTATAACTTAGAGCTGCATTTACATTTTGCAGGATTCAAAGTCAAAATGTTCCTTCATTGTCGGCTTAAAGGGGGTTTTTCAGGTGCGGAAAACCCCTGTCCCCCAGCTCTTCCTAATGACTAATCTGCATCAGTGGCTCTGGTCGAATTTACGGCAAGAGTCGCTGAACCTACTGATTAGCTACAGCATCGCTGATGTGACAGTGCTGCAGACAATAACAGAAACTGGGAGCAGGGGGCAGAGATTCAGCGCTGGACCCAAACAGGGAGAGTAAAGCACAGTTTGTTTCTTGAAAGTAAACTGCACTGGAAGATGCTTCCAAAAGCAGAAAACAGAATGTATTCTATGATTAGTATTTTGACAATATACCGTATTTTTCGGATTATAAGACGCACTTTTCCTCCCAAAAATTTGGGAGGAAAATGAGGGATGCGTCTTAAAATCCGAATATAGCTTTACCTGGGGGTCCTCTCTGTGCGGCGATCGGGCGGCCGGGTGCCTGTGGCTGCGTGCAAGTGGCCGGGTACCTGTGCTTGCGTGCGGGTGGCAGCCGGGTGCCTGTGTGCGGGAGGCAGCCAGCACAGACAAGCACCCGGGTTGCCGCCCTCACACAGGCACCCAGCTGCCGCCCGCAAGCAGGCACAGGCACCCGACTGCCGCCGTCTTGGATGAGAGCTCCATCTGCACACGCGCCGCTCCAGGCGCCATCATTTGAACCGGGACCGTGGACACTGGCCTGCTGCACGACTCACCCGCTGCCGCCATCACGGACGCCGCAGCGCCTGCCACTACGGACCCCGCGGCTCCTGCCACCACGGACCCCGCGGCTCCTGCCACCACGGACCCCACCGCCACTGACCCGCTGCGCCTGCCAGCACAACCTCTGCCTCCTGTGACCCCGCTTCACCACCACTGCTGCCCCCCTCCGGTAAGAGAACACTGGAGTATAAAACTGACCCCATTTTTATTTTTTTACCTTTTTTTATGTCTAAATTTGGGGTGCGTCTTATAATCGAGTGCGTCTTATAAAGCGAAAAATACGGTACTTTAAAGGGAATCTGTCAGGTCCAAAATACACCCAGAACCACGAGAAGTTCTGGGTGTATATTGAGAATTCCTGCCTAACTGTCCCTGTATACACTAGCATAGATAAAGAGATCTTTAGAAAAAAGATTTCTAAAGATCCTTTATGATATGCTATTGATACCAAGGACTAGTTGCAAGGGCATTAGTTTTCTTGGCTAGTCGGCCCCCTTAGCATGTAAGCACGTCCCTGTGGGCGTGCTAACATGCTAATGAATGTACAGCATCAGAGACATGGTCAATCTCACCTCTCTGCAGCCACTGTGCCCGACTCTGGATTTTAGCTAATAAGTGCAGGGACTAGTCGCAAGGGCGCTATTTCCCCCAAATAGTTCGCCCTCTTAGAATGTAAGCATGCCCACAGTAGCATACTAACATACTATTCAATGCCCATTGTCATTGGTGGTGGCGCTTGTATCTGTGTCCGTTGTTACTGCCTCAGACGCTGAGTTTAGGCTCAGTGCACATGATCAGAAGTCCCGGCACTTCCAGTCATGCGCACTAGACCTCTCTGAAGCCGAAACGTGTACATCCGACTTCATAGTGCAAAAGACAGGAAGTTCTGGGGCTTCTGATCATGCGCACTACGCCTAAATCCGGCGTCTGAGGACATAGGTACACACGTTACCGCCGATGACGCTGGGCATTGGTTAGCATATTAGCACACCCCTGTGGGCGTGCCAACATGCTAAGAGGGCAGACTAGTCAGGGGAAATAATGCCCTTGTGACTAATTCTGGGTGCATATTGGACTTGACCGATTCCCTTTAAATGATTAGCTTCATTGATCATAACAGGAACAAAACAAAAAAAAAATGGCAAAATACCCTAACTTATACTATCCCATTTATCCCATAGTCACAAATATCCTATAATGCTTGCCATTTTATACTCATGGGTTCAAAGGGAAAATGCTACCAGCTATAAAGTGCAGATTACGATCTATATTTGCGCTATGCTTATTTAAAAGGGAAATTGTGTTCGGAATTAAAAATGAAGGCAATCACTTACTTGAGCAGCATATTCCAGTACAGGAATGGCATCATGTCAGCCTTCATATGGTACATGGTTCTTCTCTCTTTACCCTGATCAATAGGAAAAGTCTCCAGGGGCTGAGCATTGTAGTCAAATTCTGCCAAAATCACTTTTCGGTAGCCAGTTACCAATGGACATGAAGTGTATCCATCATACTGCAAGCAATGGAAACATTACTCAATTTGGCAAAAAAAAAAGTATCTAAATGATTTATTGTGACACCAATGCTATAAAACAATGGACTTCTAATAACTTTGTAACTCCAAGATCCTATCACATTTTTTTTATTCTATACAAGAGATTTAACATAATGGACGGAAAACAAGGCTATCGCCTTAATACAGTTGGCCCTACATAGTAGATTAACCCCTTAAGGACCGGGCAATTTTTCATTTTCTCCTCGCCTTATTCCAAGAGACATAACTTTTTTTATTTTCCGGTCGATATAAGCCTTGTGAGGTCTTGTTTTTTGTGGGACAAGTTGTGCTTTTGAATGACACCATCGATTTTATCATGTGAAGTAATGGTAAGTGGGAAAGAAATTCAAGTGTGATGAGTGAAATTCTAAATTTTTTTTTATATTTTTTTTTTTTTACACAGCATTCATTTTACCATTACACTGACCTGGCAGTATAATTTTCCAGGTCAGTACAATATGACGTTGATACCAAACATGTATAGTTTTTGTTTCATTTAAGTGGAGGAGAAAAAAAAAAAAATCACAAATTTTGAAAAAAATAAATAAATCTTGCTTGTGTCGCGACTTTCCCAGGGCCATAATGTTTTACATTTTTGGGATGTGGAGCTGTGTGAGGGCTTGTTTTTTTGCACCCCGAGGCTGAAGATTTTATGGATATTATTTTGGGGTATATACAATGCTTCGATTACCTGTTATTGCTACGGTGGAAAAGAAAAAACTGCAATTCTGGCGTTTCGATTTTTCTTGTTACGCTGTTTATCGATTGGATTAATTTATTTCAGATTTTGATAGAACGGACTTTTACAAATGCAGTGATACCAAATGTGTAGTTTTTTTTATTTCTCAGTTTTTAATGTGGTAACAGGAGGGTAATTTTAACTTTCTTTTTATGTTTTTCATATGTTTTAATACTGTTTACTGTATTTAATAGTCTCCTTCAGGCACTAGTCTGCTTATTCTATATACAACAATGCCGCAAGTGTATAGAGCAAGGCCCCACACCTCTCTAGTCGGAATGTGGCTAATCATCTAACATGCATGTGGATGGGTCAGTTCTTCCGCTCCTGGCAAATTTCCAAGAAAAAGGATGATGCATGTTAGAGTTAGGCTATTGTGCGCACAGTGCGTTTTTGCGCGTTTTTCGAGGGTGCGTTTTTGTGCTCAAAACTGCATGACATTGTTTTCCCAGCAAAGCCTATGAGTTTTCATTTTTGCTGTCCGCACACATTTTTTTTAGCTGCGTTTTTCAGCTGAAAAAATGGTCATGTCAATTCTTTTCTGCGTTTTTCTCCGTTTTCCACCTATGCAATGCATATGCAAAACGCAGTGATAAAAAACATGCAGCCAAAAACGCACAAACGCTGCAAAAACGCATGCGTTTTTACCAATGCGTTTTTTTGCGGCAAAAAACGCACAAAAACGCAGCGTGCACGCATAGACTAAATATGCCCAATCTTTTTATTATCAGGGGAGATGACTTGTGTTGAAAGGAAGGATGCATATTTGTGGGGTACAGGAATGCATGTATGTTTGGGGGTACTCAAACAGTAACAGTTGGCTAAAGGATCTAATTTTTATAGCAAGTATTAGAGTAACTACATGGAACATTACAAACCTTGGCTGATGAATTTTGGCCTTTCATCACCAAAGAAATGGTTTTATCCAGAACTGCTGACTGGGCCGCTGGAAATGAAAAAATGGTTTGTTAGACGTTCAAACACCTGACTCCACAATACACAGGTATTTGTATGAGAGGTCCCGATGTACAATGTTCTGGTAGGCCTATCTACTTTCAAAAGTATATATCTGATCTACATATTTATTCTGTCTCCTGGCAAAGGGTGCCAAATTCTGCTTTGTCTAGTAATTGTTATACAATCAAATCAACATTTAAAAATTCAGGCAAACTTAAAAGTGCTAACCTACTAATCAGTGCGGGTTCAACCAGTGAACCAATGGACAGAACACGGCGTCCCATAGAAAATTAATGGAGTTTTATACTCCATTAATTTTTGAGCTTTACGCTCCAGTGTAAAGAACAGTGCTGTGGAGTCAGAATAAAATGGACAGACTCCAACTGCTAAAATATATAATAAATGGAGTTCAGCGATTCAATGCAGTATGTGATCACTATGTTTTTCATAAGAATTTGGGAAGTTATTAAATCCTATAAATGTGTGTTGTATTCCTGATCTAACAATCTTAGCTATTAGTTGAGATGAATCTGTGCTGCACTTTATGTACATGCTCAGTAGCCTATTTACTGCATAGTGTATTGTATACTTACAATTTATTAAAGTTTTTTGTATTCTAAAGTTGTATTCCAATAAATATATTCTGTTCTATCTAAAGAGCTTGATTATTGTATCATAATTATGATTAAAATACAGCTGTTACCATTTTACTACAGTAAATTTATCACTTAAACATGAGTCATGTATGAGGGAGTCAGAGACATGGAGTCAAAGTCAATGTCAGGGAAACTGAGGAGTCTGAGCTTTGGCTTACTGACTCCACACCCTGGTACATAACATAGAAAATAGCCCCATTCTGATTGGTGCGGGTCCCAGTGGTTGGAATCCAACTGATCAATAAGTTATCATCTACCCAACGGATAGGTGATAAATTATTGTCACTGGACAACCACTTAAGGGTATCCTATAGGATTAGATGATTAGAAAAACATTGCTGCATTTTGTTTTTTTATAAAGAACCTCTCTAGAGCGGTTGATTTTTCAGCACTGGAAAGGCACTATAAGGCTATGTGTCCACGTTGCTTTTTACCTGCTTTTTCAACTGCAGCGTTTAATGCCAAAATGGATGTGTTCTGCTCTTCAAGCTTAGTCTGTGGGAATTTGGGTTTCTAAACCCCACTATGCAGTTCAAACTGCAGCCTATTTGTGGCAGAAATTTGGGCAACCCAACCCAAATTCCCACAGACTAAGCTTGAAGAGCAGAACACATCCATTTTGGCATTAAACGCTGCAGTTGAAAAAGCAGGTAAAAAGCAGGTAAAAAGCAACGTGGACACATAGCCTAATTGTAAGTCCCTGCTCCCTGTCATATACTCACCTTCCAGCATCACTCTGGTTCCATGGCACCATCTTCTGCCCGTAACTTCTGACTGTAGGGAAGTCAGAGGTTATGTCACAAGCGCTCATTAAAAGTCTATGAGAGCAAGAACAAGGCATTGAGTCCTGACCTCTGGCGCGTTCTATGAAACACTGGAGCAGCTGGCAGGTCACAAATCGCTGAGACCAACTGGAGCGCCACTGGAAACAGATGAAGAGGGCAGCAGGAGAGTATAAGAAGGGGATTTACATTTAAAGCACCACTCCAGTGCTGCAATAAAAAAAAATGCTGGAATATGTCTTTAATATTGGTACTCTTGTCCATGGGTTATACCTGACATTGTAACTCATGTCCATTGAAGTGATTGAGGCTGAATAGAAATGCCACACAGCAACAACTGTAGAAAAAGACATGAATTGCACATCTCAAAATCACACTTTGATCTAATGCCGCTAGGCAAAAATTAAATACCTCAACATGAGGTTCTTGGTTTAACATTCTGATCAAACTGTGTGAAGCCCACTGCCACGTCACGGAGAACCTCTGAGTGGGTCCCTAATCTATACCTAGAAAGTGTGGCACCATGTGCCAACCATCCCCACGGCTGCAATGCACCAGCAGGGCAGGCGACCTGGTGCCTCACATGTGACGCCCTGGACACCCCAGGGGTCACAGGTCATGTGACACTCACCACATACACCCCCACCCCAGTAAGGTACCATCAGTCAACCAAAAGACCTGATTGCCTCCCTCAGAGTCAGACAGGCACACCAGGTGGGCGGAGTCAGGCGGAAAGACATGCCCTCCGAGGAGTCTGCTGGCCTGAGGCAGGAAAAACACAAGCAGATGGAGAGAGTAGACAGAAAAGGAGAGGAATGAGAGGACTCAGCTCTGCTTGGGGCCTGGGTTGGAGCCTAGGACCCCAGATCAGTCAGGCAGGCAGACGGTAGTGGCCGCCTGCAGGAGACCGGGAATACGACTGGCGTAACCGTAAGGGACAGGGTAGTGGCCCGCCGGAACCGAACCGGGGAGCTAACTGGATACCGGAGCACCAGGCAGGGTACTCAGACCCCGAAGTAGGCTATAAGCCACCACCATAGTCAAATCAACTGATTGCGGTCTGGACTTCAGGGGTTCATTCCCACCTAAGTCCCGATTGAAGGCAACAGCCCAACCCGTCCAGATAGGAGCCACGGCCAGAGGCCAGAGATCCAAGGGGCCAGCGTCTGTGGGCAAACGGGCTCCTCCGACACATATACGCCGGGGAGCGGGCTACCAGTGCCCAGGCACCGTAGCCAAGATCACATACAGGTGCAGGAGAAAGGCGGACATTACCAACCAATCTGGAGAAACTGCAGCCGGCTGCGGGCCCCGTTCGTCACCCCGTTTGGTTCACCAGTGACTCTGTGTGGTTTAATCGTGAGTACACCAGTGCCCTCGGGCACCGCACTGCACCGCAACCCACCGCCCTGCAACCTCACTACCGGTCCCCGGGACATACCGCCCCTACCACAGAGGGGTAAACACCAAGCTGCTCCACTACACCGATCCCGGACGAGCCCCCGTACCTTCACCGCAGTGGTGGTGTCAGTCATCACCACAACCCATGGGTGGCGTCACGAACTGTACAACACAAGCACCCCACAACCCCTGCGTGCACCGCCACTACACCCCCTTCCAGAGTGACGTGACCCCCGGGTCACAGCCGAGGCTGCGGGGCGGTACACACACACACACACAACACCCATACTGCAAGGCACAGCCACTATGGCTCCAGGCCCCACTGACACAAAACCACCACAACAATAGCCACCACACAGCACCCGCACACTGTGGAATGAGCTGTACACTCCGCTTCATCAAACTCTCAGTGTGTAAACTGAACAGAAAAGGCAGAACCCCTCTTTGCAGTCTCCTGCTAATTAAAAATGCCTGTGCCAAATGGGAGGAGGGCTGATTCATGTAAAAAACACAGGGGACAGACAATGCAATATGCCAAAACTGTAGAAAAAGACATGAATCGCACATCCCAAAATCACACTTTGATCTAAAGCCGCTAGGCAAAACTTTCTGCCTTTTCTGTTTTCTGTTTACACACTAAGAGCTTGAGGAAGGGGAGTGTATAACTCCTTCTACAGTGTGCGGGTGCTGTCTGGTGGCCATTGTTGTGGTGGTTTTGTGTCAGTGGAGCCTGGAGCCATGGGGGCTCTGCCTTGCAGCATGGTGTTATGAGGCACCAGGTCACCTGCTCTGCTTGTGAATTGCTGCTGCGACGGTGGTAGGAGCACGGCGCCGCACCTTCAAGGCATAGATTAGGGACCCACTCAGAGGTTCGCCATGACGTAGCCGTGGGCTTCACACAGTCTAATCAGAATGTTAAACCAAGAACCTCATGTTCAGGTATTTCATTTTTGCCTAGCGGCTTTAGATGAAAGTGTGATTTTGGGATGTGCAGTTCATGTCTTTTTCTACAGTTGTTGCAGAAATGCCACACAGAACAGGTAGACAGATATGGAGCTGTTTTTGGATGAAAGCAGCCATATTTTTCTAATTTTTGATAAACCCTTTAAGACCTTGTAAATTTATTCCATTCCTGATGCTCCTCCCCTTTGGATAAACCGTCTGGACTCCACGGTCATGCTGCAGGCGACATGTTCCCTTGTCTTCTGCCGATTATTCTAACATGATATATTTAGCTTTTTTTGCTCGAGATGAAACCATTCTCCAGTTGGGAAAAAGAACCACAACCATTAAACTGCAGTAATGTTTAAAGTCCCCTTTATTACCATTAGAGACGGTCAGCAATCTGAAGACTAAACCTTTCAAGAAATGTACCTGGAAACCCTGGGGCAATGTAACAAGTCTCTGGCTGCCCCGATTTATATTTTGGAGTATATACTAACCCTGAATTTGAGGACGGGGCCAAATGTCTAATAGAAAAAAGAACAGTATGACAACCACTATCTTCTAAGAAAGAAACTCTGTGCTGGACATTCAGGGGCTAATGGAGGTCAACACTCAGTAACCTTATGTGACCGGCACAAGTAACCACCGATAAAGACAAACACCCATGTACCAGGACAGACGGAGATACTAGCTAGATCCGTGCAGAAGTGTGACCTTAATGCAGCACTTGGGCTTCTGTCTGTAATGTATATATGAATGTATATATGAATTAATATAAGAAATAACAGGAGAGAAACAAATCAAATTATTATTATTTTTTAAAAATATCATAAATTTCAATATTTAATATATATTAATAAATTGTTAAAAAAAGTCCATCCATAAACTCTCCACTCTTTGTAAAAAAGGCCACGTCTAACAAAAGACGGCGCCTTATCAGTGATGGGATATGTGCATGCAGGGCGCAGATAAGCATAGGGAGCCGCTTCTACAGAACAGCTGGTTCAGCACTGACCACCCGAAAAATCAAGTCTGGACTCATCCTCGTCTTGTAAGAAATTACATGATGGCGGTGAAGTAGTTAAGACAAGTGCAAAATCAATTTAATTTGAGCTAAGTAATATCAAACAAAAAGCCATGAAGCCGAGGACAAGCCAAAATAGTAATTAGTTGCATAACATGTAAAAGCTTCTACTAATGTGATGATTATGATAAGCAAGGGCATGCTTCTAGGACAAGGTTAATTTATATCGTACTATTAACGGTTATTTCCATCTTAATAAATGGCTAATGTCAGACAGCGCTTGTAAATTAATACGAGCAATTTTGCATTTTACTGCTTATTAAAATATTCAGCGGTTCTGTATGTGGAGGACAGTGAGCCGCTGCCAGACACCTCCGAATGGATTATTTGCAGGGAGAACAGAAAAAACGGGGCCAGCATTAGTGTTAGTATAAGTATAACGTATAGGTGCACATTAATACGGCTACCATGAAAAGACAAAAACTAGAATAAACCGTATTTAGATATCCTGCAATAAGTAAATAAATAATAATAATAATACATGTAAAAAAAACCCCAGAGTGCTTAGTTGACATTATTTTGATTAAAAGAGCATAAACGCCATCCTGCCGATACAAGGTGTACCCAATCAGGATGGTCCCTAAATGCAGACTCTCGCATCGCAATGTGCCAGCACACCTCACAGAGTAGGGCCTGGGCCTGACTGTACTACACCTACCTGTGGAAAGCTGAATAGACAAGGTGCACAGTCCATGTACCCTGTGTTTTTTACATGTACTATTATATATTTACTTACTGCATTGTTTGTATTTTCTGTGTTTTTTTCTAGGTTTGTTTCCGAAGGATCAGGCATTTTAACAAAAGAACAAAAAAGAAGCCCAAAAATCGCTTTACCAACAGTGATCTCCACCTTACTCAGGGAGGCCTACAATGCTTCTATTTGGAGCACTAAGGCTGTGTGTGCACGTTGCGTTTTTTCATGCGTTTACGCAGCGTTTTAAACTGCAGCGTAAACGTGTGCATTCTGCTTCCCCTGCAAAGTCTATGAGAAGTCAGTAAATTCCATGCGCACGTTGCGTTTTGAAATGCAATATTTCAGATGCCAAATTTTTTACAAAATCAATGCGTTATAAAAAGCAACATGTCACATATTTTGTGCGTTTTGGATGCTTTTCCCACTCTGTGGGAGAGCAAGTATCCAGAACGCATCCATTCTGCATTCAAAATATATACAAAACGCAGCGTTTTGGCTGCGTTTTAAAACGCACATGCAGTGACAAAATGCTGCAGAATATTTGTCACGGCAGAACGCAACGTGCGCACATACCCTAAAAGTCTGTATAAACATTTCAATAGTGACTAACTTTATTAAATCCACTCATATTAGCAACTGGGAAAATGAAGCGAGCAGGGAGCAGGAGCCGGCATCTGGCAGCTGCGGTAAGCTGTAACCAAGATAAACATCGGGTAACCAAGGTGGTTACCCGATATTTACCTTAGTTACCAGCCTCCGCAGCTCTCACGCTGCCTGTGCTGCCGGCTCCGGCTCTCTGCACATGTAGCTGCTGTAGACATCGGGTTAATTAACCCGATGTGTACTGTAGCTAGGAGAGCAAGGAGCCAGCGCTAAGCAGTGTGCGCGGCTCCCTGCTCTCTGCACATGTAGCTGCATTACACATCGGGTTAATTAACCCGATGTGTACTGTAGCTAGGAGAGCAAGGAGCCAGCGCTAAGCTAAGCGGTGTGCGCTGGTAACTAATGTAAACATCGGGTAACCATACCCGATGTTTACCTTAGTTACCAGTGTCCGCAGGTTCCAGACGCCGGCTCCGTGCAAGCGCAGCGTCGCTTGCACGTCGCTGCTGGCTGGGGGCTGGTCACTGGTCGCTGGTGAGATCTGCCTGTTTGACAGCTCACCAGCGACCATGTAGCGATGCAGCAGCGATCCTGACCAGGTCAGATCGCTGGTCGGATCGCTGCTGCATCGCTAAAGTGTGAAGGTACCCTAAGAGATATTCTCACCTGTCTTCCGTTCCCGCGATGACTCCAGCTGCTTCTTGCGCCACAAAGCATTCAACTGCAGTAAAGCGCTGACAGCCTCGGCGGCCTTGTGTATTGGACGCTATCACGGAGGGGTCTATGTGCCTGTGGTCCACAAGAAGCATTCCTCCATGATTGCGTGCAATACACAGGGCCGCCGAGGCTGTCAGCACTTTACTACAGTTGAATGCTTTTTGGCGCCATAAAGCATTCAACTGTAATAAAGCTTTGCCAACATCTTGCAGCGGCCGCTCCGTGCACTGGACGCTATCACAGAGGGGTCTGTGCCTGCGGTCTGCAAGAAGCAGCTGGTGGCAGCGCGGGCACAGAGGACAAGTGAGAATATCTTTTATTGTGTGTAAACGATAGCATGATAGGAGACAGAAGGGAACCAGTAGGAGGACATTATTAAACAATGGGAACATTACAGCAGAGGACATTATTAAACAGTGGGGACATTACATCAGGGGACATTATTAAACAATGGGCACATTACTGCAGGGGACATTACTATACAATGGGGACAATACAGCAGGGGACATCACTAAACAATGGGGATATTACTCGGGTCGGCTTACACTCGATTATATACAATATATCCCAAATTCTATATTTTAACTGGAAGAGTTGGGGGTCGTATTATACGCCCAGTCGTCTTATACGCCGGAAAATACGGTAAATAGTGTCAAAACTGACATTAAGTAATACTTAGAACAGAATTTTCTTACCTAAAGCAGCTGCTGTTTTTGATGTTGGAAGGTTTGTACAATCTCCAATTCCAAAAACATTGGGATACTTCTTATGCTGTAGGGTGTCCTTGTCTACATCCACCCAGCCAGCTGCGTCACCCACGGCACTGTTCACAAGCACATCTGGGGGTCCCATTGGAGGAGTCACATGAAGCATTTCATACTGCAGGAAGACAAGTCAGTCTCATTGTCTTTCATGCATAGAACAGAAGGTAAATCACTTCCTGATATAAAAGCAATAAATTATTGGCATCATATTTGGAATTGGACTCTAAGGCGGGCTTTGCACACTACGACATAGCAGGTGCGATGTCGGTGGGGTCAAATCGAAAGTGACGCACATCCGGCGTCACTTGCGATGTCGTAGTGTGTAAATCCTAGATGATACGATGAACGAGCGCAAAATCGTCGTCATCGTATCATCGCTGCAGCCTCCGACATTTCCATAATGCCGGGGGAGCGACAGGTACGATGTAGTTCCTCGTTCCTGCGGCAGCACACATCGCTGTGTGTGAAGCCGCAGGAGCGAGGAACTTCACCTTACCTGCCTCCCGGCTGCAATGAGAAGGACGGAGGTGGGCGGGATGTTTACATCCTGCTCATCTCCGCCCCTCCACTTCAATTGGCCGCCTGCCGTGTGACGTCACTGTGACGCCGCACGACCCGCCCCCTAAGGAAGGAGGCGGGTCGCCGGCCAGAGGGACGTCGCACGGCAGGTATGTGCGTGTAAAGCTGCCGTAGCGATAATAATCGCTACGGCAGCTTTCACTATATATCGAACGTGCGACGGGGGCGGGACTATCGCTGCAGCATCGGTAACACATTGTTACCGATGTTGCAACGTGCAAAGCCCGCCTAAGGCTATGTGCGCACTGGGAAATGGAATTTTCTTGAGAAAATTCCGCATGCTCTCAAAGATTACCGCACCCGCGGTAAAAAACCGCGGGAAACCGCACCCGAAAACCGCATGCGGTTTGCTGCGGTTTTACCGCGGTATTGCCGCGGTTTTGCCGCGTGCGGGTTGGGATGTGCTTTATTGCATTCAATGCAATAAAGCACATTGAAAAAAAAAAAAAAAAAGTCATTTAATTCTGAGATAGTGAGATAGTAGATAGACAGAAGAATAGATAGAGGGATAGATAGATAGATAGATAGATAGAAAGATAGACAGACAGAGGGATAGATAGATAGATGACAGATCGCTGCATTTCCCACGGTCGGCAGTGAGTTCACATTACCGGCCGTGGGAAATGACCGGTAATTACCTCTGCTGTCTGCTGCTTTCATTCAGCGCTGTGTCTGTGACAGTCGCGGCTGGATGTAAGCAGCGCAGGACGTCGAAGCGGTGGATTACGCCGGAGCTTTGGTGCGGGAGGGGTTAATAAAATGGTGAACGAGGCTTGTTTGTTTTATTTAAAATAAAGGATTTTTCGGTGTCTGTGTTTTTTTCACTTTACTTACAGGTTGATCATGTCAGCTGTCACATAGACGCTGCCATGATCAAGCCTGGAGTTAATGGCGGTGGTCCCCCACCATCATTAACCCCTTGTATTACCTTGCTGCCACTGCTACACGGTGGCAAGAAGAGCCGAGGACACGCCGGTGCTGCCGCATAATGTATGCGACAGTGCCGGGGCAGCTACGGCTGATATTCTCGGCTGCCGGAGGGGGAGTGAGGCGGGGGACATTACCCCTGCCCCTCTCCCTCCCCAGCCTGAGAATACCGGGCCGCCGCTGTGTGCTTACCTCGGCTGGAAGGTAAATATGCAGCGGAGCCCACGTTCTTTGTTTTCTATATTTCCGTTTTCTTTCTATGTATGTTCTATGTGTCTGTGTCTGTGTGTTCTATGTCTGTGATGTCTATCTGTGTCTGTGATGTGTTTGTGTTTACTCTCTGCTTTGCTTCCTCTTCCTGTAATGACATCACTTCCCTGCAAACCGCAGACAAGCGATGTACATTACCGGAGGTAAACCGCGAAATACCGCAGGGAATAACGCAGGAAAACGCAGTGAACCGCACAGAATTTGCTGCCTGCGTTATTCCCTTTGGGATTTCTTGATTAACATTGGAGTCAATGGAGTGAAATCCCGCAGCGATGTGCGGAAAAGAATTGACATGCACTTGTTTTTGCTGCGAGATTCCCGCAGCAAAACATGCAGCTGTCAAATTCCGCCCAGTGCGCACAGGATTTTTTTCTCCATAGGATTTGCTGGTGATTCACTGCAGAGATGTTATGAACATTTTCTGCAGCGAAACATGCAGCAAATCCGCGGAAAATCCGCGGCAAAATCCGGTAAGTGCGCACAGGGCCTAAGGCTATGTGCCCACGGGACGCTCGTACCTGCGGATATATTCGCAGGTACGGCCGCATGTTTCCCGTAGCTGCCCGCCGGCAGCCGCAGCTATTTTTAGCTGCGAGTTTCCAGCGGAATAGCTGCGGGAAACATGCGGAGATTCACGCGATTTACCTGCGGACGTCCCGGCCTCTATCTCCATAGCGGAGGGCCGGGATCTCCCCAAGTAAATCCGCATGAATAATTGACATGCAGTTAGGTGCGGCTGAGGGATCTCCGCAGGAGATTCCGCAGCTGCACTTTCCGCAGCGTGGACACAGACACTCCCCATGTCCCATAGGGTAACATGGGGAGTGCCTGTACATGCTAGAACCTGCGGATTTATCTGGAAAATCCAGAAAAATCTGCAGGTTTTCCGCGGCAAAATCCGCGGGTACAGAGTCCTGTGGGCACATAGCCTTAACATGACTAAACATGAACATCAATAATCAACTCCGCCAAAAGTGCCATGTGTATTAAAAATGGACATAATTGGGCTTTGTGCAAGAATTTATAACAAAGAAATCCCAACCCAAAGACAGGAGGAGACATTGGTAGTTTCCATAATGAAGAAAATATTTCTAAGACATTTTGGCACTTCTCACAGATTTACAACGATGCCACTGAGCGATGAGCCTGGATGTGCTGGACAAATTCCATTTTGGAAATGTGCAGGAGGCATCAAAAGGGTTACAACGTGCCATGGGCTCACAAACTTACACCGTGGCTACCACTGATAATTACTGTTTAGTGAAGAAGGTTTCTTAAAATTCATAAAATTATAGTTTCAATGTTTTATCTGTCTATATATAGTATAATAAACCCAGGTATGCAAAATTTGGGTATAAAAAACGGTTTCAAATCCAATGATTGAGTCCTCTGTTTTCTTATGCCCCGATTTAAAAAAACAAAACAAAAAAACAACAAAACACTTATTTTGTACTTGCGAGATGAACAAGAAAAATCTTTATTGTAGCCAAAATGTACACATTATATATATATATAAAAAAAAAAAAAATTATTGAACATTCATTCTGCAACTTTATTGGAAATTACCGTATTTTTCGGACTATAAGACGCACCGGACCATAAGACGCACCCTGGTTTTAGAGGAGGAAAATAGGAAAATAAAATTTTAAGCAAAAAATGTAGTCATGACACACTTATGGGGCGAGGATCTGCTGCTGACACTGTTATGGGGTAATGTCCTGCTCATATACTCCCCAGCCTGCTATATACCATCATCCTGCTCATATACTCCCCACCCTGCTCATATACTCACCAGCCTGCTCATATACTCCCCAGCCTTCTCATATACTCCCCAGCCTGCTATATACCCTCATCCTCCTCATATACTCCCCATCCTGCTCATATACTCCCCAGCCTGCTATATATTCCCCATGCTGCTCATAATATACCCCTATCCTGCTATATGCCCTCATGCTGCTCATATACTCCCCAGTCTGCTATATACCCTCATCCTGCTCATATACTCCCCAGCCTGCTCATATACTCACCAGCCTGCTCATATACTCCCCAGCCTGCTCATATACTCCCCAGCCTGCTCATATACTCCCCAGCCTGCTATATACCCTCATCCTCCTCATATACTCCCCATCCTGCTCATATACTCCCCAGCCTGCTCATAATATACCCCTATCCTGCTATATGCCCTCATGCTGCTCATATACTCCCCAGCCTGCTATATACCCTCATCCTGCTCATATACTCCCCAGCCTGCTATATACCCTCAACCTGCTCATAATATACCCCTATCCTGCTATATGCCCTCATCCTGGTGTATGGCCGCATCCTGTGGCACATAAAAAAAATAAACGTTCATACTCACCTCACCTCACTCCTTGCAGCACCGCTCCTCTTACCATCTATGTCAGCGGCAGCGCCGCTGAATGCAGCCGTCCCCCTGCAGCATCGCGATGTCCTCCGGTGGTCTGTGCCGGCGGCTGCGTGTGGACACGTGCGCACAGCGATGACGTCATCGCTGTGTGCGCCGCTAGTCACGCAAGTCAGCTGACCGGACAGACGGGAGGAGGAGCAATGCTGCAGGGGAACGGTGAGTAGTACCGTACTTATTCACTGCCCCCCGCACTTATGATGATGTGCAGGGGGCAGTGAATACAGCCGCACATGATTACTCCAGGCTACAGTTGCCAGGGGTGATCATGTGGGCCGGCTGTTTATCCCTGCCCATCCTCCCGCCCACCTGTCAGCGCCGGCTTCACCGCTGAGAGATGGGAGGGAGGATGGGCGTGCATATTAAATGAGCGGGCCCACGTGGTCACGGCAGGCTGCTACAGCCTGCTCGTGCCCCCGATGACCCGCTCCACCGCAGCACCCTCATTCCCCGCAGCCACAGTCAGACCATAAGACGCACCCCCAACTTTCCCCCAACATTTGGGGGGAAAAAAAGTGCGTCTTATGGTCTGAAAAATACGGTAATTCTTTTGCCTTTTCCTTTTATCTTCAAAGCTTCTATTGATCCCTTTTCTCTTATAGAAGGTCTGCGGATCTTCTCTGTGAAGTATCCAACAGTAGTCCCCCATCATGTTCGTTCCATCTCCTAGATATTCTGATATCTTTCTCTCTCCTCTTTGGTAACAGCACCAAGGTTTTCAGGAAAATAATCCAAATGGGAATGTAAAAAAGGTAACTTCAAATTCATCAGACATGGCTTAGAAAGGTTTCAGCTCGTTCTCCACAATGGACTTAAATTTTGGATCTTTGTTGTTACCTAGAAATTTCTTCACGACTCCTTTAAAAGAATCCCAAGCCCTTTTCTCAACAGCTTTAATTTTTGTTGTGAACACACTGTCCTTCATGACTTTCCAAATATCTGGACCCATAAAATTGTCTTTGCTCAGTGTTGCTTCAGACAGTCCCTGAAACTTGGTACACAGTTACTTCAAAGTCTCCTCTTCTTTCTTTAGAGCTTTCACAAGCTGCTTCATCACTGCAAGTGTGACACCCCTGGACTAATCCAGGGTTTCACAGGGAACTGCACCACTCTCTATCCTTGGTGCAGGGGTCCGCAACAGTGATTCTGTACCAACAGCACAAATCCTAGTCACTCAAACACTACACTTGTCGGGCACACCGGTGGCGTGGTTTGAACTGGGAAAGGAACCGCCCACCTATGAGTCAGGCAGGCTGGTGGGAGGAGTTAGTTAATCAGTTGGTAGTAACGGTCAAAGAGAGAGGACCTAGGGAGTAGGAGCTCCCTGAGGAGAGTCTGGCTGGGTTACAGACAGTAAATAAGAAAGCCGCGGAGACACCATCACGTGTTTCTCAACGCCGGCAGGAAACTAGCCAGGTCTTTCACCGGGAAGGAACAACCACGGGAAGGGCAGTCTCCAGTCAAGGAGACCACCTGTACCAAACATGGTATCCATCCACAGACAGCCGTTTCGGGGTATTTGCCCCTCATCAGTGTGGAGTAGGAATCTGGCTAGTGGGGGCAATGCCTAGTATAAGACTACTTAAGCAAGCATTGTTGACCTTAGGGAGATCAACATATCCACTGCGGAGACACCATCACGTGTTTCTCAACGCAGTGATTCTAGAGCATTGCCCCCTGGGAAGTATGCAAATAAGAAAGCCGCGGAGACACCATCACGTGTTTCTCAACGCCGGCAGGAAACTAGCCAGGTCTTTCACCGGGAAGGAACAACCACGGGAAGGGCAGTCTCCAGTCAAGGAGACCACCTGTACCAAACATGGTATCCATCCACAGACAGCCGTTTCGGGGTATTTGCCCCTCATCAGTGTGGAGTAGGAATCTGGCTAAATTTGCATACTTCCCAGGGGGCAATGCTCTGATGAGGGGCAAATACCCCGAAACGGCTGTCTGTGGATGGATACCATGTTTGGTACAGGTGGTCTCCTTGACTGGAGACTGCCCTTCCCGTGGTTGTTCCTTCCCGGTGAAAGACCTGGCTAGTTTCCTGCCGGCGTTGAGAAACACGTGATGGTGTCTCCGCGGCTTTCTTATTTGCATACTTCCCAGGGGGCAATGCTCTAGAATCACTGCGTTGAGAAACACGTGATGGTGTCTCCGCAGTGGATATGTTGATCTCCCTAAGGTCAACAATGCTTGCTTAAGTAGTCTTATACTAGGCATTGCCCCCACTAGCCAGATTCCTACTCCACACTGATGAGGGGCAAATACCCCGAAACGGCTGTCTGTGGATGGATACCATGTTTGGTACAGGTGGTCTCCTTGACTGGAGACTGCCCTTCCCGTGGTTGTTCCTTCCCGGTGAAAGACCTGGCTAGTTTCCTGCCGGCGTTGAGAAACACGTGATGGTGTCTCCGCGGCTTTCTTATTTGCATACTTCCCAGGGGGCAATGCTCTAGAATCACTGCGTTGAGAAACACGTGATGGTGTCTCCGCAGTGGATATGTTGATCTCCCTAAGGTCAACAATGCTTGCTTAAGTAGTCTTATACTAGGCATTGCCCCCACTAGCCAGATTCCTACTCCACACTGATGAGGGGCAAATACCCCGAAACGGCTGTCTGTGGATGGATACCATGTTTGGTACAGGTGGTCTCCTTGACTGGAGACTGCCCTTCCCGTGGTTGTTCCTTCCCGGTGAAAGACCTGGCTAGTTTCCTGCCGGCGTTGAGAAACACGTGATGGTGTCTCCGCGGCTTTCTTATTTGCATACTTCCCAGGGGGCAATGCTCTAGAATCACTGCGTTGAGAAACACGTGATGGTGTCTCCGCAGTGGATATGTTGATCTCCCTAAGGTCAACAATGCTTGCTTAAGTAGTCTTATACTAGGCATTGCCCCCACTAGCCAGATTCCTACTCCACACTGATGAGGGGCAAATACCCCGAAACGGCTGTCTGTGGATGGATACCATGTTTGGTACAGGTGGTCTCCTTGACTGGAGACTGCCCTTCCCGTGGTTGTTCCTTCCCGGTGAAAGACCTGGCTAGTTTCCTGCCGGCGTTGAGAAACACGTGATGGTGTCTCCGCGGCTTTCTTATTTGCATACTTCCCAGGGGGCAATGCTCTAGAATCACTGCGTTGAGAAACACGTGATGGTGTCTCCGCAGTGGATATGTTGATCTCCCTAAGGTCAACAATGCTTGCTTAAGTAGTCTTATACTAGGCATTGCCCCCACTAGCCAGATTCCTACTCCACACTGATGAGGGGCAAATACCCCGAAACGGCTGTCTGTGGATGGATACCATGTTTGGTACAGGTGGTCTCCTTGACTGGAGACTGCCCTTCCCGTGGTTGTTCCTTCCCGGTGAAAGACCTGGCTAGTTTCCTGCCGGCGTTGAGAAACACGTGATGGTGTCTCCGCGGCTTTCTTATTTGCATACTTCCCAGGGGGCAATGCTCTAGAATCACTGCGTTGAGAAACACGTGATGGTGTCTCCGCAGTGGATATGTTGATCTCCCTAAGGTCAACAATGCTGGGTTACAGACAGTGGCCTGAGCCTGAGGAGACGGAGATGCAGTCGCGGGGAACTGGAGGACAGGGCTGGACGGGTCAAGAGGACCGTCAGCCATCGGATCCACAGTAACCGGTCTGGGGGCCGAGCACACAGCGGGGGACAGGCCCCTAAGTCGGGAAGTAGCTTCATGCAACCCAGCAATTAGCCTGCAGCGGGTAGTAGCTTTACGTGCTATCTGCAATGGCTCAGAGATTAGCGGCGCCAGCACAACGGAGGGATAGGACTTGCCACACAGAGCAGTCCACAGAAATCCCATGTGCCAGCTGCTATGAGCAGGTTCCCATTAAAAAAAGGGACGGGACCCGGAAGTTTCAAGCCGACGGGGCCAGGGACACACAGAGTACACAGTGTATGGAGGAAGGCTCCAGTCCACCACAGAATCACTGAAAGGACCGCTGGACGTGTTGTCACCGAGGGCAGCGGTGCCCAGAGACTTGGTTTAACTCAGCCTCTCTGTCTCCTGAATGCGTCATCACACTTGAGTGAGTACCCTGGCTCCCCAGCACCCTGCCGGCCCAATATCAATATAGACTTCCTTTGCACCTTCCCCCATTCAACACTAAGAGGGCCCATAGACTGCAGTTCCTGCACTTTCTCTACCCAGAGTCCCGGGGCTTCCCTACCTGCTTAGGGAACCTCTATCACGGCTGCCCCACACCATCTGCCCCGGCACTCCCATACGGCAGCGGCGGTACTCCTCATTACCACACACCACAGGTGGCATCACGAACATTCTCCCCTGTAAATAATCCCCCTTTTCATTGAAGTGTCTGCCGAGCAGTCCGACTGCTGCTAGGGCGTCACACAAGCCTAATGCGGAATGGTGTCATGAGAAATTTAGTGGTATCAACTAAACTTTCCACAACTATGTTCTTGAGTCCAGGTTGCAAAAATTCTAATTTGCCAACTTTTTTGGCTTCAGTATGGAGTCCTATCTCGGCTGTCCCATTTACACAAAAAGCATGGGTACTTCATGTATCCTCCTTAATGAAGTAAAATTAAAGCTATGCTATGGTTACATGCTATTGACCCCACCACACTTTTTGGAAGTTGGGTTAAGAAATTCTTCTTTGCCCACAGCAGTAAAATCGCAGCATAGCATGCATTAATTTCTAATCCATCTAATGACACTAAAATCATCCACCAAAGGTCACACAAAGGGGTCAAAGTATTGTGCAAGAAAAAGCCCATGGAGTTAGTGTTTGTGAAAAAACTGTACGTGATGGAATTTTTTTAAGATATTTTTAGTTCAATGATCAAAAGTATATAAATATCACCTATTACTTTTCAAACAATTATACCCTTGCAGACTTGTGTAATTCAACAGAACTTGTCCCCTGAATGTCCCCAGGCACTACCATAATGGTATGAGTACGGATATAATTAATCTGATAAGGTAATTTAAGTATTAATGCTGCAATGTTTGAAAAATTAACTTTTAATCTTTAGCTTGACATATGCTAATGGGGCAGGACGACTCTGATGGGGCATCACTTTTCCCAGACTAGTCCTGCCAGGGATCTTATAATCACACCTCCCTGGACATTATTGACATCACAGTTATGGTAGCACAATTATGGAGGCTGTCAATTAGGCCCAGAGAGACTATCGAAGATCCTAAAGAGGACTAGTCTAGAGGACGAGATGCCCCTCTAGACTAGTCTTGCCTCATAGGTTTATGGAGATCCGCAGGCTAAAAGTTAACTCCTCAAATATTGACGCATTAGTATGTAAGATATGACCATATATCATATAATGAAATCTGCTCCCATATCGCTATAGGAGTGGCTGGGAACAGTTAGGTGGCCTGGAAAGTTCCCTTTACCATCTTATTAAGCCTATATGTCTGGAGAGCTGTGTAATTTTTTTATTTACCTGGTACACTTTGGTCTCCCCTGGTTTATCAAGGTTCTCAAATATGGCTTCTTGTTTGTCTGCCCGCACCTCAATCAGGTTGTGCTTATAGTTGACCTGAATATCTCGCTCCTTGATTATCTGTAGCAAGGCATCCGCGTATTTCTTCACTCCAAAGATGGCTCCCAAAGATGTGTTGAAGATGAAGTTGGCATCAGATCGTTTTCCTGTCTACTTGGGCAAAATAGGAAACAAACTACTAAGGAGAAATCAATTGTCTACAGACAAGCATTGTTCAATGAGGACACAGAAGACCAAGTTCACACGTCAAAGACTTGTTGCGGATTTGCAGTCAGCAGCAATTTACAGTAAAATACAAGTAACAGGGTTTTTCAAAACCCTGGTCACACGTTGCGGAAAAAAAAAGTCAGCATAGAAATGAAAATGTCAAATCTGCAGCGTGCTCAATATTATGCAGATTTTTATAGCGGTTTTCACCCTATTCAATAATTAGTAAATACAGAAGAAATCCGCATTAAAAATCACAGATGACTTATGCGGATTCTGTCTTTACAACCAATTTTCACCAACATGTGAACATGGCCTAATGCAGTTTTCTGGCAGACATGTCTATAAAAATGCGTCTGTCACCAACAGGGGCAAATCATTTTGGTTTTGACAGTTTCCCACCTGATGAGTGATTTTCTATGGGAGTCAGACTCACAGTGTCATTAAAGGGAATGTGTCAGCAGACTTTGCTATGCAAGCTGAAGACAGCATGCTGCAAGGGTTAACACATAGAATCCAGGGATGTCTGTCTTGTCAAGATCTGATGTGTTATTTATTTGTTATGTTTGTTGACCCTTATCAATGCTCAAACTATAAAGGCAGTCTGGCACGCCACTCCTCTGATTGGCACCTCACTGTTAATGTTCAATCTCTATAGAGAGCCTGGTATGGGCAGGACAGCCCACTCAGCTCTGCGATATGGCTAAGGTCCTGTGCCCACGGGAGAAAAAACCTGCAGATTTTGCCGCGGAAAACCAGCGGATTTCAAGATTTTCCAGATAAATCTGCAGGTTTGCGCAAGTACAGATACTCTCCATGTTATCCTATGGGATTTGCTGTTTCAATGCTGCAGAATTCGCACCTGCAGAAAATGCTGCGGATTTCCCGCAGCCGCAAAGAACTGCATGTCAATTATTCATGTGGATTGTCCTGCGGATTTCCTGCCTCTTCACTATGTAGATACAGGGGGGAAATCTGCAGGAATAACGCTCGAATGCCGCACATTTTTCGCAGGTTTACCGCAACAATTCCACCTGAAATCCACAATAATAGATAGCTGCGGATTCCGGGGAGCTGCTGCGTGAACCTGCGGAAATACCTGCAGAAAATTCATCAGTACATTTTCTCATGGGAACAGGGCCTAAATCGAAATATTCTGATTGTGTCAGAATGGCTGCACCCAGTAATCTAAGGGATAGATGACTGGATTAAGAATCTCTGCCTGAGTAATGCTGCTCACAGATGAGGTAGCAAAAACCTGCTGTCAAATTCCCATCTAAGATTTTAGTTGTCTTCTCAAGAAATGCAGGTGCTATGCTGGATATAAAGGTGGCAAAAGGAAATCAAAGGACATCCAAAAAGTAGCCAGTTTCAGAAAGCAGAAAATACCCTTTTTGTGATTAGCTGTCAATAATAATATAGTGGCCATCAAGTTTTAGCCAAGTTGTACATAAAAAGAATCCAACATGCTGTTAAGTTCATAAAAGCTGGACTAATTACCAATATGGCGGACATAATTTTTATGCGAGCCTTATTACTTCACTATTTATGGTGGCCCTCCAACCGCCATATAAAGAATGAGGTAGTTCTTATTAGAAAGCAATATAAATTCTTGTAACATAAGTGGAGAGCGCTGCGCTTACTTTTCTCAGATACTCCTCTGCTAAATACATGATCTTCTGCGGAGCGCCTGCACATTTCACTGGGGTGTTGGGAAAGGTGAATATGGCGTTCCCTTTTTTAAAATCTTGCAGAGCTTTCCAGGTTTTCTCGACAGTCTTTACAGAGTAGTTGGAACCAATTTTGGGATAGCTAAATCCTTCTGGAAGTCCTTTCACCTATGTGACACAAAAAAGATGGCAGAACACAGGTTTACAGGCAAATCAAAAGCGGACGACTAATCTGTGCAGCCAGAATTTTTATCCCATTCCTGTCCTCAGCGCCTACCACCAAAATGAGAGGAAAAAAAAAAAAAAAAGGTACAGCTAACACAAGAAGGTTATGTGCACAAAAGAGGTTTTAAAGGAGATTTCGGAGCAGGAGCTGAGAGGAACCTCTTCAAATCCTCCTCAAAAATGCTAAACTCCTTAAAAAATTTGAAGATCTGATTTTCGCCTGTATATTTCATTTGTGTCAAATCTTTTTTTAATTTATGCTTCTTTTTGCAGTCTGTTTTATATGTGTTTGACCATTTTTTTTATATATATATTCACCATAGTATATTTGTGGTAAATGTACCATAGCTCTCCACCTCGCCAAAAAAAAAATCCAATTCTGAGGGGCCCTTTGCACACTACGACATCGCAAGCCGATGCTGCGATGTCGAGCGCGATAGTCCCCGCCCCGTTGCAGCTGAGATATCTTGTGATAGCTGCCGTAGTGAACATTATCGCTACGGCAGCTTCACATGCACTTACCTGCCCTGCGACGTCGCTCTGGCCGGCGAACCGCCTCCTTCCTAAGGGGGCGGGTCGTGCGGCGTCACAGCGATGTCACACGGCAGGCGGCCAATAGAAGCGGAGGGGCGGAAATGAGTGGGACGTAAACATCCCGCCCACCTCTTTCCTTCCGCATTGCAGACGGGACGCAGGTAAGGAGATGTTCCTCGCTCCTGCGACTTCATACACAGCGATGTGTGCTGCCGCAGGAACGAGGAACTACATTGTACTGTAGCTGCAGCCAAAATAATGAAAATGACAGACACTACACCGATCATACGATACCGACGCTTTTGCGCTCGGTAATCGTAGTTAAAACAATTTACACACTACGATGTCGAGAGCGATGCCGGAAGTGCGTCACTTTCGATTTGACATCGCACCTGCGATGTCGTAGTGTGCAAAGGGCCCCTGAGTCATTCAGTGACAGGTGGGTGGAGTTTTTCTATTAAAAGGTCAAAGAAAAGGTTAAAGTGTAAACATTTTAATTTTGATTTCATAAATAGACATGAACATAAGTAACTGTGTAATATATCTCATCAGAGAAATCTGCTTCTCTGCCAGAATTGATCAGTCATTATCAAAATCCTCAATGCTGAGGTAAAATCTGTATTCAGTGAAGACGTAAAATCTGTATTCAGTGAAGACTTTCCCATTACTGAGATATGAGATGACAGTTGGTGCTGATGAGATTCTATGACGAAGGGAGGAGATAGGAGTTAGATATATTACAAAGTTGCTTATTTTCATGTATGCGATTGATTTATGAAATAAAAATTAAAACGATTACTTTTTAAAAATAAATTGTGCAAAATGTATTGAACGCGAGAGCAGCTTTGCAGAATCTGCGGCAAAAAAACAGCATAGAACACCACAAGGAAAAAAACCTGCAAAAGATGAATCAGAGTGATACTATTGCTAACGTGCGCCCAGCATGCCTCTGTACCATTGGTGGTTTTATTTTATAGATCAATAGATTGCTCTAAATAATTTGTAAAGATCATCAAAATTTCTTGAAATTTATACAAATGATTAAAAAAAAAAATTAGGCACTCAGTCACATCAATGAGGAATACTAGTAAAACAATGAACAGTGCCACCTAGTGGGCACAATGTAATAACTTAGAGAAGAGAAATTCTACAACAGAAAAGATGTTAGGCTATGTGCGCACTAGAAATGTGAAGTTTCTCAAGAAAATTTCTTGAGAAACTTCTGGGAGTGAAAGATTTCCGGACCTCCGGAAAAAATCCGCACCAAATTCGCATGCGGATTTGCCGCGGAATAGCCGCGAATTTGCCGCGGGTGGTTCCCTGCGGATTTTGCAGGCTGTACTGCCGAAATCCGCAGGGTACCTGCGGAAAAGAATTGACATGCTCATTTTCTCAAGAAATTTTCTCGAGAAATTCTTCTCAAGGAAATTTCTTGAGAAAAATCCGCACCAGTGCGCACAGCTTTTTTTTTTTTCTCATAGAATTTGCTGGGAAATGTCTGCACAAAGATTGCAGACATTTCTCAAGAAATTTCCGCGGCAAATTCGCGGGTAAAACGCACTAGTGCGCACAGAGCCTTAAAGTCATTTATTTACACATGTCGACTACATCCGTTAACCCCTTCATCATCTAGCCTGCTTTCACCTTCCTGACCAGGTAAAATTTTACAATTCTGAGCAGTGTCACTTTATAAGGCAATAACTCTGGAACGTTTCAATGGATCCCAGTGATTCTGAGACTGTTTTTTCGTGACATAATGTACATCATAAAAGTGAAAAAATGTGGCACTCGAAAAAGTGTAGGAGAAACAAAAGGCTTTATTTGTAGTTATGTGGCATCTGTGTACATATGTGACGTTTCTTCAACGACCTTTTTCAAACATAGACAGTGGAGAAGTACATCACAATGTTTGAGAAGGCAGCGGGGCTTGCTGTGAAGGCAAAATGGTCGTTGAAGAAACGTCACATATGTACACAGATTCCACACAACTATGAAAAAGCCTTTTGTTTCTCTTACACTTTTTGAGTGCCTGATTTATTCACTTTTCTGTCTGGGGGATTGGACCCTATGCGAGCACCTTCTCTTCTCTCTTCTCAGCGCGCGGCTGCATTCATTCTGCTCTTTCTGCCGCATGTGACACGTCACATGCGGCAGAAAAGTCGTCCCCAGGTCCCCCGGTCAGCCCTCGGTCAGCCCCCGGTCAGCCCCGGTCAGCCCCGTTACCTAGCTGCTGCTCCGTCCCCGCGATCACTCCGCCTCCTAGAAAGCTGGCGGCGCATGCGCAGACAGCGGCTGTCAGCTGGATCCTTGCAAGCAGGGACGCTGACCTCGCTGCTGCGCTGTGGACCGGGGGAGAGTGAGTGCAGTAATCTGCAGCCACACTCCTCACATGGAGAGCCTGCTGTTCTAGAATATGGGGGGTACGTTCTGTGAGCGTGCCCCTCATATTCTGGAATGAGGTTACTGCAGGTCACTCTGCCTTAGGTTGGACCGGGGCAGTGTGAGTGCAGTATCTTCCAGAAAATGGGGGATACGTTCCCTGAACGTGCCCCCCATATTCTAGAAGGTCCAGAGTCGCCGAGGGACCTCCAAAATGGATTACAGCGACCGAAATTTATTTATTTTCAATAAATTGGTGAAAAAGGAATGTTTCGGGGAGTTTTTTTTCCAAATAAATTTTTTTTTGTCTTTATTTTTTTCTATTACTGACTGGGTTAGTGATGTCGGGTATCTGTTTAGATGCCGTGACATCACTAACCCAAGGGCTTGATGCCAGGTGACATTACAGCTGGTATCAACCCCGTATATTACCCAGTTTGCCACCGCACCAGGGCGCGGGATGAGCTGGAGCGAAGCGCCAGGATTGGCGCATGTAATGGATGCGCCACTTCTGGGGCGGCTGCGGCCTGCTATTTTTAGGCTGGGAAGAGTCCAATAACCATGGCTCTTCCCACCCTGAGAATACCAGACCCCAGCTGTCCGCTTCACCTTGGCTGGTGATCTAATTTGGGGGGGACCCCACATTTGTTTTTTTTTTGTTTTTTTTTTTAAAAAACGCATGGGGAGCCCTCCAAATTGATCACCAGCCAAGGTGAAGCTGTCAGCTGTGGTTTGCAGGCTACAGCTGTCTGCTTTACCCTAGCTGGCTATCAAAAATAGGGGGACCCCACGTCGTTTATTTTAATTATTAATTTTTTGGGGGGATAAATACAAGGCTAGGCACCCTTTAGTGCCACATGAAAGGCACTAAAGGGCGCCAGCTTAGAATATGCAGGGGGGTGGGACGTTATATATGTTTGACATCTATCCATTCATCCATTGTAGCATTTTAGGCTATGTGCCCACAATCAGGGTTTGCAGCGTTTTGGGCGCAGAGTGTTTTCCCTGCATCCATAGCGCTGCACTGTGCAGTAGAAGCACAGTGGAAGGATTTTTAGAAATTCTATGCCCAATGTGCTTCTTTTCTCCGCAGCATAAACCGACCTGTGGTGCAGCTTCCCGAGCCTCAGCATGTCAATTTATGCTGCGGAGACAAGAGTGTTCTCTACAGGTAGCATAGAGCTCCACAGCAGCCTGAACCCAAATTGTGGGCATGGGCAGCTGCGTTCTCCCGTGGACAACACTCACATCTCTGCAGGAAGGCTGGCACTGTGTACTAGACGCCGTGTCGCTGGATCATGGCCACATTGCCTAAAAGTGAGAAATTTGTTGCTACAGCAACATTTTTGTGAAGTACCTGTGGATTCAAAATGCTTACTATACTCCTGAATAAAATCCAGTTTCCAAAATGGGGTCACTTGTGGGGGGTTTCTGCTGTATAGGTACCCAAGGGGCCCTGCTAATGTGACATGGTGCCCGCAATTTATTTAAACTTTTCCAGAATTCAAATGGTGCTCCTTCCATTCCAAGCCCTCCCATTTATCCAAACAGAGGTTTTTGGCCACATGTGGGGTATCCCTGTGCTCATAAGACATTGGATAACAACCTGTGGGGTCCACGGTTTGTTGTTGCCTCTTGAAAAAGTAAGAAATATGATGCTAAAGCAACATTTTTGTGAAAAAAATGAAAATTTTCAATATGGCAACCTAAGCTTATCAAATTCTGTGAAGTACTCTTGGATTCAAACTGCTCACTATACACCTAGATAAAAGACCTTGAGGTGTCTTGTTTCCAGAATGGGGTCACTTGTGGGAAACCTTCACTGTTTAGGCACCTTAGGGCTTTCCAAATGCAACATAGCGTCCGCTAATGATTCCAGCCAATTGTGCAGTCAAATGGCGCTCCTTCCCTTCCGAGCCCTGCTGTGCACCCAAACAGTTGATTTTCACCACACATAAGGTATCAGCATACTCAGGAGAAATTGCACAATAAATTTTATGCTGAATTTTTTCCTTTTACACTTGTAAAAAAAAAGCTACCTGGTTGAAGTAACAATTTTGTGGTAAAAATGTATTTTTTTATTTTCATGGCTCAACATTATAAACTTCTGTGAAGCACCTGAGGGTTCAGGGTACTCACCAAACATCTAGATAAATTCCTTCAGGGGTCTATTTTCCAAAATGGGGCCACATGTTGGGGAGCTTCACTGTATAGACACCTCAGGGGCTCTCCTAATGCAACATAGCGTCCGCTATTGATTCCAGCCAATTTTGCAGTCAAATGGCGCTCCTTCCCTTCCGAGCCCTGTCATGCGCCCAAAGAGTTGATTTCCACCACATATAAGGTATCGCCAAACTCAGGAGAAATTGCACAATAAATTTCATGGTGATTTTTTTCCTGTTACCCTTGTGAAAAAAAAGCTACCTGGTTGAAATAACAATTTTGTGGTAAAATTTTATTTTTTTATTTTCATGGCTCAACGTTATAAAATTCTGTGAAGCACCTGGGGGTTCAGGGTACTCACGAAACATCTAGATAAATTCCTTGAGGGGCCTAGTTTCCAAAATGGGGTCACTTGTGCAGGGTTTCTGCTGTTTAGGTACCTTAGGGGATCTCCAAATGCGACATGGTGCCCGCAATCTTTTTCAGACAAATTTCCTTTCCAAAATTCAAATATTGCTCCTTTCGTTCCAAGCCCTCCCATTTGTCCAAACAAAGGTTTCAGACCACATGTGAGGTATCACCACGCTCATAAAAAAGTGGGTAACAAACCTTGAGGTCAAATTTTTGGAATTACCTCTTGAAAAAGTGAGAAAATTGATGCTAAAGCAACATTTTTGAGAAAATTATTAAAATTTTCAATATGACAACGTAACGTTAACAAAATCTGTGAAGTACCTGTGGATCTAAAATGCTCACTATACCCCTAGATAGAAGCCTTGAGGGGTCTAGTTTCCAAAATGGTGTCACTTGTGAGGGGTTTCTTCTGTTTAGGTACCTTAGCGGACCTGTAAATGCAGCATGGTGCCCGCAATCTATTTCAGCCAAATTTGCTTTCCAAAATTCAAATATTGCTCCTTCTGTTCCGAGCCCTCCCATTTGTCCAAACAGGTTTCTGACCACATGGGGGTATCGGCGCGCTCATAAGAAAGTGGGGAACAAGTTTTGGGGTCCACTTTGTTGTGTTATTTCTTCTAAAAGTGAATAAATTTGGGTTAGAGCAACATTTTTAGGTAAAATTTAATTTTTGCTTTTTTTCATTCCACATTGCTTTTGTTCATGTGAAGCACCTGAAGGGTTAATAAACCTCTTGAATGCGGTTTTGAGTACTTTGGGGGTGCAGTTTTTAGAATGGTGTCACTTTTGGGTATTTTCTATCATCTAGGCCTCTCAAAGTCACTTCAAATGTGATGTAGTCCCTAAAAAAATGGTTCTGTAAATTTTGATGTAAAAATGAGAAATCGCTGATAAACTTTGAACCCCTCTAACTTCCTAACAAAAAAAAATGTTTCCAAAATTGTGCTGATGTAAAAGTAGACAAGTGGGAAATGTTATTTATTAACTATTTTATGTCACAGAAATCTCTAGTTTAACGGTATAAAAATTCAAAAGTTGAAAATTGCTAAATTTTCAAAATTTTTGCCAAAATTAAATTTTTTTCATAAATAAACGCAAAAAATATTGTCCTAAATTTGGTACTAACATAAAGTCCAATATGTGACGAAAAACAATCTCAAAACCACCAGGATCCGTTGAAGCGTTCCAGAGTTATAACCTCATGAAGTGACACTGGTCAGAATTGCAAAATTTGGTCTGGTCATTAAGGTGAAAATTAGCTCCGTCACTAAGGGGTTAAACCAGATAGTTATAAACAGAAAATCATTAATAAATACACATTAATAAACATTTGACAAGTTATACCTTTTTTTTTTTTTTAGATATTTTTTATTGCATTTTATTCCACTTTTTTTGACAGCTATATGATGAAAAGACATAGGTTTTGCTACTTTTTTTTTCTTACAATGTCCAGTGAAGGGGTATGACAGTTTTACAGATCGGGTTGTTCCGGACACAGTGATACCAAATATGTATACTTTTTTGTTGTTATATAAATATAAAAATTTATTAGTAGAATTTTTTTTTCAGTTTTTTGTTCTACATTTTGATTTTTATATAAAAAATAAAATAAAAATAATTATATGTACACAATTTTTTTTTTCACTTTTTCACTTAGTCCCCATATGAGACTTTAACGTTTATTACTCTGATCACTGCTATAATCCATTGCAATGGATACCTGTTAGTGCAGCACTGTCAGAACTCGTGATGGGCGAACCCGGACTGTAGAAGTCCAGACCTGTGCGGGTAACCTTGTATCCATGCACCGACCCAGGACACGGAGTTCTCAGCAAACACTAGGTAACTATCCGGATCTGGCCACCCGGGTAATTTAAAAAAAAAAGGAATACAGCAAGCACGTTATAATTCCACAGTCTCCCGCAAGGCTGTACAACTACTTCCAAGGACGCTCATTAACCTCATACACATTCACTGCTTCCCCCGCCCACTGGCAGTCACGGCATCTGTGACTGGTTGCAGTCAGAAAGCGCCCACCCTGTGCAACAGTATCTGATAGATAGAAATCAAAACACGCTGCATCCCTTAAAGTGGTGTAAAAATAAATAAATAAAAAATTTGGCATAGGGTCCCCCCATCTTATAATGCCCAGCACGGATAAAGCTCCAGCCCTCAGCAGTGTGTTTATCTTGGCTGTGTACCAAAATTAAAAGGGACTGCATGCAGCTTTTTAAAATTATTTAAATAAATAAGTTTAAAAAACAGCATGCGGTCCCCCCAATTTTGATACACAGCCATGATAAAGCAGACAGCTGGGGGTCGGTATTCTCAGACTGGGGAGAACCATGGTTATTGGACTCCTCCCCCCGCAAAAAAAATAGCTATAATGGACACACACAGCATGTGTGATTCCATGCAGTCAGACACGCTGTCACACAGGATGAGGGCGCGGTCTGACTGCAACCAATCACATACGCCGGGACTCACGATGAGCAGGGGAAGCAGTGAATATGTATGAGGTTAATGAGCGGCCCAGGAAGTAGTGTCACAGCTGCGCAGGAGACTTGGTAAGTATAACGTGCCTACTCTAATCTCCTAGCCCTGTCTACCACCTTTTCAAAGAACAATATTTGCGTCCCCATAGACTTATATGGGGATTGGCGTCCGGCCAGATAACCGTAATTAATTCCGGGCCCGAACCTGTTTTTTTCAGAAAATCCAGTTGGACCTGCTGATACCCGATATCTTTAGGTTCCATCACTAGTCAGAACGCTTGTTAGACCATGTTCCTGTCATGATCTAACAGGCTTCCCGTAGCCAAGTAACACGGAGGTCGTCATTTGAGCTCGGGTTACCATGGCAACGATCGTGATGCTGTGATCATGTTGCAGGGTTCCTAATCGGATAGAAGAGGGAACACACTCCCTCTCCCAGCCTCCTAAATGCTGCAATTGATATCGATTGCGGCATTTAGGGGGTTAAACAGTTTTTGACGGCGCAGGTGTGGCGCCCCTGAGGCTTCTGTCACCACAGGTCATTGCACCCCACCAGCGGTGTGATGCCCCATTCTGGGAGAGGAAGAGAGTGAACTCCGGTCCCCTGGTAAATCCACACTACACCCATTGTTAGGTACATACTGGGACCAGGGAAAGTGGCAGGCAACCCTCCCATGCTGCATGCTGAGAGGGGCTGTAAGACCCATCCCTGCTCCCATAGGGAGGTAGCTTAGCAACTGGGGAGGTGGGAGGAGCCACCAGAGAGCAGATAGAGAAAGGAAGGTCAAGTTAGTTTCAGTTTACCTCAGGGAGTGAGAGAAGCAGCATGTAGCTGTGAAAGAGAAAGGAGGGAGGAGGAGGCCTGCTGGAGGCAGGCAAGGAGGAGAAAGAAAAGAAAGAAAGAAAGAAGGAAAGAAAGCTCCAAGTCAGACAGGAGCAGAGGAACTGAAGGAGACGCTTCCTGGTAAAGACCCTGGGACCCAGAGGTCCAGGTGACACCACGCAGAAACAGAAAGGGTCGCAGGGCCACGGGTAGTCCTGGAGGTACCACGTGCAGTCCTTGATAGGTACCGAAGAGAGGGCCTAGAGGCGCCACGGGTAGTTGCAGGCTGCGGTGGCCTGTTCCACATTAACATCGGTGGAGTGATTAAGCTGCGACAGGGGACGGTCCCTAGAGACTGGAGGAGTGCAAAGACAATCTCCAAACAGTAAAAACCGAGGCCCAGGGAAGGTTGTAAACTCCCAGGGCCAGAACCCATAGCAGACCTTCAGAAAAGGGGTAATCAGCCGACAGGTGACCCCCCAGCCTGGAGGCTGTAGTGGAGGCCAAGCCAGGTCCACCCTAACAAAGGCAAGGCTAAGGGAGACAGCAGAAGAAAGAGACACTAAGAGGAGGGCACCGGCTTTTACTCTCTGAACCACCCAGAAACGGCGGAGGTCCCTGACAGTGGTCCCAGCAGTCTGAGGGTCCCTACAGCTGTGACAAGAACTGTGAGTAAAGAACTTGAACTGCACTCTTGAAGTGGTCTCTGTTATTTCCGCTGCATAGACATTCACAAGCACCAACTGTGCCCCGGGCATTGCTCCACCTGTGGGGAGCAGTACCACCATAGCTGCCATCACATCATCCCGGTGGCCTCACACAGCAGCGGCGGCTTATTAGCCGCATACCACAGGTGGCGTCACGAACACAACCATTAACAAGCAAGCCACATATTCTACTGACACCCACCAGGGCCACGGAGCCGGGCCCAGCCACCACTGACTACCACCGGACTAGTCCGGCCCGGCACCGGGTGTCCCACAGCCCTAGGGTGGGCGAGTCAACTTTTGGCGTCACGAACAGGATTTCATGCCCGGTCACACCGGGTACTGTGCGCCTGAAGAATCGTGAACTAGCCTGTGTTTACTGTGAGAAACTGCTGCCATTGAAGCCACTGAGCGCGGGAAGAAAGGGCGCGAAGAGAAGCCCCGCCCCCTTGTCCAAGAAAAGAGCGCGAAGCGGTGCCCGCCATGGAAGGCGGAGAAAGAAGAAATGGCGACTAGACAAGCTGGCCGGCTGGCAGAAAGAGTCTAAATGCCAGACCAGCAGATAGAGAAGATGGCTCCTGTAAGCGGAGGCCAGGAAGACCTCACCTGGATCAGGCCTGTGACCGCCGCTGAGCTGAAGGCTGAGGTCGGGAGGATGGCTGACAGGATGAAGGAGCGGGAAGTTACCAGCCTGCTGCTGAGCAACATCAAAAGTCTGCTACTAGAAGAAGCGACGAGCCTGCTGCTGTGAGATCGTGCAGAAGGAGACGCAGAGAGAATGGCGTCCACACGCAGCGATCCAGAGCTAGACTCCGCTGACTGGTGGGGCTGGGAGATGGACCAGTGGTGTGAAAGGCTGCAGGCGGAGGTGATGCAGCAGATCCGGCAAACGACACGCGGAGCAGCGACCGCCAGAACACCGGAGATGCTACTGAGGGGTGAGTCATTTAATGCCCCTGCCGGCGCGAGTGCCCCAACCTCCGCTACCATGCCCGCGGTCCCTGGAGAGATGCCCGGCATGGCGATGCCGATCCGGGCCGCAGCCACGCCAGGTGCGGCCCGCCAAGATTTCGCCGCCGGAGCAACGCCCATCCACACCGTAGCAGCGACGCCAAGCCCGGCCCGTCCAGCTCAGGCCCCAGCAGCGATACCCCGCTCGGACAAGCAAGATCCCGCCGCAGCGGCGACGTTAATCCACGCCGCAGATGCGGCCCGTCAAGAATCAGTCACAGCAGCGACTCCAATACAGGCCGCCGCCATGCCAGGCGCGGCCCGCCAAGACCAGCAGACGCAGACTGTTCTGACCGCTGTCTACCTGCTACCAGGTGGGGAGCCGGAGAAGAATCCCTACATGTAAAGAAGTAAGAAGCAGCTGAACTGTATATAGCCCCTGTCTGCCCCTCATTCTTTTTGAAGATGTCCCTTGTGTTCTGCCCTAATGTTCTTTTTGAAGATGACACCCTTTCCTGCTGTACTGCCCCTCATGCTTTTCGAAGATGTCACCCCCCATGTGTATGTGTTACCGGGCCACTGAACTGGAATGTGGGCCCCGGTAAATGTGATGTGTAAAGTGTCCTGTGTAACCAGGCCACTGGACTTAGTGGCTGGTTGAGTTTTGCACTTTTGTTGATTGAAAAAGAAACGAACTGCCAGGCTACTGGACTTGTTGTAGCCAAAAATGTAATTAGTTGCACCCGTTGTGCCCCCTACCAGAATTATGGGGGAAGTGCCCAAACTGTGCAATGAACTGAAAGTGCACACATAGTTTCTTTATAAGAAGTTCGCAACGTTCACTGATATGTGCCTCCCATAAAGGGAAGAAATGTTTTATTGTTTTATGTTTTGCATACCAAAAATGTTTTGCAGTTCTTCCACATGTTTTTGTTGTTTTTCAGCCCGAGGACGTGCTGGGATTTGCTGTGGGGGAGTGTGGCGCCCCTGAGGCTTCCATCGCCACAGGTCATTGCACCCCACCAGCGGTGTGATGCCCCATTCTGGGAGAGGAAGAGAGTGAACTCCGGTCCCCTGGTAAATCCACACTACACCCATTGTTAGGTAAATACTGGGACCAGGGAAAGTGGCAGGCAACCCTCCCATGCTGCATGCTGAGAGGGGCTGTAAGACCCATCCCTGCTCCCATAGGGAGGTAGCTTAGCAACTGGGGAGGTGGGAGGAGCCACCAGAGAGCAGATAGAGAAAGGAAGGTCAAGTTAGTTTCAGTTTACCTCAGGGAGTGAGAGAAGCAGCATGTAGCTGTGAAAGAGAAAGGAGGGAGGAGGAGGCCTGCTGGAGGCAGGCAAGGAGGAGAAAGAAAAGAAAGAAAGAAAGAAGGAAAGAAAGCTCCAAGTCAGACAGGAGCAGAGGAACTGAAGGAGACGCTTCCTGGTGAAGACCCTGGGACCCAGAGGTCCAGGTGACACCACGCAGAAACAGAAAGGGTCGCAGGGCCACAGGTAGTCCTGGAGGTACCACGAGCAGTCCTTGATAGGTACCGAAGAGAGGGCCTAGAGGCGCCACGGGTAGTTGCAGGCTGCGGTGGCCTGTTCCACATTAACATCGGTGGAGTGATTAAGCTGCGACAGGGGACGGTCCCTAGAGACTGGAGGAGTGCAAAGACAATCTCCAAACAGTAAAAACCGAGGCCCAGGGAAGGTTGTAAACTCCCAGGGCCAGAACCCATAGCAGACCTTCAGAAAAGGGGTAATCAGCCGACAGGTGACCCCCCAGCCTGGAGGCTGTAGTGGAGGCCAAGCCAGGTCCACCCTAACAAAGGCAAGGCTAAGGGAGACAGCAGAAGAAAGAGACACTAAGAGGAGGGCACCGGCTTTTACTCTCTGAACCACCCAGAAACGGCGGAGGTCCCTGACAGTGGTCCCAGCAGTCTGAGGGTCCCTACAGCTGTGACAAGAACTGTGAGTAAAGAACTTGAACTGCACCCTTGAAGTGGTCTCTGTTATTTCCGCTGCATAGACATTCACAAGCACCAACTGTGCCCCGGGCATTGCTCCACCTGTGGGGAGCAGTACCACCATAGCTGCCATCACATCATCCCGGTGGCCTCACACAGCAGCGGTGGCTTATTAGCCGCATACCACAGGTGGCGTCACGAACACAACCATTAACAAGCAAGCCACATATTCTACTGACACCCACCAGGGCCACGGAGCCGGGCCCAGCCACCACTGACTACCACCGGACTAGTCCGGCCCGGCACCGGGTGTCCCACAGCCCTGGGGTGGGCGAGTCACAGGCACTGTCCCTGGCTGAGACAGCAGGATCACGCCTATCACAGCTTCTGTGTTCGCATGATGGTCATGACGTAAGCTTACGCCATAGGTTGTGAACCCCTATCCAACCATAAAGTAAACTTATGTCAGGAGTAACGAAGGTGTTAAACAACCGAAATTTGGCTATATACAAACCAATCATTGGTCTTTTAATGAGCTTTCAGAGAGGCCAACCAGAATATTTTGCACACAGAACAATGACTAATATGATTGTTGTATGAGCATACAGTCGTGGACAAAAGACTGGACATAAATTTGGATTTCACACAGTTTGCTTCTTGAGTGTAAGGTCTAGGAAACATGGCGAGAAAAATGGTGCCAGTGGAATGCAATTAAAAAAAGCGCTGGCCCGCCCCCCGCAGCTGTGGTCTGATTGCACGATGCGAGGACTCGCACAAATCCCCGTGTGGCCTCAGCCTTAGAGATTGAGAAAGTCTGAGATTTTGTAGCCAGATGTTTCTATGGTTACTGACATACATTAGAAGCATTTCATACATTTTTATACTTTTACTGCTAAATACATCAGGTTTAGGCAAAGACTCAATATTTGCAGTGTTGACCTTCATTTTTCCAAGACTTCTACAATTTCCCTTGACATGCTAGATATTAGCTTCCGGGCCAAATCCTGACTGATGACATCCCAATCTTGTCTAATCAGTGCTTGGAGTTTATCACATTTTCTATGATTTTTTTTTTTTTCCCATGAAAAAGGCTTAATTGTGCAAGCCAAAATGTTGGATACTGAGTGACTAAAAAGATGTAAGCAGTCTGACCTTTGTGGCTGATCTGATCTATTATCAGATTGCTCCTGCTTGTAAAGGAAACTATTTTAAAGCAGAATATTAGGTAAAAGTATATACTGTTCCATAATATAGACATAGAGCACCAAAAGTGAGGAAGAGGCATTAGAGGAAACCACAGCCAAATATTTAAGAGCAGATCTATAAGCAACGTATTCACAGCCAATTTTCAGTACGGATTCTGGAAATAAAAATCAGCCATGAGGCACAGTACAATGCACGATTGGTGTTTAAAAACCACAAATATATGCAGAAGAAAAAGAAAGGAAGACGTTTGAGAGCAAGCTCCAGAGTCATCTAAATTACACGGTGCATGCAAGTCCTCGCATATTGTCACATTCTTAAAGGGAACCTGTCACCAGATTTGGCGACTATAAGCTACGCCATCCACACTAGTAGGCATTGAGGTCCTGCGCAGGCGCACTTTGATCTGTCCTAAGCACGGCAGATCAAAAGGTCATTTTTGTGTACTCACCGTAAAATGTCTTTCTTGGAGCCTTTCATTGGGGGACACAGACAGTGGGTTATATGGTGTCTCCAGGGGAGGCTTGACACTAGGTTTGAAAAAAAGTGTTAGCGCCTCCTCCCACAGCATATAACCCCAGCTAGGCAGGAAACTAGCTCGGTTTGGTGTAAAAGCAGTAGGAGAAGGACAACCAAAACCACAAGGATGGGAGCTGTGTCCCCCAATGAAAGGCTCCAAGAAAGACATTTTACGATGAGTACACAACAATGTCCTTTCCTTTCTCGCCTTTTCATTGGGGGACACAGACAGTGGGACGTCCCAAAGCAGTCCCTGGGTGGGAACTGAACTATTAACAGTGTATAACATCAGACTAAGAGCTGACTAACAACTGCAACTGCGGGGAACACATAACAAACACTGTCAAAAAAACGAGCAGTGGCCACTTATAAATGGGCCACTGCCGCCTGAAGGACTTGTCTTCCAAAAGCAGCATCCGCGGAGGCATGCGTATGTACTCTGTAGAATTTTGTAAACGTGTGCACACTAGAGCAGGTAGCGGCCATGCAAAGTTGGGCCGCCGAAGCCTGATTGCGGATAGCCCAGGAGGCACCCACTGCTCGTGTAGAGTAGGCCCGCACAGATTGAGGGGGAACGACACCTTGTGCTTTGTAAGTTTCACACATGGCAGTCCTGATCCATCGAGAAAACGTGGATTTGGAAGCCCGGTCGCCCTTTTTGTGTCCTTCTGAGAGGACGAAAAGGGCATCGTACTTGCACAACAGCGCTGTTCTGGAGATGTAGATACGCAGAGCCCTGACAAGATCGAGAGTGTGAAGGACTTTCTCAAAGGAGTGGACCAGGGCTGGGCAGAATGACGGCAACACAATGTCCTCGTTCAGGTGGAAAGAGGATACGATCTTCAGAAGGAAGGCAGGGGAAGGCCGAAGGACCACCTTATGATCGAATATCAGGTAAGGTGAGCGAAGGACAGAGCTGCCAGTTCGGACACTCGCCTGATAGAGGTAATAGCGACTAAAAAGGCAACTTTCCAAGACAGCCGTTGAAGAGAGATTTCTCTCAAGGGTTTGAAAGGAGGAAGCTGAAGTGCTCCGAGAACCAAATTCAGATCCCAGGGATCTAAGGGGTGACGATAAGGGGGGACCAAATGCGCCACTCCTTGAAGAAAGGTACGGACCTGAGGGCGAGAAGCCAGCTGCTTCTGGAAAAAAATTGACAAGGCAGAAACTTGTCCTTTAAGGGTATTGAGAGCAAGACCCGAGTCCATACCGTCTTGCAAAAAGGCAAGAACATTAGGGATTGGAAAGGTCAGGGGCGACCGATTATGACGGTCACACCAGGACTGAACTACCCTGGAAGAAAGATGAGACTTGGCTAGAATCAAGAATTCAAGCGACACGCCGTCAAATGCAGCTGTGCTGTATTCTGGTGGAATATTGGACCTTGCGACAGAAGATCCGGGCGGTCGGGAAGACGCCAGGGAGTGTCGCCGAGAAGGTGGAGGAGCTCTGGAAACCAGGCTCTTCTGGGCCAGTCCGGGGCCACGAGGATCACCGGGATTCCCTCCGCTTTCATTTTCTTGATTACTCTCGGAATGAGAGGGAACGGAAGGAAAACATATGGCAGGCGAAACTGCGACCACGGGAGGACTAGAGCGTCGGAGCCGAGCACTAGCGGGTCTCTCGACCGGGATACGAAGGGATGTACTTTGGCGTTTAGCAGAGACGCCATGAGGTCCACATCTGGGAGCCCCCAACGAAGAGTGATCTGATGGAACACCTCGTCGTGGAGGGACCAATTCCCTGCCGCTAGACCTTGCCTGCTGAGAAAGTCTGCGGCCCAGTTGTCTATCCCTGGAATATGGACAGCTGAAATAATGGGAATGTGCATCTCTGCCCAAAGAAGAATCCTGGAGACTTCTTTCATCGCTGCCCTGCTGCGAGTTCCTCCCTGACGGTTGACGTAAGCCACAGCCGGTGGCATTGTCTGACTGGATCCGAACCGGGAGGCCCAGAAGCAAGGGTTGAAAGGTCTGAAGGGCCAGAAATATGGCCCTGATCTCCAGAACGTTGATATGAAGGGATCGCTCGGGGTGAGACCAGCGTCCGTGAGCACTGTGGTGGAGAAACACCGCCCACCCAGCCTAACAGGCTGGCATCTGTCATGACTACGTGTCAGTGGACAGGGCGGAAGGACTTCCCCTGAGATAGGGATGAGACCTGAGTCCACTAGACGAGGGAGCTGAGGGCAGTCCGAGATAAGCGGACTGACCGGTCTAGAGAGGCTGGATTCTTGTCCCAAGAGGACAGAAGATCCAATTTCAGAGGGCGCAAATGGAATTGGGCAAACGACATGGCTTCCATGCCTGCTATCATCTTGCCTAACACTCTCATCCCACTCCGGAGGGATGGGTAACGGCGGGAGCGGAGGGATTCGGCGGCCCGGATCAGGGAAGACCTCTTGTCTTTTGGAAGAAAAACCCCGGGCCTGAACCGTGTCTATTAGCATACCTAAAAAGGTGATGCGCTGATGAGGAATGAGGGATGACTTGTTGAGTTGAGAAGCCACCCTAGCCTTGAGAGCGTGTCTGGGCAAATTAGCACGCTTTCTGAGCAAACTTGAGGAGAGCTCCCCTTGATAAGTAGGTCGTCCAAATAGGGAACGACCAAAACGCCTCTGGGGTGCAAAATGGACATGACGGCCGCCATGACCTTTGTGAAGACCCGAGGCGCAGTAGCCAGTCCAAAGGGAAGGGCCCTGAATTGGAAATTTTGTCCTACGGCAAAACGAAGGAACCGTTTATGCGATACACATATGGGAATGTGTAAATAAGCATCTTGAATGTCTATGGAAGCTAGGAATTCTCCCGGTTCCATAGCAGTTAGTACGGCTCGCAATGATTCCATTCGGAAGGTCCGAATCCGTACGGACCTGTTTAGCCTTTTGAGGTCCAGGATAGGACAGACAGAGCCATCTTTTTTGGGGACGACAAAGAGGTTTGAATATAAACCTTTGCCGCGCTGTTCCAGGGGCACTGGAATGATAACGTTTGCTTTCTGTAAAGAGGCTATGGCCTGAAATAAGGCCTGGCTTTGCGTTGTGGACTTTGGAAGCCGAGAATGCAGAAACCTGTTGGCCGGTAGGGAATGGAAATCGATCTTGTAACCTGAGGTGATGATTTCTCGAACCCAAGCATCGTGAGTATGGTCTAGCCAGATATCCCGAAAAAGCAGAAGCCGCCCTCCAACAGGAGTCGGCTCTGAGGGGTGCCTGGCGTCATGCTGAAGGGGCCTTCGCGGGGCGAGGTCCCTTGGGTTTAGATTGCCTGGAGTGGGAACGCCAGGAAGAGTCCCTTGAGGGACCGGATCCCCGATCTGAGCGTTGCGACGACTGCTGTGATGGTTTTTGGGGGGCAGGCCGAAAGGACTGCCTGCGCCAAGAAGACTTTTTAAAATTTTTGGATACAGGCCGCTTTTGTGGTAGAATGGTACTTTTACCACCCGTCGTCTCAGATATAAGCTTGTCCAGGGATTCTCCAAACAGACGAAGACCCTGGAAGGGGAGTGTGGACAGGGACTTCTTGGAGGCACTGTCCGCGTTCCATATCTTTAGCCACAGGACTCTGCGGGCAAAAAAACAGCGTTGGCTGCTATTAGGGCTCACAAACTAGCTGCATCTAAGGAGCCGTGAAGCAAGTAATTAGAGGCTAGAGAGAACAAATCAAGGATCTCAAGAGCCTCTGAAGGAATATTGCAAGAGCGAAGCAACTTGCGCAAGTTCCTACTCCACACACTCATAGCTCTCGCCACCCATGTCAAGGCAAACAGGGGGCGCAGAGAGGAGCTGGAAGCCTGGAAAATAGATTTGACCGCAGCATCAATTGCGCGGTCAGACGAGTCCTTGAGAGACGCAGTGTCTGAGACAGACATAACCGTGTGTTTAGCCAGCCTGGATACTGGCGGATCCACAACGGGGGGTACTGACCAGAGCTTAACCAGTTCCGATGGAAAGGGATAAGCAAATGAAGAGGAGGATTTTTTATTAAACCTCCTATCAGGGAGGTGTTGCAAGGTGTTGATTCGTATTGAATTGATGATGCCCTATAACTTTGCAATTCACTTTTTTTCTCTATCTCGTTCCGTTTTCGAGATAAAAATGCTAACTCCATTGTTTTCCACCTGTGGCGCTATAGGTGGTTTCATTGCGTAGCGCATTGCTACTTTACTATACCTAGACACCACTTCTATGCCTATAGCTGCCGTCGTTCTCAAGTTAATGGCGGTGGACAGGATATGGGTGAACACAGTGTATAATAGCTCACTGGTGATGGCCGCAGCTTATAGTCGCCAAATCTGGTGACAGGTTCCCTTTTACTTCAATCACAGCCTATTATACAACAGTACTAAAATATTAAACCTGAAAATATATAAGATACCGATATTGTCACAAGTCATATATAAGGATTGAATGGGTTCAGAAGGTATAGAGCCGACAGTGGCCAAATTCAGGATGGATGGCTAGCCCTCTTTTCACCATAGGGACCCTTTATAGCAAAAACACTCTAATCTGGTTAATGGAGGTCAATAGTAGACAAATTCTGAGGCATCCATAATGACTGTGGCCACTGCTAGTCAATTCTCAAATATTACAAAGTGCATAGACACAGTGTGCACAGAAGCTGATGACACAGGACAACAATTCTTAAGCTTGCAATCATCTCACCTGACAAACAAGCATTTTGCTCATTGGTTGGTTGATTAGCAGCCTATTTAAAAGGCAGATAATCCGCCAATGAGCCTTCCTAAATGGCCACAAATTTTCAGTCACTCTGCATCATGCAACTTGTATTATCAATAAGTGATAATGCTTCTGACGCAGAATGTAAGGGGCTACTTAGAAGGTTATGAGGACTTTTGGTTCAGACACAATCTATACAGAACTTTGAATGGGTGTAAAGATGTTCCACAGTACAAAAACCCATCCCTACATTAGCGATGGTAAATCTGGCCTAGTATGTGAACATGTTTTTTTACATTTCTTAGTCAATATGAGCAGTAATAACCATTATCATTTACTTTAGTGCAATTTTATACATAGATACAGTATATTTACAGTATATTAGTTTATCCCTTATTTGTAGACAGCATTTACATTCATATATACAATAAATATTTTACCTTTTCATACTGCAATTTGATACCAAGAGCGATGATCAAATATTTATATCCGATCTGCAAAGAAAGCAAAAAATGAAAGAAACTATTGAACCTGACAATGCCAACTACCTGTAAAAAAAAAAACAAAAAAAAAAGTGCCCATATTGCAAAGACCAGTCTACTTCTATCAAGAAGATGTATAAGTTCCACTAACATCATTCAAACCTCCTTTTGTAGCTGACCTATCAATATATTCTACATACAATGTTAAGTGTTTTCCCCTCGTTTTCCAGTACATTATGTAGCAGTTAGGCTATGTGCGCACGCTGCGTTCTGGCTTGACAAATACACTGCAGCGTTTTGACAACTGTAAACACTGCGTTTGACAAAAAAAATGCATCCAAAACGCATGCATTTTGAATGCATTTTGGATACATTTTTGACAGTGCGTTCCCACTCGGCTCTGCTACATCCTCATAGATCATGGTTGGCTGCAAGACAGAGCCGCGCAATCAGAATGAACTCGGATGAACTTCACCCAACTTCATTGTCATAGCGCAGCTCTGTCTATGTGTCGCGGCCTAATTTGCGATCACAGGTGAAGGACTCACCGGTGGCCGCAAATCCCCTGAGTGACTGAAGTGAGCCGCGCGATCAGCGGTGCCGTCACTCAGGTTACCCGCGGCCAACTGGAGTCATCCACCCGAGACCACAAATCACCTGAGTGAGGGCACTGCTGATCGCGCAGCTAACTTCAGTCACTTGGGCGACTTGCTGTCACAGTTGGAGGATACAGCAGTGGCCGGGGGTAACCTGAGTGACGTCATCGCTGATAGCGCTACTCACTTCAGTTGCTCTGTGGAGCTGACAAGAGTGGTCGTGGTCTGTGGCCGCTCCTATCAGCTTCCGATGTAGCAGAGCTGAAAGCGTTGTGGGAACTCGTGTGGATTACGTTGGACCTGGATGGGTGTTTGGTATTAATAAAGTGGAGAAAGAGAGTGTTGCTGTGTCTTTTATTCCAAATAAAGGATTTTTTGGGTGTATGTGTTTATTTGCTTTAACTTACAGATTAATCATAGAAGGTATCTCGGGGAGACGCCTGCCATGATTAACCTAGGAGTTAGTGGCAGCTATGGGCTGCCATTAACTCCTTATCACCTCGATTACCACCGCACCAGGGCAATTCGGGATGAGCCGGGTAGAGTCCCGGGACGGTCACATCTAACGGATGCGGCAATTCCGGGCGGCTGCTGGCTGATATTTTTAGGCTGGGGGGCTACCCATAACGTGGGGCTCCCCATCCTGAGAATACCAGTCTTCAGCTGTGTGACTTTAACTTGGCTGGTATCAAAATTGGGATGGACCGCACGCCGTTTATTTATTTATTTTACTGCACGATATAGACCCGCCCACCAGCGACTGTGATTGGTTGCAGTGAGACAGCGGTCACTCAGCGTGGGGGCTCGTCTGACTGCAACCAATCATAGACGCCGGTGGGCGGGGGAAGCAGTGAATACGAGATGGAATAATGAGCGGCCAACATTTTCAAAAGCTGGAGAAGCCGCCGGAGAAGCCGCAGCGCTGCGCTGGTGATCGACCGTTGAGTATGAAAGAGAGAGAGAGACCGACATCGACAGACCGACACACAGAGTGAGAGAGAGAGACACACCGACACAGAGAGAGAGAGCGAAAGACCTGCGTTTTGTTTTTCAAAAAAGCATCGGGAACGCAACAAAAATGCAGTGCAAGTGCACAGCTAAACATTTTGGCTGCGTTTTGACACACCTCATCGATTTCAATAGGTGAAGAGGGCAACCATAACGCACAAAAGAAGTGACATGCTGCTTTTTAAAACCCATCGATTTTGTCAAATATTTGGCATCCAAAACACTGCGTTTAAAAAAGCAACGTGCGCATAGAATTTGCAGACTTCTCATAGACTTTGCTGGGGAAGCAGAACGCATATATTTTGAAAATGACACGCTGCTGTTTTAAACACAGCCAAAACGAAGGAAAAAAGCGCAACGTGTGCACATAGCCTAAAGGCTACTTTACATGCTGCGATATCGGTACCGATATCGCTAGCGTGGGTACCCGCCCCCATCTGTTGTGCGACACGGGCAAATCGCTGCCCGTCCCGCACAACATCGCCCAGACATGTCACACATACTTACCTTCCCTGCGACGTCGCTGTGACCGGCGAACCGCCTCCTTTCTAAGGGGGCGGTTCGTTCAGCGTCACAGCTGCGTCACTGAACCGCCGCCCAATAGAAGCGGAGGGGCGGAGATGAGCGGGACGTAACATCCCGCCCACCTCCTTCCTTCCGCATAGCGGCCGGGAGGCAGGTAAGGAGAGCTTCCTCGTTCCTGCGGCGTCACACGGAGCGATGTGTGCTGCCGCAGGAACGAGGAACAACCTCGTTACTGCTGCAGTAACGATTTTTGAGAATGGACCCCCATGTCACCGATGAGTGATTTTGCACGTTTTTGCAACGATGCAAAATCGCTCATAGGTGTCACACGCAACGGCATCGCTAATGCGGCCGGATGTGCGTCACCAATTCCGTGACCCCAACGAGTTCGCATTAGCGATGTCGTAGCGTGTAAAACCCCCTTAAGTGTATGGAACATATGGCTATATTAGTGGAAAAATAAAAAAAAAAAGTTATAGCTGTTGGAAGAAGGGGAGGAAAAAGCAAATACGAAAAACGGAAAATCGCCAGGGGGTGAAGGGGTTAAAAATAGTTATTAAAGAATTAAAATTATACATAGAGGTAGTAACCACAAACAGCCACTGGGTGGCACCACACTACTGTGAGACAGAGGTATCTAGTAATAATAATAATAATAATAATTAGTATTAGTAAACATATCATAGTAATCAAATGCACAATAAAACTACATTAGCATTATGGTAACATAATGACTTAGGGAGGATCCTGTTTTGTAAATACCGTATTTTTAAAAAAATAAGCCCTACCCCAAAAAGAAGTCCCAGCGGGTATTTTCGGCTCTACCCCGAAAATAAGCTCCAGTCGTGGTTGAATAATGAAGTGTCTCTGCAGCTAAAAAAGTTAAAGGAAACAGCAGGACACTTAATTATTGAAAGGGGACACCCCCAAAAGAGAGAAGACAGATGTCAAATGGGAGGACCTGTAGTGGAACGCACACCCACACACATCAGATCGGGCACCCGCAAACATCAGATCGGGCACACACATTCACATCAGATCCGGTGATACCGATTGCTTCTAGCTGGTAGGGGAACATGGGACGCAGTACAGTGGAGCGCGAGGGCTTGTGGTAGAATGTATGAAGGCCTGCGGTGGAACACATTGATGGGAGCGACCGCCGAAGATCACAGGAGGACCTAGGAGCCATGCAGACATCTGGGGTCTGGTCACTATGATTCTCCTAAGGGGGGGGTTTCTGCTTTTTTAGGGGGTAAACTTTTCCCCTATCGTGTTTACCCGAGAATAAGTCCTACTCCAAAAATAAGCCCTATTGCATTTTTTTGGAATAAAAGAATATAAGACAGTGTCTTATTTTCAGAGAAACACGGTAATACTGAATTCCACATATAGATAAATGTCAATGCAGTTGATTATTAGTACCTGTATCAGGAGAGTGGTGCCACTGTGTGTTTCGGCGTTGTGCCTTCTTCTAGGGCAGTGGCCACCAACTCAACATCATATCCTTTTATTGGACAAAGCACCAATGGAAAGGGATAACAATGTACTGTAGAATCAAACATTAATTTTAATGGTCGCATGTGATTGCCATCGTACACCCCGCATAATGACATCTCACGGCATGTCATCACAGATCCGACCTGCCCACAGATCATGTGAGCTGGAGCCGGGCCAGCTATTAGCTGACACGATGCAGAATACCATAGAGGACATGTCAACATGCATGCACACCAATCGACATGTATAGTGGGGATTTAATAATACAATAACCATGTTATGGCATAAATAGAGGTTACCATAATGCTAATGCAGTTATACTGTGCATTTGATCACTATGGTGTATATTTACAAATACTAGATACCTCTTTATTACAGTGTGGTGCCACCCAGTAGCTGTTTGTGGTTACTACTTCTAAATATAAATTTTAAATTCTTGAATAAAAACTATTTTTAAATACAATTTAGTCTTTATTGCACCTTTTTGATGTAGATCTATTTTTAATACTTTGTAGAGACTCCTTTGCGGGTAATGACTGCCTGAAGTTTGAAAGCTATGGACATCACCAAATTCTGTATTTCCGCCTTTGTGATGCTTTGCCATGCTTTTATTGCAGCTGACCTTGCTTTGCTTGTTTATGGGTCTTTCTGTCTTAAATTTTGGCTTAAGCAAGTGAAATACATGCTCGATGGGGTTGGAATCTGTTGATTGTCTAGACTCAAGTCCATTGCATAATAATGCACTTTTTTGCCTTAAAAAAACCCTCTGGGTTGCTTTCACAGTAGGTTTTGTGTCATTGTCCATCTGTACTGTGAAGCACTCTAATTAACCTTGCTGCATTCGGTTACATCCGAGCAGAAAGTATAGACCTGTACACTTCAGAATTAATCCAGTTGCTTCTGTCTTCAGTCACATCATCAATAAACAGTAGTGCCCCAACGCCATTGGAAGCCATGAATGTCCGGTCATCACCCTGTCTCCTCCATGTGTTACAGATTATGTGGTGAGCTTTGTATCATGAACCGTTCTAAGCTTTATCCACAATTTCTTCTTCCCATCATTCTCCTGCAGGTTGATCTTAGTCTCACCAGTACAAAGGATGCTTTTCCACAACTGGGCTGGCTTCTTTAGATATTTTAAGCAGTATCTAATCTGGCCTTTTTTTTTTTTTTTTTTTTTTTTAAAGGCTGACTAATGGTTTGCACCCTGTGCTGAACCCTAAGTAGTTGCTCATACGAAGCCTTCTCTTTATGGAAGACTTAGATACTGTAGCCCCTTTTTCCTGGAGAGTGTTATTCACTTGGGTGGATGTTGTGAAGGGTTTTTCCTTCACCATGGAAGAGATTCTGTGATCATCTACCATTGTTGTTCCTTCCTTGCGCTTCAAGGCCTTTTGAGTTCCCAAACTCGCTAGTGCTCTTTTTTTTTGTAAAATGCATCTGTTGATTTGGCCACTCCTAACAGTTCTGCCATCTCTCTGATGGATTTCGGCTTTTTTTTACAGCCTAATGATGCTCTGTTTCTCTTCCATGGATAACTCCTTTGACTGCATATGGAGGGTTCACAGCAACAGCTTCCAAATACAAATGCCACACTTGGAATCAGCTCCAGACCTTTTACCTGCTTAATTGGTGATCGAATAACAAGAGAAAAGCCTATATAGCCCATTAAAGAGATTTTGAGATAACTGTCCAATTACTTTTGGTCCCTTGAAAAGTGGCAGCTACATATTAACCTGTTACGCCTTCATGACCAAGGACATATATATAAATCCTTGGCCGTATCTGTCTCTTTAATGTGGGCTCCAGCAGCAAGCCCGCATTATTGCCCGCACATGTCTGCTGATCTGATCTAACAGGCACTGGTTGATCTCCTAACCACCAGCACCTTTTAGATCGAGCTGTCAAACTCTGACAGCGTGATCTAAAATGCGTCGGTGGGGATCGCGCTGTTCCCTGCTGCCATCGGCACTCTTATGACACAATCACAGGGCGCAAATAGGTTGCCATGACAGCGTGGGGTCAGATGATGACCCCTGTCACAACTCACTTCCTTTCAATGTCAGCAGAGCGTCGGCACTCACAGGAGAGCAGCAGTTCTGCTGATCAGAGCGGAAACTTCGCACTGATCAGCGGAAATAATGAGACAGTACAGGCAAAAAGTCCCCAAGAGAGGGTAGTAAAATCAATAAAAACTGTAAAAAAAGTTTTTAAAAGTATGAAAAAAAAATGAAAACGAAACTAAAAAGTTCAAATCGCCCACCTTTTGCCCCATTGAAAATACAATAATAATACAAAAAAACAGAATACACATTTTTGGTATCGTTGTATTCAGAAATGAAAGATCTATCAAAATATAAAATCAACTAATCTGATTGGTAAATAATGTATAGCGACATAAAAATCAAAATGCCACAATTACATTTTTTTGGTTCTTGCAATATTGCAGTAAATGCAATAACAGGCGATCAAAAACATCGCATCTACCCAAAAAATGATAGAATTATAAATGTAAGCTTAAGACGCAAAAAGTAAGCCATCTCTGAGCCCAAGATCCTGAAAAATGAAAAAGCTACAGGTCTTGGAAAATGGCACCAAATGCGCAACTGTTTTTTTCTTTACAAGTTTCTGAAGTTTTTTCACCACTTAGATTAAAGTAAAACTATACATGCTTGGTATCTACGAACTGGTACTGAGTTAGGAAATCATAATAACGGGTCAGTTTTAGCATGTAGTAAACAAGTTAAATAAAATTAAAAAAACAAACAAAACAACAATTGTGGAAATGCATTTTTTTTTGCAATTTCACCGCACTTGGAATTTTTTTTCACGCATTCCAGAAAAATATGGGGCAGAATGAATAGTGTAGTTCAAAAGTACAACTCGCCCATCAAAAAAACAAGCCCTTTTGTGGCTATATTGAAGGAGAAAAAAAAAATGATGGCTCTTGGAAGAAATGGGCAGAAAAAGAAATGAAAAATCGCCGGGCGGTGAAGGGGTTCATGAGTCATGTATGGTCACCAAGGGAGTTTATTTTTATCATAATTTCGCAAGTATGGAGGGTAGGTAACTATCCATTTCGGTAACTCCCTAGCACAAGCGTCCATCCTTCCTCAGTGCATTGCGAGACGTGACATCGACTACATGTGCCACAACGACTTCATGAGACTAATAGTGTAAGTATGGTGTAAGTATTTTGGTGCGACTAGCTGAAGATTAAAGATCTGTAATTCCTAAACTCTTACTACAATTAGGAGGTGAGTACCCTCAAATTAAAGCTGAGACTGCGCCCTTTAAATCCATAATGATTATATAACTGTATCTTGAATATGTTTTGGTAATGACCTAAAATGCCAAACCTTGTGTCGTTGCCCAAATATTTCTGGACGTTAATGTATGTGAGTAGATCAGTGAAGCACTAGCTATCCTGACAATATTTTCTTCCAATCATTTCTTTCACTGTCACTAAAGATCAGACAGAATGAGCTGTACAACAAATCCTGCAAATCCTGCAATATATGAGCAGGGAACGCCCTCGTTGGCTGCACAAATTATCACAGCTTGTCTGACCTGCACAACAACTCATTATATTAATATAATAAGGAAATTAATGATCAGTCACCAGTTTCACATTGTTACTTTCTCCCCGACATTACTAAAATTCAGTTGTGTCACAGTTTTGGTAATGCTACATTTTTAATAGAGTTTTCCACCTTTGGGAGATAATTTTTGGGTGGCTAAAAATCATTATTGCGATGGAGTTTAATAAAAAAAGGTTGCAGCATTTGCCTTCTAGATCCTAGTGCAGTCTACAGAAGGAGTTAACTGAGAATTAGGGCAGAGTCACACAAGCAGATAGCACTAGCATATAGCATCAGATGAATCAGATGCAATATGCTAGTGACGCTCGGCTCAGTGTCTGCTGCGAGTGTGAGCTAAGTGTCATGTGACTGTGATCCAATCCAGAGATTGGAGCACAGCTGTGGAGGAGAGAGAGGGATTAATCTCCCCACCACCTACGTTGTCAGATTATGCATGTATCGCACTGCACTTGGATGTTATCCGAGTGCAATCCGATGTTTCACTCTAACCCATAGACTTGTATGGGTGCGAGTGATGAGAAACTCGAAGACAATCGCAGCACGCTGCAATTTTTTCCTTAGTCCGAATAGGGCTGAGGATAAACTTGCAGGTCTGAGCTGCAGCATTGTCTTACATGGAGCCGAGTGCAGTGCAAGATTTTTTCACTGCACACGTGCAAGTCATACGTCAGTGTGACTCTAGCCTTAATCAGGCACTTCACTGACGTTCTGGAGGATAGTTTGTAACTGTAAACTACTCTAAGCTGATTAATGACAACAGACCACATCAAAGTTGAATATGCAGGAAACAAAAAGCCTGTAAAAGCCAAAATGTGAATATTTTTTAATATAACCTAATTGCAAATTTTTATACCGAAATACATGTATTTAAGTAAAAGACAAAATGTCCCCAAAAGGTGGCCAATTCATTCTCTGTTCACAACAATATATTTACCTCTTTACCGTCATCGATTCGGATACAGTTTTTGTCAGGATCAAAACCTTTCACTTCTGATTTGATCCATTTGACGCCAGATGGGATTAAACTTGAGGTAGATCTTGCCGAGCTCGCCAGCTGCTTTGCTCCTCCACCAACAAGAGTCCACATTGGCTGGTAGTAGTGAACCTAAACAGGGTAAAACTATGAGTTATGGTGTGTCTTTCCGTTTCATGACATAACCCTGTTAAAATGGCATTAGTAGCTCTTATCACCCAATTGTTCCCAGAACCAAGAACCAGATGAATGTCATTTTTAACAATGTGATTGAAATTACCAATAATAATTTACACCCAATGAAATATAAAATAAAAGGACCATAGTGTATTAGCACAGGTTGCCAGTACCTCACTTGGCTCAATGACAGCAACTTTTCCAGCTCCAACTTTCCTCTTCATACGAGCACTCATGGTGATCCCACCAGCACCTCCTCCAACGACAACTACATCATAGTACTCCTTAGCTGCATACCTGGTGGTCATGTGTAGGCCGCGACAAAAGCTACTGTGCATCCCAGTTCTGATTAAGTGGGCACACTGCTGGGCATGGGCACCAGAGTGCACCACTCCAAAGAAAGCCATCTCTGAGTGTAGTTATCTACAAAACAAAGAAAGTCTAATCACTAAAGTGAACAGGCAAAAGTCATTATTATGGTTTTTGATCCATCCTAATAACATTAACGTAAACCAGTATTCAAGATAAAAGTTGACAATTCTTTACACAAAATACGCAAAAATTTGTAGAATTATGGGGTTCTAATCACCGAGATGCCCACCAATTACAAAAATGAGGCACCTGTCTATATGATGCGGCAGGGCTCATGCTTGACCAATGGTCTAATTATATTATTCCCTACGGGATTGCAGGAGAAAGCCGAGTGCTGCACTGGTGGTTTACATCTTTACAATTTATTTTAAAAACGTTTCATTTGCATTGTTAGCATATCTCAACTTTTTTTTCTTCACAGTAAATGGTGTTTACATTTATTTTTTTATTTACTAGCTTTAAAGGAGTGCTCATCTTTGATAAATGGGTAAAACTGTATGGTATTTGTAAAAACAATCAAATTTGCACACTTATTAAAAATCCTCTTCAGGAATCTGTCAGCAGGATTCCACCTCCCAAAATATTTATATGTGTATGTAGGTCTTTCAAAACCAAGTCCAGTAATACCTTTTCATGGACAGTCCGTTCCTCCATTATTGAGAAATCAGTAATTTAATTGATATGCAAATGATGCTATAGATCTGAAGCCTCTGGCACTCCAGTTCTATTCCAGCCCAGTGCAGCCTGCTTCTGCTTGATTGACGGCAACTTTGCTTTCTTACAGCATAGAAACGGTCAGTCAAGCAGGAGGAGGCTACGCTGATTAGGAATAGAGCTGGAGTGTCAGAGGCTTCTACACCATCATTTGCATATCATTTCAAATGCAAATTTCTCAGTATTGAAGGCACAGACTCGTCATGTAAAGGTATTGCTCGACTGGTCTTTGAAAGAGCTAGATGCACATAGAGATAGTTTGGGAGGTGAAATCAATTGTATTGTGTACAACTTATTGTTTAGTTTGCCGACCACCTCTGCCATCTATCAGAGGTGGTTTGTATCCTAACTCTTTGCTATGAAGCTTGCAAATTCTTCTATG